>NC_142386.1:1805454-2106363 GCF_059441005.1 Hippichthys cyanospilos | reverse complement strand
AAAGATTACTTGATAATGAACGATTTTTTTGTCAAGTGCCGAATTCGCAACTCGGATCTCCCAGCTCAAAGAGGCATTCGAATGCATCCTCTGAAAAGTCCGGCTTCCCACCTTCCGCGAATGCGGCGTTATGTCAAGAACACGGGAAAAATTGACGAATGGTTTCAATCCAGGAAAGCTCTTGGTTTAAAAGAGGGCGTACTCGAAAGGAAAGGGGGAAAAAAATATACGCGACGGATCAAATACATCAGCGGAACGTGAAAAATAGCCAGAAATTAACGAGCGTTGCATCAAGATTGCAGTTACGCGTATGGCCTGAAGATGGAGACATTGACGCAACTTTAAGCTTATTTGAGACAACTACGTTACAAATATTTGTTGTATTCTATCTACTACGCTAATTGAATGTCATACGATGTTTTATTCGAAATCATTAATTTGCACGAGTACTTTTTTCTTCAATGTATTCTGTGCCTGCGAGGATTGTGCACGTTTTCCCCAAAATGACTTTTTAGGAGAGTCCTTACCCAATGGCTTTGTCAATGTTGTTCTGCTCGAATTCCGACGTGTTAGCTTGGCTGTGAAGGACAAACGCAGATGCGTATAACAACTGAGAAATCGAGTCAAACCATTTGCTTTTTAGAAATATATATATATATATATAAATAGCAGCCACACATTTTTGAGACCCTTAGCAATGCTGAAGTGGTCATTAAGTATATAAAAAAGGCAACCTTACAAATACACCGTATAGACGCTTTCTACATCACATTTATGTTATTTTAGAGAGTGCTTGAAATACCCCAAATTTTAAACATGTTTAAAGGGTGGGCAACCGGCACATGAGATATGAAATGGGTCCCAGTGGGAAGCGGTTCCCAGCTGTTTGAAGCGGCCAGACTGACGGCGTGGAACATGAGCAGTGGCGCAGAGAGTGTGGAGGCGTGATGGGGCGGGTGAAAATGGGGTACCTGCGACTCCCTTGCGCACTCCTGCGGCGGGCGTGGGAGCGACACAGGGCGGGGAAGCGTGTGTCGAAACAGACAGAAGAAGCTGACTGAGATGCTGACGGCAAAGCCATACAAAGCGGCGATGCGATCAACGCGAGATGACGAGGCAGTGAGCGAGCGGGCGGGTCCAGCTGTGAACAACGGTCAACAACACACCACAGCATATGGACAAAAGTACACCCACGCGCCTCTTGCTCTTGAGTCCTAAGGACAATTGGACACTTCCCAGGCTAGTCTTTTAAGTCCTTTGTTGAGTCGTAACGGAACGGCCGAACAAAATTCGAAAAGCGGTTGGTTCCGATGATCGGCAGGGCCGATATTCGGCATTTTGACGAATATCGGCTCATTGCTCTCCTTGACTACTATCAGTCCTAGAAAAAAAAAGTACCTATCCAAGTAGCCATGAGTTGGGACACAATTTGGGGCGGCGTTCCGCTGGGAAGCGTTTTAAGTCCCCTATACATTTTGGAGGGGACTTTCGCAAACCGGTTCTTTAGGTGCCGTCATTTTTCAGAGAAACCGGAGCGCGTCAAATGCTTTTGTCCATATGCCGTCAAGCAGTGTGCGTATGTGACTTGTGGACAGTGAGCATGGTGCACAGATGAGGTCACATGTGGAAAAATGAACTCAAAATCTCCTGACATACTTGTGCTTGGGCAACAGGGAGTCATGGAGCATCCGCAGCGCCGCAGACTTGTCGTGTTCCGCAAAGTAGCTACGGAAAGAGGTGGGATTAGCTTAGCGTGTTAGCGTAGCTCAGCAGCCGTTGATCTTACAGCAGGTTGTGGAGCCCCAGCAGGCCCATGCCTCGGAAATCCGTCTTGGGATCGCTGCCTTGAAATCCAATTTCGCACCACTGCTTGGAAATTCGTCCCGTGAGGGGCGTGTCGGGACGCAGCTCCTTCCACAACTGCGTCCAAAAACAAACAAACAGCAAGAGTGAATTGAGGAGAAAAGGCAGCGCGAACAATGAGAGTGACGCACTTTCATCAGCATGTTCTCGTGTTGGGGGTTATCGCAGTCGTACGGCTCCCTACGCAGCTTCTCCACCTCGGCCACCAAGTTCCTGTAGCCCACGATTTGGAACAGGCTGGCCTGCAGGGAGATGCCCAACCTGCGGGGAGCATCCCGCAACAACTTTCGAGAATCGTCTTCGCTTTGACTTCGGCGCAGATGCGGAGGCTCTTACTGAGGGTTGGTATCAGGGTTGATCTTCTTCAGGGCCATGATGTCATCAATGGTTTTCTCCACTTTGTCGGGATGGGCGCTCAGGGCGGACTGCAGCAGCTGCGAGGAAACCTTGCTATGCTCCACGTGTCTTTCAACAAAGCCAACGGAAGCGCGGCAACAATCCGGCTACATTTACCTCATTTTTGGAGTACTTCAGGGATGACTCTGCCGCGGGAAAAAAAATTGCAGGTTAGAAAATAAAAACGAGACAAAATCAATCGATTAACTCCTTCACTCCCAAAGACGTAATTATACATCCAGATGTGCAGCATTTATTAGAGATCTTATTGCTCATTTACATGTCTATCCGCATCGGTGGCACTGAATGAATTCACCCAGGAAAAAAAAACAGATGAGTCGCTAATTCTTTTCTTTAAGTCAGCTGCGGGACCTTACCGATCTTGAGCGTCCTGCGAGCACCGTGCTTGTTATTGTAGCAGATCCGTTGCAGCTCGCAGCGTCCCGTAAACTTGCGCGCCACGAACTTGAGGCCTCGCCATACACATTTGCAGTAGAGGAACACGAAGAACTGGGTCAACACCCTGCACGGGGGGGGGGGGAACATTCAACCCTAAGCCTAATTGCCTTTAACAAAACTGTGAAATCTGCAAGGTGGACAGGAAGTCATGGACAGCGTACTTGCACTTTGTTTTAAACCTCCAAATATATTCAGTTAATTCCATTGCATTCAATGCCAAACAGTCAAACATCGTTTGGAGTGGTGTTCCTCAGGGAAGCCATTTAAGTCCTTTTTTTTTGATGCGTGTATGATATACACGTGTCTGCCTCAAAACATGAAAGACCTTGTTGATGCTGACATGTGGATTCAGTAGCCACAATGGATGGAAATGAGAGAATCATAAATTAAATAACTCTGGATAGAAACTGGATCCTCAGGAAACGCTATTTTTGGTGGATAGAATAGCGACATGTGCCTGGCCTCACCTGAGGAAGTGCTTCATGATGCCTGGTGTCTTCTCCGCTGGAGATGGTGGAGGGTGAGCTGCAAAAGAGAACACGAGCCGGATAAAAAAACAAGCAAAGAAACGTTGGCGATTGTATATGATGGACTTTTTTTCCTATAGACATGGCGTGTTGTGATGATGTGTTACATTACGGTTTTGCTGGAGCAAGCGTCTCATTATATGCAACTTTCATATCCTGAATTTCTTTTCCCAACAATATTTTTCTCGCAGAGGCGTCTCGTAATTTTGCAAAAAGTGGCGTTGGTAAGTAAAGGCACTGCTGTCTCATTTTTAAGACCCAATTTTCTCAACTATTTTTTTTTTTATTTCAATTTGTATTGAGCGAGGATAAAATACTACATACTGGCGGTCCTCACGGGGCCCGCAGGCCCTATGTTGTCCCCCACCGCTGCGGGCCTGCATCTGAGGAGCTGTCGACGACGACGCGCGGCCATGAAGGCGCAAGACATCTCCGCCGCCAAACGCTCTTCTCGTAACGCGCCACCGTTTCAAAAACGGTACAAAATCAAACCGAGGTGCAAGGCAAGGCAAACGGAGCCATTTGATTTAGAAGTCATCACCGTCTCGGCGATTAGCAAGTGCATCGCGTCACATTAGCATAATCCGCAAGCAGGTATGCGCGGCGATGCCCTCGGCCTTGCAAGGTGAGCGCGTCACAAAAGAGGCGTAAAAAAGCGCATCTTACCGTTGGGAATCTTTCAAAGGCAGCGAAAGAAGGCGACGTGCGGCTTCGCGTCTCACTCGGCTCCAGACGTGCGCTTCTCCTCCATGACGACGCCACCGCCGTTGTAGGTGAGGATGGGGTCGGCAGGGGGCGCCAAAGAGCAGTGGAGATGACTATGACGTCACGGAGTTGAGGGGGAAATAAAAACTCTGAGGAATGGACATCTCGTGTGTTGTGTTAGAAAACCAATAGGAGTTCTTCAAATAATGTATTTTTTTATTTTAAGAAAAATCAGTTGAATTTTAAATACGTTTTCTCAAACAAATGGTGTTGAACACAATGCTCAATAATCATCAGAACAGTGTATAAAAGTCGGACACAGAAAAAAAAACTAAGCGAGCTAGCTTCATATTTTGTGTCAATTTTTTTTAGGTAAATATGATCTGCGTTTAGGAAAACATTAAGACGTTCTTCCCATTTTTGGTACTCAAAAAAGTTGTCTTTTTCTTCATAATTTATTTTTTAAATGACAATTGTGCAGGAATATCTGATATAAAAACAACATGATTAAACAAATGTCAGATTTTTTTCCAAATGATTGAATTAAAAAACGACTTAGAATTGGGTAAATAAAATGACAAAGGGGCAAAAAAGAAATGGAGCTCCGGTTTAAATAAAGCACTTAAGACAAGCAGATGACAATTTGGAGAATATAAACTACATTAGCGGTAAACAACTGACAAGTTTGGCGAAAATAAAAGGCAACATTTATCAGCAATACTTAATTTACATTGCACTTGATATTGTAAACACTTGGGGAAAATTGTACCTTCGAATTAAGGTTAAAAAAATAGGCGATTAATTTTGTGAATATTTTGTTGTCCAGCACATCCTATTTTTGGATTTTGTTTGAAACGAGAATATCAAAAACTGAAAGAAGGCACACTAATAAACATATGGGAAAAGAAAAGACTAATCAAAGGCAGCGGCAATTATGGGTCACAAACGCTCCTGGTGGTGCGAATGCCCAACAAATAGCAAGAAAATGAAGCAAATGAAGGTAAACAACAGCTTGTTCCCGTTTTTTGTAACAGACGGCATTTCTTAGAACAGAAAGCCTTTTCCCCCGTTCCTGCCGTCATAGCGTAGATACGACTATCACGTTACTTTGTTGGTTCCCTCGGGCCGGCAGCAGGCGGTCCGAGGCGCCGCGGGCCTCCCGGTCCGAAGGATCGCCCGACTCGGGCTCGGGCCGGGCCGAGTCGGTGGGCGCGGCGTTGAACGCGATGAAGCCCGCCGTGATGAGGATGAACGCTAGGACGTAGAGCGCCGAGAACTGCGAACGCCAGAAAGTGTCTCATTGCGATTCGGGGGGAGGGCGGAGTTTGATATTTTTTTTTTTTTTACCTTGTAGTGGAAGAGGAAGAGGCCACAGAAGAGACTGAAGAGGTCGGCGGTAAGCAGCGAAAGGTTGACGGCGGTGGCGCTGGTCCGCTTCACCACCACTGGCATGAAGCTGTACAATGCCAACATGCACAGCACGTAGATGGCAAACAAAGTGGCTGGCCCCGCCCCCCACACAAATACAAGTGAGCGCTTCTCGAACGAGGGGATGTGGCGGCACATTTGAACCCCGTTTCTGCCGCTCTCACAAATACAATTTCATGCTTTCTGTATGGATATACTGGACGAATTGTACATGATCTACAATCATATAGCTGTAAATATGATAAACCTTTCTTTGGAAATAGTATATAATACAATTTGGGGGGGATTTATTCCATCATCCATAAATAAACACCTATAACGGACACACATTTGCTTTTTGTTGGTTTTTGTCTTGATTTATTTTTTTTTAAATCACTTGTGCTTCTCAGATTGTAACATCTTTTTCTAAAAAAAAAAACTTTTGAATGCGGTGGCAGAGTTGGTTGTTGTATGCTTTATACATTAATGGTGCTGTTTAGAATTCAACAGACTCAAAAAAAATGTTGCATGCTTAATTTAATGAATAATGAATTAGTTGTTTCTATATGAAAGGTCAATACACTTCAATATGGTATTGAAAAAAAAAAAAACATCCACTTACCGGTGAATAACTCAAATAGGGGGTTTGGCATATAAAGGTCAAATATAAATATAATAATAGAATTAAACTGTTCTAATGGAGGAAATAGAATTGAGAAGCACACAGTGAGCGGTTCAGAAAAGGGATGGTCATCCAAAACTGATTTGCACAAAATTAATTCAGTTTATAAACTTGAGATGGAGAGTCGACTCACCGATGTTTGAAGTCCACTTGATTTTCTTGATTGCACCGATTTCCAGTGCGGCCCTATGAAAAAGAACAGCTTTATAATGAGAACAATTAATTATATCCATAAAAAGAAAAAAAAAAAGTGGCCTTAATTAAAATGACATTGTACACAAAGGAATATAATGGCCAACTAGTACATCTGTTTCAGCAATACCCATAAAAGACCACTAGGCGGCGAGATCTCTTTTTTTTTTTTTTTTTTTTTAATCTTACCTCCATTGTTTTTATATACAATCTTTGGTATGTGCTATTTGGGTTCTCAAGCAATACATGATTTTCTTTAAACCCCATTATGTGGAATTTGTGCGTTGTTAGATTTAGTTCAATGAATTGATTATTGACTGCAATAATCTGGCACATTCTACTAGATGGACGCACACCTCCGATTATTCAACGTAAAAGGTGAGAAAAACTCACAGCTGAATCCCACTGATGATGGTCCCGAAGAATCCCATCATTCCTAAGAACTCCACCAGGCTCCCGTTCTTGACGGTGAACTCCTGGCACATGTTGGAGATGGCGTAGAGGACGGCGCTGATCAGCACCAAACTGTCGCCAAATATCACGTGGCTGCCTGCAGGAGCCCATTGATTAATGGAGGGCGGGCCAGCCGAAGCCGAGGTTCGGCTCGGGCCCCCTTACTGGATCCCTGGTCTCTTCCGGCCAAGATGTCGGCGCCCACCATGGCGCCCACGCCAAACAGGCACACGGTCACGGCCAGGTAGTGGAGCGGCCTGTAGCGGGTCTTCAGAAGGAACCAGGACATGACCATCAGCGCCGGTACCACGGAGCAGTCCAGCAGCTGCCAAGCACGCGTCACGTGACGAGAATTGACATTAAGCAAGAAGATTCAAGTACCTGTCAAATTTGGCTGTCCCGTTTTGCGACGCACAAGAAGCTGCCGTCCAAACAGGGATGTGAAGACTTTTTAAATTATAATATAAACACCATTAATGTTATGATTGTATGATTGCGTCATATTCAGTCATGCTTTTAAAGGCTCGCTGTGATTGTTGAATGACGCTTGAATTGAGGGAGAAGGATCACGCATTGTATCAAAACCATCACAATATCTGCCAGACGAATCACTTATCTATTTTTTAACTGTGTTGTCAGAATGCATATTTGCAACAACGGGCCGGTATCTTAACGGGAATAGATCCCACCTGGATGCTCGTCAGCGTGGTGTAGCGGTAGGCGGTGACGACCGTGTAATTGGCCTCCACGTCGGCCAGACCCATCAGCAGGTACCTCCACCACTTGCTCTTCAGCACCTGCAGGAAATTTTGCTCCCCTGTCGAAGCACGCAACATTGCCCAGTTACTGCCCACGCTAAGAATCCGTCATCAACAATGAGCACTTCTTTTCTTTTTTGGAGACAAACGTGTTGAGAAGCACTAGCTGCAACCTACCGGCCTAATTTTATTCATAAGTCCTTAGCGCCAAGGTGAACCGCGTATACCTTTGCGGGTGCAGAGGACAGTGGAGTAGGCAAGAAGCAGCAGGGCATAGTTGAGGAAGCTCTGCAACATTGGAGTCTCCACGCCGGCGTTGGCCAAGTACTGGCAGCTGACCGCCGTGCCGCAAATCATCAGAGATAAGAGCTGGCCCATGATCAGGGTCTTCAGCAGATCCCTGGAGAAAGGAGAGCATTAAAGGATCAACTGCGTTCCAACAAAAACAGCTCCGCATTCCAAGCGCTCACCAGTTGAAGACGTCCCTCAGCTTGTAATTGTACAGCCCGCAGGCCAACCGGAGTTTCCCACACATCTTCTCGTCCGCTTGGGCCTCCATCAACACTATTAGGTTACAAAAAAGACAAGCGAAGGAATTAGTGTCGTGGCTCGTTAAAGAGAGCGTGGTACAAGTCACGCAGGAATGTCTCATGGTTCCAATCACTGCTACTGTCCAAGATTGTCTTTCAAGGACAACATAAGAATGACTTCAGTAATGAAAATACGAGTTATTCTGTTTTTCTTTCGACCTGCTTCATTTGACAAAAAAAAATGCTCCTGAAATTGAAGTTCAGCAACACACGGGCGAAATTAATGGAAAAAAAAAAATCTGAATCCCTCTGTACACAAACATAACCATGAAACACCTCACCTATATGACTGTTATGAAAATGATCGTTTGCGTTCAAAATAATGCGCAGAAATTCAGTATTTCCTTAAGATGCCTCACTGGAGAGGTTCAAAGAAAGACCGCAAGGTGCCAAACGCCCAAAATGTTTACCTTACGCCAACCGGCTGTTCTCTTGGACACTTCCTTCAAGGATGTTTAGCGAAATTTCCCCTGTTCAGCCAACTCGTAAGTATTCAGTCGGGGAGTGTCAGAAGAAGCAGCACACATCACGTTTGCCTCCTCCGGCAAACCTTATCATGTTGCCTCCCCGGGAGCGGCCCCTTTCCCCCCTATTCCTCCGCCTTTGTGTCCCACTCCCTCCGACAAAAATGGCAGCCGTCAAAGGGTGTACATTTTCACTACTTTGACGTGACTTTATCACCGCTTCCGTGTGTATTTGGACGGTTCGACAATTCAATGAATTCGTCCTCCACGCTTCGGATTTTACAATGATGGCGGCGCTCAGTGGTGACGCCATTCTAACCACGGGCCAATTAGACCACTAGGATTTCTTACGTCACATTTGCGCGTCGCTTTTAAACCTGCCAAACTCGAAAACTCAATTTATTTGAAAAATGTGACCGATGACAAATAACCGAATAAATATTCGCTCGATTTTGTCAACACACACCATTCAATAAAGTGAATATTTTAGGAGTCGTGTCAACATATTTAACTAACTTTTCAGACAACGATCGGAGTTCTCTTTAAAGAGCGAGTTGATTTGATCAGTCCATTGGCACGATTTGCATGAATAAATCACCTCCCCGACTCCGAGTTAAATGTGCGAGAGATAACTCAATCAGTATGCTAAAATGCAACCTGCATTGTATAGCAAGTTGAATGTTCACCCTTTTCCCTACAGACGCCTCTTCTTATCCTGAAGGACGAATTCTTTGCACTAGTTTGGGGCAACATTGGACCAAGGTTGTCACAGAAAAAAAGAAAACCATACACCAATACATCGGACTTATGCACCAAAACGTCGCCACCCTGTGGCCATTATTATAAATGCTGCAGTTGACAACTTTGTGTAATTCAATATACAAGGCCGCTTAGCTACTTTACCTACTCAATTTTCGTCTATGATGAAAAAAAATCAAACATTTATTAGATTTTTTTCATAACTCGTTGCAGACATATAATAATTCGATCAAATAACACTCTTCTCTTTTTCTAATAAGCGTTTAAAACGAATGACCCTTACCAAGACACTGCCCCCTTGTGGAGGAGAGAGCGAGGATCGTCCAACACACGTGAACATCTTGAACATGTTGACTCAAAGGTCACGTTGTGTAACAGATGACATTTTACTACCTTTTGCTTTTTGTCCTACGCAGCACATAAATACGTTATTAAACCCCATGAACCCGATCCCAATATGCGTTTTCTGCACGATAATGCTCAAGTTTCAACAAAGTCAACAAGCAGTTAAACATAAAACAGGTTTTTGTTGCTCAGGATTGTCATCATTTTTAATGTGAACCTCCCCATGTCACTTGGTCGCGTTACATTAAAAAAAAAAGTCAGATTTGAAAAAAAAAATACAAAAACAGCAAGAGTACGAGTTTGTCATTTGTACTTTTATCCATCGGTCAGTGTGCAGTTGTGTTCACGCATAAATATTATTAAGACGAGATGGCTCAATGAACGATGTGATCGCTACCAGAGGCAAACAATCGTTACACAGCTTTGGTATGTTATACAGTGAGTGAAAATTAATACAACCAAAAATAACTGATAGAATTAATCAATGGCCAAAGCTCATTCGGGTGTCTCCTATAATCTGGGACAGAATTGTAACTGCTTCAGAAATCTTCCCTAAACGTCCTTGTGGGCAGTTACGGTAAAATAATTTTGCAAATTTTTGTGAACAGTAGTATAAAATGACCACATTTGTATTAACTATTGTTGCTCACTCTTGCGCCCCTTGAGGAGGAAGGCGGTGTTACAAAATGAGGTAGGCTAACTGACGTCGATTATTTTTGGACTTTGTCAAATTAAGTATTAAAATAAACATTTTAAATTCCGAACGTGCATCTCATTTTGTGTGTAAAACATACCCGGAATCAAAACTTTTTATACGCGTTTAAAAGGTCAGGAAATACAGATAAACTGTAAACTGCCATTTTCCCTCACTACTCCGATGTAAAACGATTACTCAGATATTTTCCTGTTGCCCTTAAAAGAAAACATCTGAGCACACACCTGGAATGTAGGTCAAACCCCAAATGACATTTCTTCATCGTTGTATAAAGAAAACATGGCCAGCCATCTACTGTATGTTCCAGTACAACTAGCTTTGTAGCTAGCATTTTGTAGCTAACTCGCAAAATGTTGAAAGATTAGCGCATGTACCTGAACTACTCTAGCTCCTACTCCCAAGTAACTAAAAACAAACAAAAAAAAAGCACAATTGCATATTATTTGAGTGCGCTGTGGTGCAAAAAGCGCTAACGTGCCTAGCGGGATTTGTGCTTGCGAGCGGCTTTGATGCCTGGGCCCGCTGTGTTTGTCCCCGAGAGGAACGGGACGATCTTCTCGAAAAACAGGATGCAGCAGATGACGCCTGCGGGCCGCAAAACAACAGATAAAACCGTTAACGACCTCGTTCAACTAAACTAACTAATGAGCTTTTCTTACCCAAGGCGGGTCCTAGCCAGTAAATGAAGCAGTACTCCAGGTAGGTGTGGCCACTGCAGGGGAAGATGATGGAGAAGGCCAGGACCGGGTTAAACACGGCCCCCGAAAAGCTTCCACCTCAAAACAAAAATCCGGGACGTTACGGTTACCCACACGCAACCAACTCGCTGATGATACGGGAAGAATTTTTGACATTGCATGTAGGTGTAATCCAGCCCACTACATGAGTTTGTGATACAATAATTTAAAAAAAAAAAAAGGACCAAACCCATTAATCCGCTGTCCATAATCAATGGATGAAAATTCTTCTGCCAAATTCTTATGCAACTATAAAAGATGAATTGATTAATTGGACTAATTTTGCAATTCTCTGTTGACTTTTTTTTTAACACAGTTTTCATATACCAAAGATTTTACTTCACAAAACAGTTGCACAATATTTTTGCTTTGCAAAGCATGAGGGTGTGGGTTAGAAAAGAAAGCAAAAGGCTAATTTTGGGTTTCAAAATGAGTCTCTTCCTGCATAATAGTGAAACTAAATGATTTCAACCATTAGAACCATGAATCAGCATTCAAATGAGCAAGAAATTTGGCTTGATTAGAGATAAACACACTCCAAAACATGACTTCATGTGGATATTTATCATTTTATTAGAAAAACGTATTTATAGTCTGTGAGGATAATTATCATTTTAAATGATTAAAGCAGAGGCATTCAAACCATGGATGAATACATTTAGACATGGCTCGCAATTCTATTTTTAAAAGTCAAAATAAGGTTTGATGGTAGACACTGTTAAAAGTGTAAATAAAAAAAGAGATCTTGCCTCATTACTTTTAATATAATGCCTTGAAGTAGCACATTGAAAAATAATAGCTACATTATATAGAGTGTAATTGCTTTATCGTTTTTTCCCGTATTTGATGAATTAAAAAAAATACAGAACGTAGCCCTCATGTCTCGCTATTTTCCATAGGCAAGTAACGAGAGGCAGCACGTGACAAGTTGGCTCGAACGTTCCAGCACGGAACGTCAAGGGAGTCTTTACAATAATGACATCGAATAAGCCACATGTAATGAACTCACTTATGACTTGGAAAGGAGGTTTGTTAGTTTGTTTTCCTGAAAAGCGAGTTTCCTTCAAATGCTGATTTCGAGCATAGTGGAGTACCCACGTGACGTCACGGCACTCACCAGCGTACACCAGCGCGGCGATGAGCGCGGCGAGGAAGGGGACGCGCAGCTTCTCGTCCACCTTGTGGATGTGAAGAACCGCCGCCTGGATGGCGAAGGCGCCGCAGAGCTCGATGGCGGCGGCGGCCCCCGGCGCGGTGCCCCCCAGCGGGTCTGAGCACCCGGAGGCGAAGCGAAGGTGGTGCCCGGCCAGCCCCAGCGACCGGACGGCCGCTGCGGCGTAGCGCGCGGCCCAGGCGGCGGCGAACTGGCCGGCGAGCGCGGCCGCCGCAGCGCCCGGGCCCCACGCGCCCCGCCACAGGCGCTCCGCCGCGCCGCAGGGGTTGCACGAGGCTCCGCCGAAGGACGCCAGGTGGACCGCGGTGATGGCGTAGCACAGCGCCACGCCGCTGACCGGCCCCAGCAGCGCCGACTCGCCCAGCAGCTTGAGCTCGTGCGTGCACCAGCAAAGCTGCAAGGTGGACGCCGCCTCCAGAGCCGCGGCCGCGGCGGTTCCCCGGAGGCTGCTGGCGGCCGCGCGGCGGATTAGCTCGCCGAGGAGCACAGCGGCGGCCAGCGCCGCCGCCGAGACCCAGGCATCGTCCATGGCTGCCCGAGTCTGCCCCGGGTCGGCCGCCCGCAGCCTTAAACCAAACTCTTCTCAAAAGGCCGAGGGCCCCGCCCCCTCACGCCCGCCCACATGGCAAACTTTGGTCCCGCCGCGGGACGCTCACGCCTGACGGGAAGTAGGAGGTGCAACTTTCAAAATAAAAGGCGGTCACTTTTTGCAATCTTCTCTTTCATGGAAGCAAATATCTATATTTATCTATACATAGTTCATTTTTTGAATACGTTCAAGCCGTACTCCCATTTGATGTGTCCATTTTCAGTGTTTGCATGAGCTAGACGGGTCCTTTCAGTCAAAACAGGGGCCCGTCTCAGCCCAATTTCGTCTGCAACAGTGACACATGCTGACGGGTAGAACAATCTTTACAAGATTTCATACTTGTGACCTTAATATTACATAATATATGTTTCACTTTGGTGGTGTGATGTCAAAGTTTTCCATTGCGAAACATGTTAATTGGCTCATTTCAAGTTTAGAAATAGCATCCAAGGGAATCTTCGGAATTTCAGACGTATTGCAACACACGCATGAAAGATGTCCTTGGAAATGTTGACAGGAAGTTGCAATACACTACAATACTTGAAACTTTGCCACGTTTTTAAGTGTTGTTGAAACAAGTGACTACATATTTGGACTATTTCCCCGAAGGGTTGTGTGTCAGCTAACTTTAGGTCTCATTACACAATTCAGGCACTTGAATAGATAAACATCTTGCTTCAATAGACACTTCATTCTTAGGCACACTCAAAGTTGAGTTTGGAAATAAGCTATTGGGAAAAAGCCCCACTCTGGACAAGCATTAAGCGAGGAAACGGTGGCCCATCACATAGGCCATCGGCTACAGAAACGACTAAACAAATCGACACGCTATACAAGCAATACCATGATTTCAAGGTAAAATAACTTACGGCGAAAAATAAGTTGCCGACGAAGATTTTTTTTCTTCTATTTCCGGTTTTGTCTACCCTACCTCCGTCAACTTGACACAGCATCGCCCGGCCGGCGCAAGTGGCTGGATTTGTCCGCTAACCGAGGGAAACGAAAAGCTCAAAGGTAAGAACGTCAATCATTTGCTTTTGACAATCCAACTGCCCCCCTTGGGCTTTCCCACCACACCTCAAAGTTTTGTCATTTTGAAAAGCATGCTATCCAGGCATCAAACTAACAAGTTGATCGCCGAAAAAAAAGAATAATAATAACTCAAAGCTTGTGAATG
This sequence comes from Hippichthys cyanospilos, assembly GCF_059441005.1. Classification (NCBI taxonomy): domain Eukaryota; kingdom Metazoa; phylum Chordata; class Actinopteri; order Syngnathiformes; family Syngnathidae; genus Hippichthys; species Hippichthys cyanospilos. The sequence goes on along the minus strand of NC_142386.1, from coordinate 2,092,371 downwards.
TCATTCGGTTTCGAAAAGTGCAGAAATTTGAACGAGAAACCGGATGGGCTCGATATGTGGAATTAAACTGCGCTCTAGTGATATTCTACATTGTTTTCACACTTCTTGTAGCAAGAGTCCATTGTTCCGCCTCATGACACTAATCTTATCTTATCTATGACGTCAATACAATCAGTGTAACATCTGCTATAAAAGGATATGCACGTTTGAGATAAGAGGAGACACATTTCTACTTTTTTCCACATCCACAAATGTGATTTGCACGTTTTGAAAATATCATTTGTGCATTTATCGTGACATTTTTTTCCCAATTTTTCTTTCTGCTCGTAAATTGATGAAGCTGCGTTTGTGGATCAGCATTTTCAGGTAAACGTCCGATGCTTTACAAGTTGGAAACTACAGTCCCCTTTTCGTCCACTAGAGAGCAGCGTTGCCAGGGTGACCCAGAGCACCCGTAGCGGCTTGTCAAGTTTTTTTTGTTTTTGTTTTAAAATTACAACAGGAAGACGTCAGAACGTCATTATCCTTCTCATTCGTTGCGTTGGTGGAGACAACGGCCACGCTGCGTCACGTGACCGGCGCCTTGTGACGCGCGCGCGTCAAAAATTGTGGCTCCGTGTCGATTTTCACGCGCATGAAATTTTGATTGGTCCGTTTAAATATGTGGGGATCGACGTCATTTTTTTCAACCGATTCTTTGGTGAACATACTGCACATTTAACAGACGTATATAGCATATCGAAATCATATCGAAACTGCGAATTCGGAACGATCACGTAGTTTCCACGCTGCAGTTCTACACAATCGCTATTAAAAAAAAAAAAAAAAAAAAAAGCCGAAAACAACCGATCTTGTCGGAGAAGCTTGTGCTCGAAGGTGCGCATATTGTGTCCACTTTTTTTTTCATTGCAAGTGAAGCCACTACAAACATGAGCTACATCATGAAGCTTCTTTTTTTTCACCCTACCGGTTCTAAAAAAATGGTCTTTGTCATATTCTTTGAGGTCGGTTGTTTGTAGCTGACATTTTCTTTGGCGATGGCCCCGGCGCCCGAGAGTTGCTGAGCCCAATGGCGTTTTGCGGAGAGCAACGACCTTTGACCTCCTGCCTGCTAGGCCTCTACGCGTGCCAATGGCGACGGCGGCAGCGGATCCCGCTGCGGCCCGGGAGCTGCTGCTGCAGCAAGGTGGGCTCTCGGCGCTTCAAGCAGTCCGTCCGTGTCAACTTGGCTTTTGCCGTCCCCGCAGCTGGAAGGCGCCAGCTTGGCCCTGCTGGCTGCGGCCTTCTGCCTCACGCTGCTCTTTCTTTACTTCTGGACGCTGGCCAGGAACGACTACAATGATTTCGACTGGTGGGTTGAGGTGGATACGCCAGCGACAGATTCTTTTACCCCAGTGTGTGTGTGCTCACGCTTGCTCAGGTTCAACTATGGACACTTGGGCTTCTGGTGGGCGTGGTCACTGGTTCTACTGGTCATCGCTGCGCTCTTCTTCTCCTATGTGGCAGTGCTCATGGTGAGTGGCCGTCATGCTGGATCGGTTTCCTCAGGCCCGGCTGGTTATTTTTACAGAAAAAAAAAATCCTGTAATCGATTAATCTAGACTTGTCCAAAGACCGGATCGGGTATTAAATGCTGCTATGGTCAAATGTAATCCAGCCCGCAGCTTCTGTCGTTAAAGTAACATCTGGCCCGTAACCATGTGACCAGCATAAAAAAAAAAAAAAGCATGCTAAATGCAATTTCGCATTTACCCACAAGAGGGCAGCACACTGTGTCCAGCGGTTCATCACATTGCAACGTTATTAGCCTCGAAGTTGATTTGATGCTTCCGTGTAAAGAATAATGCCGACATTTAAATTACAGGAAAAAAAAGTCTTATGAAAGACAGACTTGTTAGCCAAAATTGTGTGTGTTAAAAAACAAAATGGGCCCCCACAATTTAACCTCACCCAATTATACCTCTCTTTGAAAATAAAAGTATGTTAAAAATACAATTAGCAATGCTGGTAAACACATCAACAGAGCATCTCAAAAATACTTTCAAAAACTAAATGACTAATTTATTATTCTATCATTCAGTCATTTTCCAATTACCGACTCTTCTTTACCATATCACCTGAAAAATAAACATATGTAATGTTTAATCTGTATCTGGGACGAAAAAAATGGCGCAAAAGTATCTCAAGTATACTATTAGTTTTACCAGAAGCATTTCTGTTCTTATGATTACAAATCTTTTTTTTCTTAGTATTATTTATACCGTATCAGATTTGAACATGTGTGTTCAAATTGAAGCTGGTGCGATTTAGTTTGCCGGGATTGCGTGTGTTTGCAGTTGCTGGCCGTGTGTCTGCTGTCACAGGGTCAACGACTGTTTTTACACTGGAGTCACAAGGTACCCCCCCCCCCCCCCCCCCCCCCCCCCCCATGCATGACTTTTTGCTGTAAGGAATCACGCATCAAATAGTGATCATTTTACTTTGGTATCTTGTATGCATCCGATCAATTTCCGAAGGACAATGGCCGTGTGGCAAATGTTGCGTCCTCTGCACTCAGATGGGCGTGATGGTGAGCTTGATTTTCGCCCTGGTCGCCACCGCCGTCATTTCCAAGCTGTGGCTTCGAGAATGGATAACGGTGCAACTTTCCCTGCAGGTCAGCCGCCGACGCGCGCGGCGGCGCTTCTCGTATTGCCGCCGCTGTGAATTTTTTTTGCGCTAGCAGGTGACTGCGCCGTACCTGCACGTGGTCGCCGTGGGGCTGATGACAGTACTGGCTTGGCCAGTGGCCTTGCACTTCTTCAGCATGTTGAAAACAAGTGAGTGGTCACTGGGGGGCAGGGAACATTTTCGAATACGTTATACACGCTGGGATATACTAAGAAAGTGTTCTTTTAGCCAAACGATTCAGATTCAAACATCATTATATGATAACAATATTTTCCAAATATTCTTTCTGAAACTGTTGGATTGATATTTTACCCCAGTCCTCTGGGGGCAGTGGTATGCTTTGCAATGCAGTAGATCTTTACGCCGTACGACTGAACCCGTTCACTCCCAATGACATATTGGCATCACGAACAGAAACTAAACTAAACTAACTAAACACGGAAAACTATCCCCTCCTTTGCCCTAATATTTGTGCGTGTGGGGTCGAAATTAGTACCTGGGATCGGATGTCCGGACTCTGTAAAGACGTGTTTGGGGTCGAACGAAAGTTTGCTGCGTGTCGTCGACAGTAAGGCGGTACCTGATTTTGGCGGCGTATCTGAGCATCCTGTCGGCCCTCTACTTGGTGCCTCTCGGTATGTATTCGCCATGCATCAGAGAACGCGGGAGCCTGGGGCCCCGGCCCGCTCTCTTCGGCCACAGAGGAGCCCCCATGGTGAGCGCGGACCTTCGTCGTCATAGTGTTTGTTGTTTGAGCGCCGATGACGGATTACGTATCGATAATGCGCAGATGGCTCCGGAAAACACGCTGATGGCTTTCGAGAAGGCGGCGGAGGCGGGATGCGAAGGTCTGGAGACGGACGTCGTCATCAGGTTGGCGATTTCAACACTTTTCGTGGGGGAAAGTACGCATTGTTGAAAGCGTTATTTATATGAAAAATAGCATGTTAAAAAATTGCCCCCCCCCAAAAAAAAGAAAAGTATTTTTGTACACTAAGACTGTCAGGGCTGCTTCCTGGCGTACGGGCTGAGATGGTGGACCCCAGACGGATTGGCGAACCAAGAGCGATTGTCCATAAGGTTTAATAACAAAAAGCGCACGTAAAGGGGCAAAGTACAACAGAACGCAAAGTTCAATTAAAGGAGGCGCATACCATTAGTCCAGGAAAACTCACAAAGTGGATGAGGGGAGCGGAGTCCTCGGGAGGACGATGAAAAAGCACCAGTAAAAAATAACTAAGGGCGCGAGAACCGTGAAAGACTCGGAACTAGAACAGTAACAACTGACTAAATAAATCGGGCGCACTAAAGAAGCCTGAGTGATAGAAACGCGACTCAGGTGTGTGGCCGGCGACTCCGCCCACCTCATCAAAACGCACACGGCGCATTAAGCCAGAGACATGACAAAGACTCCCGAAAAACACTTGAATTTTGCACCAGCGACACCTATCTTCAGCAAACCAATGTCCCCAGTGACAAGCTCTTCAAACGGCCAGGCTACCGCCCCCTGGTGGCACAGCAGTTTTATTGTTCTTAAAAGGAATATTTTTATTTGGGAGCAAATCTGTGGATCACGCTATGCTGTTCTCGCGAAAAGCGCGCGCGAGGCCCGGCGTCGAGCGTTAATTGGAAAGCGCGCTTGTCGTCAGCCACGACGGGATTCCCTTCCTCATGCACGACCGCACGTTGCGGCGGACCACCAACGTGGAGCAGGTGTTTCCGCAGCACGCCCACAAGATGTCCGACATGTTCACCTGGCCGCAGCTGAGTCGACTCAACGCGGGCGCCTGGTTCCTTTCCGTAAGTGTCCCGCCGAGAAACCGCGGCCGGTCAAATCGCCCGGCGCCCGACGGCGGCCCCGAAACAGACGGACCCCTTCGGCACGGCGGCCTCGCTGGGGGAGCGCGATCGGCGGCGGGCGGCGGAGCAGCCCGTTTGCACGCTGCTCCAATTCCTGGAGGTGGCGGCCCGCCTGGAGAAACTGGTCATCTTTGACCTCTACAAGCCCCCCGAGGGGCACCCCTACAGTCACACGTGGATACAGCAGACGCTCAAGGTCATCTTGGATCAGTCCGCCATCAAGCCCTCGCAGGTGACCGACCCGAAACAAACAAAAATCTTGGTACATTTTAAGGTAGCGGTGTCCAAACCACGGACTGAGGGCCATCTTGTTTTTTTTGTTTTGTTTTGTCAGGGCCGTCTTGTTTTTTTGTTGTTGTTTTTTTATAAATTGGATTATAGACATTATCGTTTATCATGGGGGCGTTATGCTCCAGGCAAAATCTGCCGTACAAAATCGATAGTTTTTGGAGGTGGATTTTCATTCATGACTCGAACTCTATTGCAATTTTTTTCCTCTTTTTTTTTCCTTCTGCTTTTGTCGGACAGGACAAAAAAAACAATTCAGATGATCTTGACTTTATGCTTTTTTTTTCTTTTTTTCTAAAAGTAAAAAAATGGACTGAGAGTAGGATAAAACCCAAATTCAACTTTTTTGGGGGGTGGATTTTCATTTATGACCATGAATATGGCTCTTTATAAAAATAGTGATTTTATGAATTTAAACAATTTCGTAATTATTATTATTATAATTTTTTTTTGCAAACTATATGCATGGGAGTAAAAAACCATTTTTGGGGTGGATTTTCATTTATGACCCTAACATTATTGCTTTTCTCATCTGCTTTTCTTGATAGTTTCCCTCCTAAGTCAGACCAGATGAAACACCACCATTTAAAAAAAAAAAAAAAAATCCTACTTTGCGGATTTTGGTTACCGCTGGTATTTTGGGGAACCTGACCCTCGCGATAAACCGACAGGAACTGCTACCTCGCGGAATAAATCAAAAGCGTGTAAATGAAGATAGCCCTTGAAGCCTCCCTTCTTTCTGTAGCTGGCCTTCAAAACAAAAGTTGAGAAGCCCTTAAGAACGTAAGACGTTTGCTGTGAGCAGGTGCTGTGGTTGAACCCCGAGCTCCGCGACTTTGTCCAACAACAAGAAGGGGATTTTCAGCAGACGTCGGGCACCCCGGAGTCCACCGAGTACCTCCGCAACCACAGCATCGTCAGGCTCAACCTGCACTACACTTCCATGTCCGTCCGCCTCATCGGCAGGTACGGGGCACGCCTGCGCGCGCCCGCCTTGCGGCCCCTAACGGAAATGGCGTCCGCAGTCACATGGCGAGGAACATCAGCACCAACCTGTACGTGATCAGCGAGGCCTGGCTCTACTCGCTGGCCTGGTGCACGGGGTCCCACTCCGTCACCACCAACGCGCCCCATATTCTCAACGCCGTCCGCAGACCGCTCTTCCTCATGGTCCTCACGCTCTTCCTCCGTCCTCTCGCTTCGCCAAATTCTCATCAAACCTCAGATAAAAATTTGGGGGGGAACATGCTCAAAAAGCAGGCTAATTATTACCCGATTTTGGGCTCAATTTCAAACAGGCTCAAAATATTGTAATCGTTAAAATAATCCGTAACTTTATACTTAAGTATTCAAAGTAAGCCATTACGTATTAGGTAATTAGGTAATTAAGAACTAAGGGCATTCAAGTACTAAAGCAATCGATTACAAGTGTTTATCTTTAACTTCAGTACTTTGATTCCTTTGAAGGGATAGTGTGTAAGATTGACAGTTTTTCATTACGGCCAGCAGGAGGTGCTGCAGTTACCATTGTCCGTAGCTCTAACAAACATGGCCGCCTCCGGAGACGTCAATTTCCACTTCATTACCTCAAGCAATTGAGGTAGCAGCCATTTTTTAGCCCAATACTTGAAAAGGATCGTGAATGATGTACGGACAAAGTACATAGCATTGGAAAAAGAAAACAAAAACGAAAAATGTTTCTTTAAACAGCAATTAATATGACAGTATCTCTTTTAATATCGCAACAAATAGGTTAAAAATACGATTTTTTAATCAGGTAAATGTTTTACGTGTTCGCTAGACTCCGGAGGCCTATCGGAGCATGTGGCTGGTGAGCGACATTCTGTCAGCGGTGTTGGTGGCGAGCGCCTTCACCTTTCACAGGTAAAATCATCTTGAGCCGCGAGTCCTTTCTCTCCTATTCACCGACGGGCTTCGTTCCAAGTCTAAAGACGAGACGGCGGGCGCAACTCGGCCTCGGCCTCTCGGGGGCCAAAGACGCGCCGGACGAAAAGTACATTCAGCTGGAGTGGGGTCAGCCATCTTTTCTGCCGAGTCGCGACGTAACCTAGGCAAATGGTTATTGACGTACGCGTGTGAATTTTACAGAGCGGAGCGGGATTTGGTCCGTCAACGCGGCCGCGTGCCCGACTCGCCCGGCATGAGCGCAAACGGAAGCCGCCGAGCCAAACTTCTACATTGCGCAGTGTTTGTGTCATGATATTGTCGAGAATAAAAGGAGTGGTGGTGTGCGGTTTTTGTATTTTTTGTTGTTTTCAAGTTTAAGCCCGGGGGGCACATCCGGCCCTCCGCAATTTGATGATTTACAGATTTTTTTTTAAATGTGATCACATATTGAAATATTCTGGAAAAGCAATTGTCTTTTTGGGGGGTTTCTTTAATTTGGAGCTTCAAACTGACAAGTCTTAACGGAGCAGTCTGCTGGTCGGGAAAAGTGAAAGAAGATATGGGGGAGGAGCTACAACAAGACATCTGCGCTAAACTGTCAAGGTGGTCTAGAGTTCTCGCGTATGTTTCGTGACCTTTGTTCAAACGTCGATAAATAACATGGCGACATAGAATGAAAGAGTCGAGGACGCGCACAACAGCCGTGGTTACGCCATAAAAAGCGAAGAGGAAGGCAACTAGTGAGTGTTTAAGGACCCAGATGGCATCGCCGGCCGCTCGCTCGGTCACTTGCCGCTCCCTCGAGAGCTTCGCTGTTTGGTCATGGTGGTGAGCATCTGACTGATGTATGATGTCAGAAGGTCATCCATTTTGTAGCCCTGGGGGGGGTGATCACATTTAAGATGAGCTGCTAAGCGTTTCAAAAGGCGACGCGTCAAGCGCTTGTAAAGCATCAATAGCCTCCCAGCTAGCACACTTTGTTTTTATTTACATTTCAAAGATGTTTTTCTAGCCATGAACCAAGAGTAGCTAATGAAACGGCAAACAAAAATGACTTTTTTTCATCACACACCGACGGATGAAAATAGTGACTTTGATTTGTTTTTATTACTTTCTCAACAAGAGCTTATTTTCTCCCAATTTAGTAGCCTGCTAGCTAACTTCATTGACAAACAAAAGGACTCATTTAGGTTTTTTTTTCACTTTTTCACTATTATCTCCTCGCCTCTCTAGCTAACATAGTTTCAAACAAAATATGACTTTTTTTCCATGTTTATTTCCTCCATGAACCAAAATTAGCTCCTTTGCTAACATGCTGACAAAACTATTGACAATTTGTTTTTGCATTTTTCAAGAAGATCTTTTTTCTCCCACTTAAGCAAAAGTAGACTACTAGTTAACATGCTGATAAACAATACAGACACTTATTTTTTTACTTTTGACTATTTCCTCTCCTAGCCCTCTAGCTAACATACTAACAAGTTTTTTTTTTTAATTTCCTCCCAAAGAACCGAAAGTCGCCTCTTAGCTCAACACACTGACGAAAATGTCCCCCCCCCCTTTTTCAGAGCTTTTTTTTCTCTCCATGAACCAACAGTAGACTCCTAGCTAAAAAACAAAAAAAAGAGACAAAAATATGCCCTTTTTTTGAAGAGAAGCACATTTCTTGAATGTGAACAGTTCCGATTGAATTCACTTCACTCACCAACGAGGTTTCGCACAGCAGCTTGCTCCCTCGCACCAGGTTGCCGATGGTGATGTGGAAATAGGTGTTGCCGCTGCTCCAGTTGGAGATCTTGGTGAAGGGGTGCGTGGTTAAAATGTCCTGCGGGAAGCGGGAAGGTTTAGGTCAGGGCGCCACGTCATCGCAGAGGTTCTTTTAAAAAACGGGACCGACCTTTGACTTTGGGTCAATCAGACTGACTCCATGTTTGTTGATGGCGATCAGGAGGGTTTCTGGGTAGTTTGGATCAGTGGTTTGCTGCATCAAAACAAGCGTTTTAAACGAAGGAACCGCAAGGACCGGCCGATCGCCGTCTTTGTACCTTGACCTCGAAGAAGGCCGAACCGAACGTGGCCCACTTGTAGATGATCTTGAGGAAGGACAGTTTGGCTTCTTCCCTGGTCTTCCCGGATTGCTTGTTGAACACCGACACGATCGACTGATGGGGGAGCAGGACAAACATCCATGGAGGGGAAGCTCGGCCTCGCCGGCAAACGCGGCCTTCCCGGCTCACCCTCTTCCAGTCGTCCACGGAAAGATGTCGGCTCTGGTCCTGGGGGACCAGGTCTTTGAGGATCTTGGTCATGTTCTGGAAGTGAGACTTGTCATCCTCAAACTTCACCCTGTAGATGAGTGCCGCCAGCTGGTGCACTTCCTCCTTGGAACACTTGTGGTAGCCTCGCAGGTACTTTGGCAGCTCCTAGAAGACCAGCAAACAACTTGATTAAACTCCTAAATAATAGTTGAGTTTATGAAGACAGGCAAGAGCAATGACTTGGTAGTAGTGGAAGATGGAGTCAGCCATGGAGTCTTTCCCGGGTACGGTGTTGGTCCACAGCTTTTTCATGAAGAACACCTGGTAGGTCAGCGACGGCACCGTGCCTGCCCACAAAGACCAGCTATCATGCCGTTTGTCGTCCGTGGCGGTGGCAACGTTTGCGAGGTGTCTTTTTTCTACCGTCTTTCATGTGTCTGGCTTTCTTGATCCAGTCGGTCAGGTGGCGCACAAAGTCAAAGAAGAAGTCGCCGTCTGGCACGCTGATGACCTGGGGAAAAAAAACGGGAGTAATCATCGCAAGTTTTCCGCACGGTCAGACAATCGATCTCTCGCACCTTATCCGTGATCTTGACAAAAAGGCTGAAACCCTCAGACGACTTAAGCAACAAACGACCCGAAATGTTGTGGCAAAAGTCTTTGGCCTTAGTGCTGGACTCCACTTCGAACACCTGCGAATGCAAAGGGACCCAACTGAACACGGCAAGTATTCATGAGAGCATTAATGAGCTTTCGGCAGAGACAATTGTAGCCCTAGAGGTTCTAAACATAAAGAAAATAACTTTCCAAAAAGCACTATCCCCGAATATATAATGGTCACGACAAACAATCGTAGTGGCTCGCTTTTAAGTGTTCGAATTTTAAACACTGGGGGGCAGTCAAGTATAAAATGTGCTCAGTCTGCTCGGGAAGAAGAACAGGAAGTCATTAACCTCATAGTAACTAACAGGCAGCTCCACTCTTATGTTTTCTCGTGGAATATTGTAGCATTTTCTGTAAGTGATTTTAAGAACAATTTTACATGTCTAATGAACATATCATAGAAATAAGGAAGATAATAAATAATGCGCAGTTCTATGGGAGATTACTCGATCAAATCTTTAGAATCTCACCTCGTCAGAGTCATCCGGGAAATAAACTTTGTGGAAGATCTGTGTGGTTTTGTGCTGGATGGCTTCCACTTCAACCAGGTGAGGAGGGTATTTCCTTGACCCGTTACTTGCGCAAAATGACAAGACCGAGCGGTGAGATCCACTGGAGCAGATGGGAAGTTGCACGAGCGAGGATCTTACCGTAAGGCTTTCTGCAAACGTTGCATGCAGTCCGGAGCAAGGGGGTAGTGCTTCTTGGCCTGGAGGAACTTCTGGATATGAGGCAGCAGGATGTTGCTGGGAGGAAAGAGGCCCGTGCAGAGCCACAGCAGCTCCCAGCCCTTCTCCTCACTGTATCTGAGAAGACACCCGAAGGTGATGTTGCGTCCATAGAAGCGACGGCGCTCGCCCGTTGGCCCAATTTACTTGACGTGATTGTCGGTGAGCTGCTTGACAATCTGGCAAAAGATCTCATCTTTGAGCGGCTCGGCCTTCAGCGCTCCCTCGAAGATCTGATCGGTGAACTCGTTGACGGAACGCGCCCGTTTGGACGGGTAGTCGCCCATGTACTTCATCACGGGTGCGGCCACGGTCAAGGATGCAAACGTCAACCGGAGGTAAAGAGGCAGAGGCTCATTCTGCTCTAGTGCCGGCGTCAAGACGGTCCGGTGACCATGAAAGGATATCCATGAAGGCCAGGCAGGCCTCCTGGGACAGCTCCTCGTGGGCTATGACCTTCTTGAGGAGAGGTTGCTTGAGAGGCTCCCGACTGCAGCTCCACAGGCGCTCCTTCCCTCGAGTCTTGGAAATCATCACCCTGCTCAGGGTGCTCTTGGGAGGAGGCCTGGAGGCATCACGCACGACCATGATTTCTTCAAACTCTTACCTGGGAACGTGAACGATGCACGGCAAGGAACCTGAAGTAATCGTAGGAGAACTCCTCCAACGTGTAGGCTTTGCTCTTATCCTCGCTTTCGACGAGGCTCATCTGGGACAAGGTGACAGATTCCCGACGCTGATCCGGAGTCATGGTCACCAGCGCCTATGACGTACGTGTCAGGTTTGAAATAGGGAGGTCACGGACTGGACCCGAGGGGAATCACTCACCACGATGTCGTACGGAGGTCTGGTGACGGCGGGCAGAACGTAGACGCAGTCGGCCGGAAAGTCTCCTTGTTGTTTGGTCCTGTCGTTGATCCCGTGAGCCCAGCCGGAGTTCATCACATGCTCCCCGTCGTGTTCGTCCAGAACGATGAGATCGCCTTTGGAGAAACTCAGGAAGGTGGACTCTGCACCTGCTAGGGGATTAAAGACACAGGCGGCGGGCGGTCAACGGGAACGGGTTGGAGGATGTCAATGCGCGGTGCCTCACCGGGGTTGGGACAGTCCAGTAGTCCTACCACAAACTTGGACCGTTTCCTCAGACCTTCCAGGAAGGCTACAACTAGGTCCCTGATGTCCTCCGCGTTATTGGATGTGAACGTGTACTCATCTCCTTTGATAGTGGCCAAGGTGAAACTCTGGCCTTGCAGTTTTCCTCCTCTGCAAAGTTTTACGCAACGTAAACCTCAACAGAAGAAGACTTAGGATAGATTTCTTGCATGGATACCTGCTACTGGAGACGGCAATGATTTCTGGAAAGGAAAGCTCCAGGAGGACCTGCTCCTGCTCGTCGACAAAGTAAACGCCGGTCCAGTTGACGGCAACGATGACATCGTTCTTCGGCAGACTCGGCCCTGCGAAGTCAAAAACTTAGCGTGAGGAAACATCCTCAGCGTGGAGGGCGGGCACGCCAGCTCTTGGCACTTTTGGAGAGACGGACCAGAGAATTTGAAGGCCTCGTAGAAGCGTGAGAACAACAAAGGCCACTTGAGTCGAGCGAAAGACACCACGTCCTCCTTCACCTTCTGCGTGTTGGGCCTCCTCTTACTGTACAGACCCTGAAAGGAGCGTTGGCGGTTACGAGCAAAGAGCGAAACTAAAGGAATCTCGGCTCGGCGTTCCCGGGGTTACCTTCTTGTGGGCGGTGACGATGAGCTGAGCCCACTTCTCGGCGGTCTTGGTGGACGTGATCTCTCTGTCGGGGATGTAGGAGGGGATGAGACTGAGGAGGCGATCCTGGAGGATGTCTATGCCGTAATCCACGTAATACTGCTGGGAGGCCAGCTCGGCTAGGTCCTCCTCCTTATGGTCCGAACCCGAGTGAGAAACAAGGATTTCCGCCTCAAGTAAGGAATACGGTACCGAGACGACCTCTGAAGCGAGCGCGAGATGTTGCGAGCAGCTCACCCTCTCGCAACGGTACTCTCCAAACTTCACCCCTCGCACGATCTGCTGATAAATGAGATTGGTGGCCACGTAGTCGTCGGCGGGGTCGTGCCAGGGGGTGAAGATCTCCTTCCTGAAGAACAGCCTCCAGGGGGCGTTGCGCTCTTGGGCGCCCTGTTCTTTGGCGTACTGCTCGCACTGGGATACGGCGTCCATGACGTGGTCGCTGCTGCTGCCCAGCGATGACACCTGACACCACAGATGCGCCGGCTGCTTTTAGTACGGATCTCCGAGGACTTCCGTTGTCTCGGCCTCGCCAAAGTAAGTCGCGCACCTTGTCGAAGAGAGCGATGTACAAGGAGAACCCGAAGCGATCCGTGAGGTTGATCTTGTCCGCGAGGGCGTTGCAAAGCTCGCTGGCTGTGGTGGCCGAGTCCGCCAGGAGGGTCTTGGTGGTTCCGTCCATAAACGTGACCGGCAGCATGATGGGTTTCTTTGATTTTGTAGCCTGCAGCGTGAAGAAATATACAGAAAGAAAACAAAACATGAGCAAATGTGGATATGCGTTTCGGGCTTGGCCGGCTCAGTTGAGGACTTTGCTGACCTGTAACTCCAGCCAAGATGGCGGCTGCGTGCGTGTGCGGTTGACAAACGTCCTCCGCAGTCTTTCCTCGCAATATGGAGCGTAACCGGGTGGGCCGTTGACCAGGAATGTCCGCAAATACTGACCGCGGGCAAAGAGAAGGTTGTGGTCTTCGCACACACGTTTTTTTTACACTCTTTGCGATCAAAGTCCAGTCCTGGAGGGCCGGTATCCTCACTTTCAAACGCGCCTGATTCAAACGATGAGGATCATTTTCAAGCTGCCGCAGAGCTTGCCGATGAGCCAAGTCTTTTATTCGCGGAAAACGTGCAGGATACCGACCCTCCAGGACTGGAGTCCCAAACCTATGTGCTACGACTTTCTCATTTTTCAAAATTGTCCAAAAGTTCACCACAGGCGTGTTTCCATTTCTCTCATTACAGGAATTCACAGTTTTCCCCAAATCCAAAATCTTTTGAGTTGTTGTTCTCATGTTTTACCTTGACAAACTTCTCAGAGGGCGCGAAGCAGCCCACGCAGAGGGACAGGAGGATCCATCCACGGGCGTGGCTGCTTTTGGACGGATTTTGAGAGAGTTGCTTGCAGATCTGACAGTAGATCTCATCCCTAGAGAGGGACAAATTCCAGCGGGAACCGTTGTGCATGCGGGGCGGCCGAGAGGAGATCCATCACCTGAGGGCGGGCCTCAGGATGCCATTTCCGATGATGAAGTGCAGTTTCTCCAAGTTGGAGGTGGGTCGGTCCTCCAGCATGCTGTTCCCCTGGAGGCCGTAGTCTCCCTCGGTTAACCGCCGGGTCACCTGTGAGGGTAACGGACGGACAGTCGATGAGCATCTGCGGCCGGGCGACGCGATCGTGAAGTGTCCGCACCTCTTCTGTGATCTTGGACTTCCTCTTCAGGGTGAGAGACACGAGTTTGTGGCGGACACTGTTCCTCTTTTGGCTTTCTACGGCGCTGTTCTGTGGACGAAGAACGATGCGTGTGACGAACGGCGGCTGCACCCCGGACGTGTCCCTCACCTCCGCGTCCAACTGCAGCTCCTGCAGCTCCCTCTTGTAGGTCCTCTTGCCGAGGGTTTCGTAGATCTTGGTCATGACGGGGATCTTTTCGCTGCCGTCGTTGAGGACCAGCTGGCATTTGGGCTCGGGCAGGTCGCCCATGAAGCGCAGCACCGTGATCCACACGGCCAACGCCGCCTGGCGGACGCAACAGGACGGGTCAGCGGAAAAGTTGGCTTGTTTTGGTTCGGCGCGCTACGTCGCTCGCACCAGCTGGTCTCCTTCGTCCTCGTGAAAAAGCAGCGGCTGCTTGAGCGCTCGTCTGACGTAGGTGTGAGTGGACACGCCTTGGAAGTAGGTGGCGGCGAACTTTGAGAACTTGTACTCGGACAGATCCTCGTCTTCCTCGTCGGGTAACGGCAGGGCTTGGTTCACCACCTCCGCCTCGGCCTCTTCGCCGCGGGGAGCGTTCACCAAGTCCTGAGCGGGACGCAAAAAGCGATTTCCCAAAAGGAGGGGAGACGCGGGACTTTTATGGTACCTCGAAGCCGGCGGGGGCCTGTCCGTCCTGGTTGCACGGCGGCCCGGGGTTGCCCAGGAATCCGAACATGCGGTCCACCATGTCCGAGTGGTCCACGGGCTGCTCGCGCTCCCTCTCCATCTGCTCCAGCAGCTCCTTCTTCCTGCGCGCCTCTTCCCGCTCCTCGCGCTCACGCTCCTCCTGCCGCTGGGCCAGCCGGTCCAGGCGCTCCTGGTGCTTGCGGTCCGCCTCGGCCTTGGCCCGCCTGGCCGTCATCTGGTTGCGGAGATGCTCCTCCTCGGCCAGACGCTGGCGTTCGGCCTCCTGGCGATGCTGCAGCTGTACGGCGAGGGTTGAAACCGGTCTCAATACGAGCAAGCGCTACTTCCTTGGCGTGTAGGACTTGGGAAACGGGCGGGCTATCCCATAAGCTGCTGCGTAATGAACTGACATTTAGAGCTCGGTGAAAAAAGTGCACAGTATTTATTCAAGCTTTGCTGTCACAACAGGAAAGAAACCAGGAGGCACACACATGTGGCTGACATACAACATTTTGATGTAAAAAGGTTTAAGATAAGGCTCTGAGAAGAAAGGCATTGGGAAAAAAACACAATAGTACATTCACGTTTGCAGTCCATTGACATCAAAATGTCCCCCACCCCAAAAAAAAAAGGATTCTGTTTAACTCATGATGGCAAAAGGTGTCAAAGATCCATTTTCCTGGCCTCCACTCATAGCTGTAGAAGTCAAAGATCCATTTGAACCGGGCTGGCAGCGAATGAGTTTATTAAAAACAAATTAATTTCCCTCTAAGTGTAGTTGGAGGGCTGGCGAGTGGTCTTCTTGAACAAAATGGTGTCCTTGATCTCATGAAATGTGGTCACAAGTTAGCCTCACAATCCGTCAAATGTTTCTGTCATAAAGTCACTAGATGTAAGGTACTGTATGGCTTTTAGGAGCTAAGGTCCCCTCCTTCAGCAGTACTGAGCGGGTCTTTGCGGCACGCTAACGTGACACAAATAGCAGTAGTAAACGTAATAATGAGTTTTTACCTCCGCCCTGAGCCTCTGGCCCAGGCGTCTGGCTATCATGCCCCTGGTGTAGGCCTGGATGGTCAGGACGGCGCGGAGACGGCGCCAGAAGCTCTGGCGGACCAGGAAGCCCCTGCAGCGGGCCTGGATGAGAGCCACGCACCGCCGAGTGGCGCGGTAGCTCCTGTGGTACTTCCTGGCCCGGTAGACGGCTTGCAGGCGCAGGAACCCGCGACGCATCTGGAGGGAGGGCGGCAGGACAAACTCCTCGTTAGCGCCGATTGCTTGAATGACCGTCTACATAAATGTTCCGTCACCTTTTTTCAATGATGTACCCTTCGTGAATTACCTTTTTTTCCCAGCCAAGTACCCCCGATCATCATTTTTGGGTGGCGGAGGTCACTTACGATTCTGTAGTTCTTCCTGCAGCGATAACCGCGCCACATTTTCTGGATGACGGTCACGGAGCTTCTCAGTCGGAGGAAGTTGGTCCTGGTTAGGGGAAAAAAAAAAAAAAAGATTGGAATGCTGCCGTGGAATAAAAAGAGGAGAATTGCGAGAATATCCCCGACCTCTGCTTGAGTCCGCGCACCGCCTTTTGGATGAGGATGACCTTGTCGGTGATGCCCTTGTCCCGCTCGATCTCCAGCTGCATGTCGTGGTGATCCTTATGGGAAACGATCAAGTATTTTTTGACGCTTTTATGACATGAGGAAATTTGTCAGGGTTTTTTTTTGTGTTCATTTAGTAAAAATCTGGCATTGAGGCTAATACCTTGAGGAAAATCTTGGTTTTTCCAATCTGCCAGTCTCCATATCTTCCTAATGTGGCCAGGACTATCTGCTGGCAAGTTCCTCTCAGGTCCACCTAGACGGAAAAACAATAGAGCGCTTAATGGCTTCCAAAAATCTGCGTTGACGTGACAACGGCGATTCACCTGCACGTGCGCGGGTTTGACGCCGGGCACGAGGACTCGGTAGCGTTCCACAAACTCGGCAAAGGAATATCGAATGGGATAGCCGGCCCGCCTGATCCGGATGGTCTCCATCATGCCCGAGTAGCGCAGCTGACGGATGCAGAGCTCTCTGTCGAACAGCTGAAAGAGACGTCAGGAAGTCAAAACAGAGCTCAACCGATGGCAAAAGCCAATCTTTTTTTTTTTTTTTTAGGCGGATGAAGACTCGCGCAACTCGCCATGGGTTTCTTGAGCTCGTTGGGTTTGATGCAGCGGACGAAGAAGGGCTGACAGACGCTGAGCGTGCGCATCAGCATCTCCAGCGAACGCTTGAACTGGCTGCTCAGCGTCGGCGACCGCTTCCTGGTCTCCACACCCTGTGAAAAAAAAAAAATATAGACTTCCGGAGGTTCGCCCAATCGACACCATTGACGGCTATACACATCCTTTTTCAATGGGTTGGCATTGAATGTGTTAAGCTCAAGGGACGTGTATGTGGATTTCTGACGTTGAAATTGAAATCCTTGCGTGATTCATTTGACTAGAATTTCAGTTATCACAATACGAGGACAAACACACGCACTGTGGAAACACAATGTGACTCACAACACATGGAGTACAAGTATAGTGGTTCTCAAACGGGGTCACACGTATCCCTGGGGGTACGCTCTAAAACTAGTTGGGGCAAAAAGAACCCAGTTATGGGTCAACAAAAGGACCGACCCAAGAAAGAAAGAAAGAAAGAAAGAAAAGGGGGCGCTACTCTGCGGGTGACTTGAACACAGATCCGAGCCGAGGTTACCTTGGGCGCAGGCGTGCTGGGCTGCTGATAGCCGCACAGGAACTGACGGCAAAGAACGAAGAGACGGCACGTTGACGGAGGAAGGGATTGGCGGCAAGACGCGGGGAATCAAAAATGATCCGCTCCGGCTCAGGACCCAGATGCCTTTTTCCACAACCATTGGCGTAACGCCATAGGTTGCCTTGTGCAACTTTTGGGGGATTGCTTTTTAACCTGCACACCTTTTCATTGGATTCATGGCGGCCTTTTAATTTTTTGCTCCGCCCCAATTTTCGCGTATTAACAAATATCTGATTTCAACTTGCGACGTGTGGAAAGTTTACGATAATTTCCGACTACTTTGATGAATTAACGAGAGTACCTTGGGGGCTTTACAGTTGCCTTGGGCGACTTGATAGCAAGGGGTAGGGGGTAGTAAGAAACGCGGCCAGCCCCAGGGCTTTTCTTCTCACCATAGCCACGTCGGCCTGAAAGATCTGCTTGATGAACTTGTTTTTGGACGAGTGGACCAGCTGGATGATGTCCGTGTGGAGGCTGTCGCGGTTTTTCTCCAGGAAGCCTTCGAGGCGGGCAAAAAGGCACCACGTCAAGGAAAGCGAGCACAAAAGAGCGAGCGGGTCAGCGACCTGTGGTCTCGTAGTGCACCACGCCGGCAAAGTGCTGGATGCCAAACTGGCTCTGGTAGCTGTTCTTGGGCGGGATGTAGTTGGAATTGAGCTTGTGCTGCGAGTTGAGCTTGTATAACATGGTGGCGTCCGTTCCCTGGCACAAAAGCAAGAGGTGGCGCTCGGATCCCTTTTCTTCCCTGCGGAACGGCGCTACCTTGGGGAACTTGCTCTCCTCGTCGATGAGCGAGATGATGTTCATGGGCTTGTTGGCGATCATGTCCAGGGCGTCCTGGTTGTCGGTGAACTCGATGTGCTGCCAGCTGATGTCCTCCAGGTTGTACTCTTCCTGCTCCAGCTTGAAGACGTGACGCACGAAGAACTGCTGCAAGTTCTCGTTGGCGAAGTTGATGCAGAGCTGCTCGAAACTAACACACAAAGTAGTCACGGACCGGTCTTGGCCCTTTGGATTTGGTCGCAGTTTGGTCAGAGTCCGCAATGTCTTGGACTTGATTTAGTGGTCCAAATGTCAGGCCTTGGTTTGAAACCCACAAAGTCTCGACGGTCGCGGTCTACTGTATGTTCCTCTGTTCTTGGTCTTGATTCGAGTCATATTAGAAGTCTACCTGATTAAACAGACGGCCCATTATAAAAAAAAAAATACTCTAAGTAATGTACATTGGATGGAACGTCTTTAAAGACAAGGAATTACATCTTGATATACTTTTCAAATTTATCGGCCATTCATCATTCTTTTTTTTTTCTGCCAAAAATTGGGACGGGTCCTGGTCATAATTTCAACCCCGGAAAAATTCTGTCATGGTCTGGATCCTCCGAGACCGTACTCGCAGTCGACTAGTGGAAAAGGTCAGTCTAGAAAGGAGCTTAACATGTGAACGTGTGCGTGAGGTTAAGCCAACCTGTTTACGATAAAGTTCTCAAATCCAAAGATGTCAAGCAAGCCGATGGAGCGCCGCATGATGATATTGTCGTCGCAGGATGGCGGTCTGTATATAGCGGCGTTGATTTTGTCCACAATCCACACAAACAATCTGCCATAAATACCCTACATGAAAAAAAAAATAAAATGGAGCAACAGTGCTGTGCTCTTTCCATTGAGTTCATATTTCCCATAGCTAAGCACATTTTGTTTCAAATGATCGTAGGAGAAAAGCGCACGCGTGTTTCCCGGATGCGAACCTTGACAAAGGCGTCCCGCACATCCAGGCCTTGTTCTACACTGAGAGGCGTAGCCACGCTTTCGCCGCGTGTGATGAGGGTCCGAGTGGTCAAACACACCATGACGTCCTTGGGCTCCACCTGCAGGTAAGATTCAAAAGCGCTTCCTCAGGAGAACTTTGCGGCCCTTTCGGCCGGGGAATGACCCACCTCCATGAGGGAAGCCGCTGTGACCAAGTCAGGTGATCTGACCACCACGCAGGCGTCCAAGTTGTCGTAGGTACGAGCTGATGGAAACGGGAGACAGGACGGCGTCTTTATTCTATTTGTCTTTGCGAGCCCTCCAGTCTACACTTCACGGCGCCAAAGCAAAGCCCGTTTCCCTACACCCCCGCCATCGCACAATGCCCCCCTCCACAGAATATATGTATATAGGTTATCCCATATTTCTTTCTGCAGCATGTATATTGGTAGACATGGATAGTTTCTGTAGGAGTTGTCATGTCTCCTGCGGCTGCAATGAATCACAGGCATGGTGACCTAATGACCAAATCACAGGATGGAAGAGCACATGTTCCTGGGAAAGAAGATAGCAGTGATTACATGGACTGATAGCGCATGGACTTTCACCTGCATCCTCATTATCAGAAACCGATTGTTACCTTGCTTCCATACCTCCCCTCACATTTCGGGGAAGCAATCGCTTTTGTAACTAGGGCCAAGCCTCATCAAAAAAAGAGGGGCAGAAAGTGTGACCAGAACAGTAGAAGGTCTGTAAAGGTGGACATTTGTGTCACGAGTAAAAGTTTGTCGTCTTCCTTCTGGTTTGCGGTTTATGAAATGTTCGATGCCGCCTGAACCTGACACAAAGTTTCAAAATCTGAACTTGCCCTCAAATCTCAGGTTGCCCATGTGCAAGATGGCCGCCAGCAGTTTGGAGATCTCCCAGGTCTCCGTCTCGGTGAACATGAGCACCTTCATTGCGGCCAAGATGCTGGAGTAGTCGCTCAGGTCGTCGCGACCGTCGCACTCGGTACAGTGACCCTGCCGGGCATCGTTTCGGTTGATTGCGTACATTTGGACATTCTGTGCCGGAACGTGACCAAGACCCACCATGGTGAGGTAGCAGTAGTCCGTAGCCAGACCCAGGCCCAGCTTGGCCTTCATCTCCGGGAGCATGCCTTTCAACATGCAGTAGAAAATGTGGTAGTTCCTCTCATCCGGCGCCTGCACACCCCGTACAGACCGGACTTACGCAAAATTCTAATCGGTGACTTTTTCGAGGAGAGATGCTTCGTAAGTTTCAAAGTTTTCTTCACCTGCCGACACACGCGGGACTTCTCCAACAGGTACTGTTCTATCTTGGCACCTTCGATAGCCCCTCGCTTGTTGAAGTGGATGTCGATGTACTTCCCGAAACGGCTGGAGTTGTCGTTGCGGATGGTCTTGGCGTTACCGAAGGCTAAAGGCCCCAATGAGAAAAAAAAAAAAAAATACAACATTGAAGTCTTCATTGGGCTAAATATAATAACTTCTTCTTTCTTACCTTCGAGGATGGGCGTGGCTTCCAGGACTTGCTGCTCGATCCAGGAGTGCTGACCGCTGATGGCCGCCAGGAACTGAAGAATCAACTTGGTGCTCTCCGTCTTGCCGGCTCCGGACTCGCCGCTGCCAGAAAAGATCAGGCCGTAGCTGCGCTTACGCTCTTCTGTCCACTTGTCTTTTCATTTTGATAAATTTACACGACAACATTGAAAAACGGCAAAAATGTTCCGGCGACGGATTCACGGAAACAGAGCCGTGCGGCGTAAAAACATAAGGGAACATGTCACCAACGCGCTACATGGGCCGACTTCAAAATAAGCACGCAAAGTGATACGCGGATGTCAATGCAATCGCCTTATCAGGCTTTTATTTTGAAGTTTTTCTCTGGGCGACATGTTGCATTCCACCACGAAGTCTTGTAGCTACACCGGGGACCAGACGGATGGTGCATTCAGATGCAGTCGGACATTTTAAACTCGTACGGAGTAAAAGGCAACAGAAACATTGGATGGCATAATAAGATGCCAAAAAACAGTCTCGGAAATTCAAAAAAAAAAACGTTCCTCAAATGGAGCCAACGATTAGCAAAGAAAAATGTTTCTTTCTTTGTAAAGTTCAAGCGGCACGCACGAGAGAGGCGAAAGGCGTGGCACCTGATGATGCAGCACTGGTCCTTGTTGTTGCGCTGCATGTTGAAGTAGCAGTTGTCGGCGATGGCGAAAATGTGCGGCGGCATCTCGCCGATCTTCTTGTTGGTGTACAGGCGGATCTGGTCGGGCGTGTAAATGGGCAGCAGTTGGTAGGGGTTGACGGCCACCAGGATGGACCCCGTGTACGTCTGCCGGGGGAACAACGCTTCCTTTCGTCATTCCGACAAGGCCAAAAGAATCGACGGCGGCGGGGGCCGAATCCGCCCGCACGTTTCCACGCGCCGAGTCCATCTTTGCTCCGTTACGGGAGCCCGTTCCAGCAGCTAGCCATGTCTACCACCTACAATTTTTCTCAAGCGCCGACAACTAGTCAGTTGCAAAGCCCTCGATGTTATTGGTCTACAGCGCAGGCGAATCAAAATGTGCTTTGCGTTCAGATGACCCAGGCGTTAGCGGGAAGCCAAACCGGGCGGCGAAAAAGGCGCCTTAGCGTCACACTCACCCTTCCGCCGCAGTTTGTCTACGTGGGGAGAGAACAACAACCGAGAGACACGTCACACAAAGGATATGGCGTCGTTAGTTAGCTTAAACCACACATGCCATCTGAAGATATGCTTTGCTCTTCGCTCGATGTCATGAATTGAAAATGAATGAGAGGCGTCTCTCCATAAACGCCTCGCATTTGCCACGGGGAAAACGAACAGCGAGTGAGCGCCGGATCGTCGTGTACAACATTTTGATCAAAAAACAGTGGACCCCCGGGTTACGGTGTGTTTTTTTTATACAGAGAAGGCTAGGCTAGGCTACCTAGCTTCAGTCACATCAGTCCAAATGTCAATAACATTTCATTTCCCATTGACATATTTTTTGTTTATGGTGTTATTTCATTATATATGCGTATATTATAAACAGTACTTAATATACGATTTGGTTACTCATTTTTAATATGTATATATATATATATATATATATATATATATATATATATATATATATATATATATATATATATATATATATATATATATATATACATATATAAAATATATATATATAAAATTTAGATCATTTTACAGGGGGGTTTGCGCGCATTAGCTAATTAGTATAGGTTTCTATGGCCCAGCCCAACTTCGGAACGGATTGATGTCGTATGTCGGGGGTCCGCTGTATTTACGAAAAAAAAAAGTGAGAAAAAGTTCTTTTCTTTTCCAAACACACAACACGCAGCGCATCAGACTGCGCGGTTGCTAACTCTACCTGCGGCCCGGCACGGCGGACGCGAGTAAAGGGCTTAACCCGAGCAACAGCTTGATAGTCAGGCTCCCGGCTGTGTTTGAATGAAGGCCGGCGGCTAGGAAGCTTTTTGGGACGCTCGCTTGTTACTTACATAGATGACTCGCTCGTTGTAGCGAATCAGCAGGTTGCGCAGGATGCCGGCTTCGTTGAGGTCCCCCAATCGGATCATGTCCTCCACCCCCTGGATGGAGGTGGGGTGCATGGGCTTGATGTGTGTGGCATTCTGGGGTGAAATCCAGTGTTCCTACAAAAAGGGAATACAAAAAATGTCTGTCTGTCGGTCTAATTAGCTTTTGTGAAAAGGCATGGCTTATATGCGCGCACATTGTGCAAGTACTGACCCGGCCCTCGTCGTCCAGTACTTGTATCTGGCCCGAGTCGCACAGTTTGACCAGCGCCCCCACGGGAACGTCAAACTCCCGGCCCGTTTTGAGGTCCAGCCACACATAGTCGCCCTGTGAGGTAGAAAGCGCAAAACTCTTGAAAAGCAATGCAAATGGATGGCGACGGGCGGGCGAAAGGACTTTGGGAAAAACATTTCCTTTGTTGCGGCGTCTGACTCACTTGGATGTCATCGCTGGCAGGTAGCACAAATATGGCTTTGTTTTTGAAAGCGCTTCCGGTTGTACATATGTGAGATTTGAAGGAGGTTTTTGCATGTCGGCAAATCGAATGAAATGAGCAAAAGAATTAGAAGAGCTTTGTTTTGCCAAGTTTTAGAAGTACGCGCATTGCCATTGGTGATGCAAATTTCCAGCAGGCGTGAAAAAAAAGATAAATAATGCAGTTTTCAAACTGGCAGCTAATGAATTGAAACATGAAGGAATACATTGCTACATTTGTGATCTACTGACTTCATTTTGTTAAGTTTTATACGGATATTTGTGATACACAAATTTCAAACCAAAAGCCCATACTAAAGTCATACTAAATCAAGGGCATTATTAATGTTATTAAAAAAAAAAAAAACATTGGTCAAAATGTTTAATGGGTTATAGTTCCACAGCATTCATAGCAACGACATATTTTTATTTCACGTTCTTTGATGAACATTTTTTTTTTTCCATTTCAGACTAACCTGTAACCTGTGTAGACCTTAAAAAAAAGGAAAGATTCATTTAAAGTTGATTCATATAGATGATTGTTCTCATGTTAATGTTAAAAAAGATTTTAGGTATACTTTATTGTAGTCACTGCGAGACGTTTTACGTTTATTAAGGGTAGCTTTGCATCCTTAGGGTATTTTCTAAGCCAACTGTTTTGAGAGTGAGTAATGCAAAGTGGGCAACAGTCTGGGCGAGACATTTCCCCCCCCCCCCCCCTTAATCAAACAATAGGAAATCCCCCAGGTCCTGCTAGCTTCCTTGAATCAAATAGCATACCTGCTGCAGAATGACCATGGTTCAGCGTGGGCTGGCCTCCTGGACGTCACATGAGTGGACCCTGCAAAGCCGGCGTCCATGAATATTGATGACTTGGAATATGGCAATTTTCAAAAGGACTGGACCGCAGAGGAAGAAGTGGGGGGTGTTTGCGGTGTGTGCGCGCGTGTGCGTGTGTTTGTGCCACCACGTGCTTATGGGATTCCTGGAGCTTATCCTGCTACTTAAGCCACAAGCATAGTTTAAGGAACACTCATGAGTACAGTATGTTTAACTGCTCAATCATTTGCTTCCACATACAGTAGAAAAATATTCCATACAACATATATTCCATATTCCTCCCTTAGCACGGGTTATTATTTACAGATAAAGAAGAGGTTCAGTAATGCATAGGTTTATGTAAGCCCTGACCTTTTGTGTGTTTGTCGCTACAGTGCTAATGCGTTAGCAACACATGCTAAAAAGCCAGGCCACTCACATGGCAGGAAGCCCTCGCAAGCTTTGATGTCTAGCGAGACGCTTTAAGGCCTCCCATTGTTGTCCGTTAACGTCTGCAAAAAAAAACAAAACAAAAAAAAACACCACATATTTGTTAGCTGACCTATTTTTTTTTTTTTTACAGCATTTAATAACAAATGAACTGTGTGAGCCATTATTTGGAGGATGGTATTTTTCAGAGCGTATGGCACACTTGAAATCCTTTATTATTTTCAAAAATCAACAATGCACCTTACCTATGCCTAATTGAAGTTGACTAAATAGTTTTGTTTCCCTTAAGCATATTTTCAACAAAACCCAGTCACGCTCGGATTGTTAGACTACTGCACCAAACGCAACAGTAACATGACTGATAGTATTTACGAGTGGAGAGTGCTTCCTGGTGGCAAGTAAAATAGGAGTTCAAATTCAAAATCAATACTGTATTTCGATAGCGACTTCTGTCTTGCTTTGTTTACAGGAAGATTGCCCCCTGGTGGCTGGTAAACCAAAAACTGCAGCTACGCCGCACTGCGTTATAAACTGTGTCCAAAGCGTGAGAAAAATGTAGTTTTATAATCCAATTTAGGCCCAAAAGTGATTTTAACTATCAAGTAAGTGATTACTTTAGTACTTAAAATACCAAATTGGTTTCTTTAGTATTTCATTCATTTAGTACTAACCCTTTTTAATAAACACAATAGTAATTGATTACTAAATGTACTAAAGTGGTTGATTACCTTAGGTGATAAATTAATCGATTGTATGGGTCATAAAGAATTCGAGTAAATGAATTTTTGGTAATAAGTAGTCAAGTAAAAAATTACTGTACTTGAGCCACTCAAGCACCAAAGTACCTAGTTTTAGGTACTAAATAGTTGAGTACCGGCCAAGGATATATTGAGTATCGATAGCAACATCCATTTAGTCATTTGTATGGGAAATGTGTACATTAGGAGTGAAAGAATGCCGACCAATCGCGCGAGTCTAGGTGACGCGCGGCAGCCAATCGTTGGTCGGCTTTCTTGTGCGGGCGGGTGCAGGCGGAGGACATAAGAGACATTTTAAAGATCACTTTGGATAGTTCATGGAGCAGAAAAAAATTGAAGTCGAAGCGAACATTCTTGATGGGATGGCGGAGGCAGTGAAGTCTCCTTTAAGAGAAGTCCGAGGAGCCCGGGGCCAGCATAAGAGGCTTTGGCCTAAAGCCGGGGCCGCCGGGGCCGCCGGGGCCGCCGAGGCGTCCAGGGTCTCCCACCGAGCAAAACCATCAAATCCCGCCACTTACTTCTCAAGACCGAGATCCTGATTGAGATCCTCCGCTTTCTCCACACGGAGCGTCCCAGGTGAGAAGACGGCCAAGGGGGCCGGACGCCCGCCCGCTGCCTTTCGGGGCCTCGCCTTCAATACTCGTCAGGGGAGGGGTGGGCGGGCGGGGGGGGTCTTTGAAGGCTTTTGTTGCGCGGGTCGGCCGAGGAGTTCTCCAGACTCTCACTCAATCTCATTCATGGCCGCTGATCCTGATTAGGAGGATGGTGGGCGGAGCCTGTAGGGTGAGAAGGGGGGGGGGGACTCGGTACAACAAGGGAAACGGGCTTCTGAAGTTTTGCGGACTTGTGATGGCTGTCTGACGTTTTGGCCGTGGCAAAGATTGTTTCTTTCAGAAAACGAAAATCCCAAATCAATCCAAAGCCATAAGGATATTCTTTTCTGTTTTATTTCAAAGTCATGCCACAAGTTGACATTGAATACAAATGCAAAAGAAAACATAAAAAAAATGGATTTTTTTTTTTTTTTCCTTTCCCAATCGCTAGCTCTAAAATAAGCACAGTGTAACCGAGTAGTCAAATCACTGGCGTGGATTCAAAGGCAAAACCAAGAAACGTTTTGAGTGGATTAACAGAGAAGACGCAAAGAAGCACACGCTACACGACGGACTAGTACAGCTCTCCCATAGCAAATCATACAAAATGAATTTGTATAAGTACTGTGTCGACTATAAAGGCTGTAAAATACCGCTAAAAGGTTTCGTAGGAATGTGGCCATGCAGGAAGTTTGTCCAGTCTCTGAGCAGAAAAGCACAAGAACAATCACAAGCATATTTGTGTCATGGCCGCAGCAGGAAAAGCCAACGCAAGGACGTCAAAGCCATCTTTTTAGTCCCCGTCGTTTGGTGCGGCGGGATGCAACGTGGCCGTTTGTTTTGAAGATGGGACGGCTGAACGAAATACATTCTTTTTCAGCATTCAAGCTAGCTAGCGACGCACGTCCACTTGTGACATTAGCGTATCATGATCAAGTTTCCAGAGTAGTAATTTGACAAAAAAAACCACTTAGGAGAATAAAGTTACAATTATGTTACTAATGTCAAGAGAACCAAAACCCTATTTGGAAAGTTGTTTTTTTTTTTTGGGGGGGGGGTGAAAATCTTCGCAATAAGCGTAATAGTCGCCAATAACATTCAAAAAGAACTTGGCGAGGATTTCAAATACGACATGCTTTCTCCATATTGACACAACAGCACAGTAGCCACGTTATATTGCAAATCTGCACCCGTAATACGACTTCATTCTCATAACTTTACAAAACGGTTTCAAATCGCGCCGTTTTTCGTAAATGGTATCAAGTCGGTTTTGTATCTTTAGCCATGCATCGGGATGCAACGTGCCCATTGTTTACGCGACGGATGAACGCCACTAAATTGGCTTTTGCTAGCGAGGGCCGAAGTTCCTCTGAATTACCGGCAGAGGTTGCGAGTACCAGCGTTAGCGCTACCCTTCGTAGCATCCATCCGAAAATAACGGATCGTCACCGCTAGGTTGATACACACACCGCCAGTTATTGGATAGAAAAACAAATACAAAAGAGGAATACAG
Organism: Hippichthys cyanospilos; assembly: GCF_059441005.1. Classification (NCBI taxonomy): domain Eukaryota; kingdom Metazoa; phylum Chordata; class Actinopteri; order Syngnathiformes; family Syngnathidae; genus Hippichthys; species Hippichthys cyanospilos. The sequence continues at coordinate 2,065,086 of NC_142386.1, read as the reverse complement.
TATATCGTCCAGATGCATGCGAAAGTGGGACGTTATTATTATTTTTTTAAGTCAAGAGCTCAAAAATATAAATATAGATATTTAGCGATGGATTCAAAGCCGTTTTTGCTACATGCTGCGGCATTCTCTTATAAAAAGTCACGGCAGAGGCTTGGCGTTAAAATTGCGTTAAAGTCTTGAGAGTATTTTCGTCCACGACAGGTGGAAATGAGAAACAGTGTTGTTTTTCAAAATGAAAAACCTTGATCGAATTCGCATTTACAATTTTTCGGGAACAGTTGAAGGAAATTGGAGGAAAAAATACAGCTAAGAAAACACAGATTGAAGTCAGAATAACGCGTGGAAAAATGACGGCGAATAAAGTCGTGATTCTATAACTTTGAAAAGAAATCATCTTATGACGTTTCGATTGTAGCTTATAAAGTTGCAATAAACAAAAAATACACTTGTCATTTTGCAAGAAAAAAGGGACATTCAAAAGTGATAATTGCGTCGTAGCATTTTGATATTAGAAAAAAAACTCATAAGAACATTAAAAATGAGTATAGAATTAGTACAAGAGTATTTTCTTTTTTGGGAAAATTCCAATTCTGCAATATTAAATTGGTATATTTAAAATTACAGAAACGTAACAAAACAATAATGAAATGACCCATTTTCTTTCCCGTATATTACTCTGAAAAAGAAAACAATATACAAGTAATATTGAACATATGATTTTAAATATGACATATATTCATTCGGTAACTGTCTAATACCTGTCATACGTATCTTAATAACTTTCTTGTGAAATTGCACCTTTATTTGATATATCAAAACTGCAGCTTTAATATCATAAGATTATGACTTTTATTATTTCCTGTGTGCCAGTAATACTACTTTGTGTGAGTACGGTTTGTATGAGCTGTATAATCACATCCATGTACCAAATGTGAAACCTATACATGAATTCAATTCCATAAACAATAATAACATTTCAAAATGGCACATGCAAGAAGGTTTCTGACTCATAAAGCAAATGGTGAAAATGGCACATCATAGACAACCAAGTATTTGGCTCCTAAATTCCAATTTGATGTCACATTATTCCCAACGTAATTATGTGAACACCTTTGGAAGAAGGACAATTATTTGGCTAAAATCAAGCCACGTGTCATATATGCACTTTTTTTTTTTTTGGCACCGATAATCCGTAAGGACGTTTTCTGGTCCTTTCCATCCAAACAAGCATTTAGCACCTGACCAAAGCTGATATGATCGCGTGACGGAGGCGGCGGCCATGCTGTAAGCGCCGCGACTAGCATTACGTCATCAAAGGTTAAAAAAAAAAAAAAAAAAAAATGCATCGTACAATCGAGACGAGGAAAAAAAGTGTGTCGAGCATTTGCAAAGGTGTGTACGGTCGTGACGGGCGGGTAAGAAGAAAAATCAAATTGATGAGGAGCGAAATAGAAAATGTTTGCCGTATATTCAATTTTTACAAATATTTTTGTATCTGCAGAGTAATACGGATGGGCAAAGCAATCGACTGATTGATTAAGAGGTGTGTCCATTGTGCGCCATTGATTGTTGCTTCTCAGCGTAACACACGATGGCGCACACACGGAATAGGGTGCGAAATTGCCATTCGCTAGCGACGACGTCCCTCAAACACCTTCTGAAGCTGCAAAATTGCCATGGCTTTTTTTTCCCTTTGATGCGACCTCTGTTGCAGCACTGATTGTACCTCTCAAAACGGAAACCTGCCAGGTCCGTTTCATGCGAGCAAAATATTTGCAAGCTTTTACAGAGTGAATCAAAGTATTAAAAAAAAAAAACGGTGAAACGGCCCACGTCTGAGGATGGCATCCCACCTTTGTTTAAGATCTCCAAAATTGCCAGCGTGGTTTTGATTCCACTTTGATGCGCTTGGTTCTTTTTTTCTGTTTTAGACTAAGCTGTAAGCCGTACAAAGTTGCTAAATTTTTTATAGATAATAACCTTATTTATAGTCAGTGTGGCAAGTGTGTTCTCTTTCCTTGAGGGGGGGGGGGGCTTTGCAAAATATAATTGAGAAGCACTGATTTAAGGCAAAATGTGTCCAGGTTGATGTCCATTTTGGGCCTAGACAGTCTTTCAGACAAAATCCGGGCTGACGGAGCTCAAATTGTATCCCAGAAAGCTGGCATACAATTTGACTTGAGAAAATGGGGGCCTAAAGACCCTCCCGTCCCTTTGAAATCAATGACTTGATCGCCCATGCCTAGAGAGAGAGGCGCAACTTATCAGAATACAAAAGGTGAACGCTAAGATGCATTTTTTTTTTTTTTTTTTTTTTTTTTAGGAGGCCAACCCAGACTGAAAACGCCATGGCACTGTTTTTCGGCAGCTTTTCTCCTTCGGCGGTTCCTTCGCAGTTCCTCGTACCAAAAGTCCACGACGGGCGATCTGCCCGTCCTCGCGTCTACATTTGCCCAAATACACAAGATGAAGTAGCGCGTGCACACGCACACAGTGCCAGGCAGTGGTGTTGCCGTTAATAATATGAGGTGGTCCGGGTTGCAAAAGGGTGGGGAACTGGCTGCTCTTTGGTCCCATAAAGCACTTGTTGGGGGAGACGGGGCGGTATATTCCGAGGACAGAGACGGCCGCCGACTGCTAAGCTACGACCGCGGAGATGTGCAGGACGCTTGGAGAAAACAAAAAAACAGTCTTTCCTTCCAAGCGACACACCGGGAAGATCGTCCATAACGTTCGGCGGAGAAGCGGCTCGCTTGAGAAGTGAAGGAAGACGAGGGGAAAAGCCAGCTTTCGCGATTGCGGCCCGTCGCCGGGCGGGGACCCTGGCGCATGCTCGCCAAACGACACGTACAAAATGCCTTGTCGGCTCATATAAGAGGGGATGCGAGATGCTGTTGAGAAGGAGTCCGTGGGCGGGGCATCATCCACTCTTCTTAGCCAATGGTTCCCAAAAATGGCCTTCTAAAGGGCTGCTTGGCTTGAAAAGCTTCCAAAAGTCTGCTCTACGGTGTAAAATCAGCGTCGCGAGACACCCCAAGGGGCTTTGTTGACAATTTGGGGCATACACAGAGACGTGATGGAAAAGCCATCCACGCCAAAGACAGACGGACGCAGCTTTAAGGCAATGCATAGCCCTTGGAAGCGTTGGCACATGCATGCCAGAGCACAAATGTCTGCATATGTGTCACATGTGCAGCTCGCACGGGTTTGAGTTTGCACAAAAGAAAAAAAAACAAAAAAAAACAACAGCGATAAAGCATCCCATTTTGGCCGTTTTCAGCCGCAAAACCTACCACGCGACAAAAGTCAACGGAGGCCATTCCGCTGTCAGCTTAAAAATCAAGACAAAAACGGGAAAAAAAAGAGGAATGGAAAAAGAACTGGCGAGAGTAACAGTAAAGACGAATATAAGCACAACTGGGGATTATGCAAAATGGTAAAAGAAGAAAAAATTGCAAGAAAAAGCGGGTAAATGAAAAGAGAGAGAAAAGAGAAAGGAAAGAGCCGAAAGAGAATTACAGGGGACAGAAATTGGGGGGAGTAAAAAAAAAAATCAAGGGGCGGGTGTTGCCAGATTGCGAGGAAAAGCAAAGCCAGAGAAAGGTGGTGGGCGGGGCGGGGCGGGGCGGGGCGGGGCGCGGTCAGATGTTGGTGAGCGTGGTGGAGGTGATGAGGCGCACGGTGAGCGTGCCGGGCAGGTCGCTGTCCTGGCGACCGCCCTTGTCACGCAGGTGCAGCGTGTGCTGCTCCTGCCGCTCGTTGGGGTCGCTGAACATCACCGCCTGACCCAGGAAGGTGTCCACGATCATGTTCTTGTTGTAGATCTGGGCCCCCGCCCGCAAAAGGACAGGAAGGGAGAAAAAGGGCGGAAAAGAAGACGGCAGGTCGACAGTAAGCTCGAGAGGACAAACAAAGCCAGCGGGAGCGTGAAATGGGACTCCGGGCCGAGTGATACGCTACGGCACCAGTTTAATCCGGTTCATTTTCTTTGCGCTTCACCCTACTCCTTAAAGAGACGCCGTGTGAGATCTAGACTGATTTTCATTCGAAAGGAATCAATTAAATGATGAAAACTCGCAAATAAACCTGTTCTTAACGACCGACAGTATGTATGAAATATAATGGGGGGGGGTCTGGTTATCACGAAACGGTATTACACTGGGGGTGGCACGGACAATGGGAAATGAAAAACGGTCAAATCTTACACACTGTCCCTTTAAAAGGAAGTTACATGACAAGCAAATAGTTTGATCGGGGCATTTTCCTTGTACTGCATATTGGCGCTTCACTGTATTTATTGATTTGGCTTTAGTTCATCTTATTAGGCGTTCTATTACAAAATATGGATTTTAGGAACAAATGAGGGGGGAAAAAAAAGCTCATAGAAATTCTATACATTTATTTCATGCAATTTGAGGAAAAGTTGAATAGGGATGAAGAGGGGACATTATTTTACTTTCTTCGACTTTATAAAACATATTGACCAGTGCTATCTGCTGGGAATTGGGACAAGGCGGCGGCGGCGCATAGCAAAATACACAAATATGTGACACTAATGGTTTTTCGCTTCAAAATGAACGGCGGGCCACAAATGGTCCTCGGCCATATTTTGTCACAATTTGAGCCAGCCTTAAAACGTTGCTTGAAGAATTATTATTATTATATTCCTGACGGCAGCGATGGAACTAGTCTGGAAATGTCAAAACGGCGGCGCCTCACCTCGATGTGGACCCCCTCTTTGGGCTTCTTGCGGTAGAAGAGACCCTTGATGTCAAAATTGGGGCAGCGGGTGTCCTTGTGAACCGGCGAGCGGACCCTCTCGCCTTCACAGCTGATGATCACGTACGGGTCCACGGCTTCCAAAAGAAGACGGTGTCAACCGGCGGCGCCACCGTAGCCCCGAAACTTCCGAATCCACTTAATCCAGTTCGGTGTGCGTGGGTGTGCATTTACCTCCATTGGAGTCTTGTCCCTGCAGGCCCTGAGCATTGAGAACGTGGACCTGGGTGACCAGCTGCGGGTAGCCGCACATGCCCGTCCAGCACGTCTGAGGAGGCTCGTCCAGAGTCAGCTCTCTGAAGCGAAGCCGTAGACGGGGAAAGGACGTGTCATGGTGCGGCCGGCCAGCAGAGGGCGCGCTAGGCCGAGATTGCTCACGAACGTCACGCAAACCAAACCGGAGAGAAAGTGGGCCGTTCTGATTTGAAGGCCGGATGTGGTGCAATGTGTCGAGGTCCGATTGTCATCAAACCGATAAATTAACTCTACACTTTGTTTAATGACTCAACTTTTTGATTAGACAAATTTCAAGTGTATCAAAAGTGAGGAATTTGACTGAAAGACCGTGTCATGAGTGAGTTATCTCCAACTTAATTTGATTCATTTTCTATTTATAATTTGTATAAAATACAAGTGTAATTTTACAGTTCGATGCGAATGATTTTTTTGTCTTAAAAATGTGATTTCATGATTTTCATCGTTTATTTAACATGGTTTGACAACATTTTAAATCTGGTTCAGGAATGTTTTTTTGTTATTTCGTAACAAATACATTTGTGATTTCCTTAAAATTCTTTTTTCTCTAATAATCTTTTTTTTCCAGTGTCATTTGATTCTTTATTTCTTCCAATTTAAAGTCAGTCTAAAAACTAAAATGTAATTATCTTTTCCAATAATGATTTTTGGAGTGAATTGATGATTTTTTTTAAATGTTATGATTTGTTTTTATTTACATTTGGTTTGCGTTCCATTTAAATCTGGTTCCGGCATGACTTTTTTTTTAAATTAACGATTTCTTAAATTGGTAATCAATATAGATTACTTTTTTCATTTATATATATATACACACACACACACCATTAGAATGCATATGTAACGACACTACGAGAATATACATGAGTATTTTTAATGTAATCCATCCATCGCGTGGCATTTGCAATTATTCTAATTGTGTTTGTTTTGGTTTGCATGACATGGAAGCGGTTGCGGAAGCGTTTCTCTGCCATGGCTGAACCCGTTTGTTTGTTTCGGGAAGGCGCGGGCTTTACTTGCAGTCGGAAGGCACGTCGGTGAAGACGCGGAGCAGAAAGTCTCCGTGCTGCCCCGGGTCAAAGGTGGTGGGGATGATGACGTAGCGGCCCTCCTTCAGCTCCTTCCTGAGGAAAACGCAGCGCGAGTTGATGTAGATGGAGCCCGCCACCTTCTGCTGGGCCGAGTGCATGCGGTACTTGCGGTTCAGCTCCACCTGCCGGCCGCGCGTTTTGTCTGTTAGCCTCCTCCTTCGGCCGTCATTTCCTCCTTTCGCCGCTTTTTACCTGGTGGATATCGAAGCCTATGGCCAGGTTCTCCCCTTTGCCTTCTTTGGGCGTGGCTCGCTTCTCCTTCTGCTGCAAGCAGATCAGCACCTCGTCCTCCACCTTCTTCACGTCGAACACGTACTGCGGGAAGAAAGGAGACGCTCGCTTCCGAACGCAAGCCGTCGGGCCGTCTCCGAGCTACGGCGCCACCTGCGGGTTCTGGAGGAAGGTGGCCTTGTGGTTGATGCACCCGCCCGAGCGGTTCCGCAGCGGGTCCTGGCGGTGGAGCCAGGTGCCCCGCATCACCTCCTCCTCCCACGTCTTGTGGATGCTCAGGTACGAGGTGTTGATGAGGCGGCACAGGATCAGGTCGGTGAAGTACTGGCAGAAGTCGTCAAACGTCATCCTGGAGGGAGGGCGGGCACATCCTCCAACATCGTTTTGGCATTTCGGCCCTTCTCCTCTTATTTGAATTCTTGTTGGTCCGCGTTAGTTTGTGATGCGCTGTCATGGCTTTTTAGTGGTAACCGTGTGTTTGTTCAGTGTTGTGAGAGCTTTAATAAAATCGAATCCTCAAACCGGATTCGTATTTGTCATGATCCAATCGCATTCCTACTCAGGTTGAATGAGAGGAGGACCATTTTGGGACTCAGTTGTTCTAGGCGACTTTTCCTGCCTTTTTGTTTTGTTTTGCTAGCTGAAGCCTTGAAGATTTAGTGCTACCACTGAGTGCTATTTGGATAAATGGGTGTTTTGTTGTTGTTTTGAGAGAGGATGATGATTTCCGCCGGTTTGTATTCCTCACCAGAACTCGCCGTCGTCCTGCACGGTGACGCCGAGCTTCTCCCTCTCGCTCTTGCTCACTTTGTTCCATTCCTCCGAACTGAAAACAAATAAATAAAAAAAGAAAGAAACATTGGCTTGCATCTTATTGCGTCATGTGGATGTTTTGGTGGCTACACGAAGAAGCATCAGGTCCAGCCCTTAAGTAACACTTCCTTCTTCCTCCATCAAAGTAAGCATAGACGATTCCGCCAGAGCGCCGTCTTTAATAAGCCTCCTCGTCAATTATTTATGCCGCTTTACCAGACGCCCGTTTTGTTGGCCCGAGCTTGGTAACTAACCGTTCCGAGAGAGAACGCCGCTGCTATCTCCAGGATTACTGGCTTCCCTCGAGGTGGGCGGCGTGGGCAAAATGCAAAAAAAAAAAAAATCAATGCCGGAACAGAGAGCTCCTCCGGAGGGAAAACTGCTTTCCACACAAATGAAGTCATGCGTAGGGCCCGTTCGATTGATCGGTTGGCTGATTGATTGCCAAATGAATGGCCACGTTTTTTATGCATTCTAATTTGTATTTTTTGTCATCCAAATATAAGAATCGACCTAAAAAAAAAAATCCATATTGGTTGGGCCCTCGTAGTGTGAAGTTCTAAACAAAAATCCTAATATGTTTTATTATGTTCTGCGCAGCGCACCCCAGAACGGAGAGAATCCAAAAAAGTCGAATCGTGACACCAGCATTTGGAGTCATTGGTAAATGAGCAAAAGTGCCCTCCCGTTACCTGTCGCTCCACGGGCCACTCCACTCCTTCTCCCCCCACGGGTTCCTCATGCGTATCATGTGGAGCTTCTCCGACTTAAAAAAGGCCAGCAGGCCGTGACCCAGCCGCGCCTTCCGAACGTCGGTCACGGCGTAGGCGTGGCCTTTCACCAGGCCGCAGTCCAGCCGGGCTTCCATGTCCTCCGCAGTGGTGGCCTGGGGAAGCACCCAAAAATATTTGGCAAATTCACTTCAGCGGGAGTTAACAAGGTGTTCCTTCCAATGCGATAAACTACAGAAAATAAGTCATCCATGCTCCTTTGACTGGCAAGGGGTGCTTCAGGGATGAGTGCTTGGACCCATCATTTTTCTTTACTTATGCAGTCTAATCACCTACTGTACGTACTTTCTTCATCATTCTGATATTGACCAACAAAATACTTTCATTTGGATCTACTCTTCATAAGTTTGTGGATTTGAGTCCATTTGGTATTGACCAACTCTTGGTGAAGAAAAGATAATGATGTGTGAGGCGATTTGTCTTTCAGTCTATTTTGGAAGAAAGTATTCAAATGCAATACAAAACAATATCTATTTTTTCGAAACCCCACCTTCGATTAAAGGTGAAGGAAAAAAAATCCGGGCGGCTTTCGTTACTTCTGCGTAGAAGAATACAATGCGGCATGAAAATTCTTAGAAGGCATACCCTAATGGAGCAGCTGATAAGGCCGTCTCGGTTGTGCACTTTGAGGACGCGTTCAAACAGCTGGTTGCGAGCCGCCTCGTCCGTTGCCATTTGACCCTCCAGCAGGTCCACGGGTTCTGAGACCCCGCCCGTGAAATCCACCAGCGCGTCCGCCGTATTGCCCCCATCCAGAGCCTCGTAACAGCCATACACCCTGAGCGGGGGAGCACATAAAAAGTCAGGCCAACCAGGCAGCGACTGGCTAACTAATTCTTCAACTTCCTGACAAATTAGCTAACATACTAACAATGTGACTGTATTTCTCAAACAACTAGAATACCAGTAATTATCAAGTGAACATAATAAGCAAAAACCATAGGGACAAACTCACAAAGTATGCCTGTAGAGCTAACAACTAGTTAGCTAGCTAGCTAGTGAACTAATGACCAATGTAACAAAGTGTCTTACCAACCAACAAATGAACTAAATTGCTGACTAGCTAACAAATTCTCAAACTTACTGACAGATTAGCTGACAAGCTAACAAATCAACTCAACCTACATCTGGACTAACAATTGCGTGAACAAACTAAGCAAAAAACATACTGACGCAAATGAATAAGCTAACTGGCTAGCTACCGAACAAATTCTCTAACTTACTGACAAATTTGCTGACAAGATAACAAATTAACTTAACAAGCATCCGCACAAACTATTGCGTGAACAAATGGACCAAGAAACTAATTACAAAAAATATACAAATGAACAAGCTAAGGTGCTAACTTTAAAAAAAAAAAAAAAAAAAGAATAATATCCTGTCCTGCTCCCATTTAGAATGACCTCCCACTTCCATTTTAGAGGTCAGCTACATTAAAATAAATCAACCAAACTGCCCAATGTTTTTTCTTTTTTCCTCCTGCATAATCCCTCTCTCAGACGCTCTCGTCAACTTTTTTGCGTCCCGATTCCGCAATTAAAGGAAAAGTCGGGTCCCATCCCGGGGGGATCCGGAAAAACGTTCGCCTATAACCCATGCTTGAACCCATCCAAAACACGCGTTGGTTGTGAAGCGAGTTTTGTCGGGAGGAGACTAACTTGGCGTAAGCTTTCTCCACCAGCGCGCTCCAGAACTCGTTGCTGTCGTTGGAGTGGCAGTAGACCAGCTGGTTGTCCACGGTGGGCAGCCGGTCGTCGATCACCACGTCCACCCACTCGCCGAAGCGCCAGAAGCGGAAGTGGAAGATGCCGGCGTACGAGTCGGGCTTCTCCGTGTCCCACTCCTGCTCCTTCCAGTCCGGAATCACCTGAAGAGGACACAAAATCACGTTTGGGATGCCCTCGCTCATAAATCCGGCAGGAACAAGCTGAAAGGTAATAACTGCTCCGTTTGTGCGCGCGCCGTAAATAACAACCCTCTCCACTTTGCTGCAGTTATCATCGAGAAGCCATGTGCTCCAATAGAATTTGAATGCAGAACCTGATCCAGAACCCTAACTTGTGTCAGTGTCTCGTCAGTGTGATTGTGTCTTCTTTGATCTGCTTCCCTTGTGTCTGCCAATCGACTCACTGCTCCTATTGTGCCATGCCCGGGTGGTCCTTTTGTTCGGTTTTGAGTGTATTTCGTTTCCCGTTTCCTTCTCGTCGGGTCTTTGCCGAAGCGCTGCTGTTAAGGATGTTGTCCTGTTTCTGTAGTGTTGGTCTCCATAAGTTTTTTCGTTTTTTTTTCTGGGTTTTTTGTTTGTTACCTTGTATGCCTTTTTGTCCTTGTTTATTTTTTGCGGGGTCTGTCGACGTGCTCCTGGAAAGAAAATAGCTGTGATTGCATGGACTGATAGTGTATGGACTTCCACATACATCCCCATTATCACCAACTGTTACCTGGCTGCCATGACGTCTCCCCTGACCTTTCAGGGCAGCAAGTGCTTTCGTAACTAGGGCCAACCCTAACAACTAAAGTAGAAACCAGCACGGCAGAAGAAAAGTAAAGGTGCAAATCTCCTTGCGTGTCTCACCTTCTGGTTTGTCGTTCACGAAACGTTCTAGGTCACCTTTGATTCCAAGATCAAAGGATCGGAGAAAATACGGCACAAGAGTTAGGTCTCCTTAGAGCTGGCAGTAAATCCGACAGGGATTTGCGCCAGACGCACCTACAGGAGCGAGCTATCCAGATGGGATTCTCGTCGTCAGGCATTCCAGTCGGCGAGCAAACAAAGGCGGGCGGCGCGCCGGCCGGCCCCGAGGGCAAAAGCCAAACGTCAGCAGAGCCGGTTGCCAGGCACCGGCGGAGGTTAAGACGCGCCCCCCGCGGGATCCGGCGCGCACACGCAAGAGCGAGCTCTCGCAAGCGGGGCGATGGCCGACACCCTGGAGCTGCCCTTCCGCCCGGACCCCCAGCTGACGGAGGTGATGCGCCTGCGGGTGCAGTCCCTGCAGCAGCGCGGGCAGAAACGCCAGGACGGCGAGCGCCTGCTGCAGCCCAACGAAGCCGTGTACCGGCTGGACTTCGCCAAGCAGTCGCTGCGTTTCTCCCACTGGACGGTGCGGCTGGCCCGCTCGGGCCGCCTGACCATCACGGCCACCTCGCAGCTGTGGACGCCCGACCTCACCCACCTGATGAGCCGGCAGCTGCTGGAGCCGCCGGGGCTCTTCTGGAGGACGGACGGCGAGGCCGGCCGCGAGGTCGGGAGCGAGTGCTCCGAGGCCGACGCGCGCGAGTTTGGCGAGCGCATCGCCGAACTGGCCAAGGTCCGCAAGGTCATGTACTTCCTGTTCGCCTTCGGGGAGGGATGCGGCCCGGAGACGGTGGACTGCTCCATCACCTTCGCCGCGGACGGCTGAAAGACCTTCTTTTTCCACTCTGGCCCGCTGCGACTAACCGGGCCGGAGGAACCACGCTGCCGGAATTCAAGCTTAACTTAACTAAGGAAGCCTAGCTATTTTGACTGAGCCTAGGAAAGAAAGGCCTACTAGAACAAGTCAACTTCATTTGAGCTTCATCGGAGGAAGATGTGCACTGACTCTGATATGAGTTGAAATTTGGATTCGAAACGAGGTAGCTCCAACTCAGTCATTGTCAAGTCTAATCGTGACCGTGTAATTGTATAGTCTACTCGAACAGCAGAACTTTATCTGCAGGAGTTTAACTTTTTGGGTACTAGTTTAGTCAATCTTTTTGTGCAATGGATTTGAATAGAACTACAACTGAAGTTGTTTTGTTGTATTTAATTCAAAATGTGTAAAATGTTAAAATGGCTTACTCATTAAATGTACTTTTTAAGAATCACACTTGTCTATGAACGCTTTTTTGTTTGTTTGCTTGGACGGCAGCTAAATGTTTGAGAAGGACTAGACTGGATCGGTGGTTGTCGAAGGGGGGCAGGTGAGAATTTAACAGGGTGTTTGCAGCTATCAGCAAAGCTAATTGACTGCTGTAACGGAAAACGTCATTTTCTTTTCAAATGAAGAGCAAATGAAATGGAACATTGAGCAACTCGTTGCTTATTTGTACCACAGTGGCTGGTTCCTTCCTTGTTATATACAAATGCATATTGTCACGTTTTTGAAATGACTTATTTTAAGCTTGTTTTTTTTCTATCACAATGTGTGGGTGTGTGCATGCGCGCCTGTGAGATTTACAAGCATGAGCCAAAGAAATGGGCTATGTTTTTGCAAAATGAGCTTTTGTGGTCATTAGGCAAGAAGATGGCGGGCGGGTGGGCGTGGCAGCGGGCCACTGCAGTCTATTGTGACGCACACTAAGAACAAAGATATGAGAAGTGGCACTTTTTGGAGGCCACTTGTGGGGCCGGAGGATTGCGTCTTTTTACAGCAGCAAACAAAGACTTACTTTTTGCCATAGGGACTCTCTGGAGGCCAGACTGGAGCAGGCCGCCACAAACCAGCAATTTCCCAGCTGTCCCTGGTGGAGGTCATGAGCGCTGATGCCGTCAACAAACAGGTGAGGGTCCTCGCACAGCTCCTATACGCGCGCGAAAAGCGTGTCAAAACAAATGCATTCATTTCAATACGACGTATGCGTTTCTCCTCTGCAAAATGATGTTATTTTGTGAACAAGACTTTTGGAAGGGATGGGGGGGGGGGCTTAATGAACGGGAGCGAGCCCACCGCGTCTTACGATGACGCGAGGGAGACGTTAAATGCATTTGTGAAATCACATTTGCCGAGCGTGCCCGGCTCCATTTGCAGCCGCTGCGCGGACACGCTGTCTTTCATTACAGCTAACAACGCGCTGCTCAATAAGCTGCTGCAGCGTTTTCCGTCTCTCGCGCGCACAATGTGGCGGTTGGGGTCGGAACCTTTCCGTTTCCAGAGAGTCACGCTGTGCTGCCCCATTTATTTTATTTTTTTTTATACAAGACACTCCCGTGCAGCATTTTTTTTCATACGAATGCATGAAAAACAAGGAGGAAAAAGCAAAAAATACCAATGAGAAAACGGATGGATAGATGCAATGTACACAAATGGCAATGATTAAAGAAATCATAACTGCATTACAAATTCAATTTATATCAATACAAAATGTCAATTAGATGCCAGTGAGTACTTCCAAATGCAAAACCTTTGCATATGCTAACATATCGCAAACGGAAATACCTGGCACAAACGAAAATGCTAACAAGCTAAACGCACTATATAGCATGCTGACATTAGCTTGCATTTATCCACAGTCGCAAGTTATTGGATCAACCAACAAACAAACTAATTTTGACCGTATTATCATCAATGACAACATTCTTACACATAAAGTACAATTTACAGACACTCGTGGGCCACATTTCACAGAGACAGACCGCAGTAACTGCTCTCAACTCAAGCCTTCCTCACTACAAAATGTAATACCAACAGCGGCCAGAGGCGGCGCCAAAAAAACAAAGATCAAGCCAAAGAGCACAAATGAATGAACTGTTAAAGGGTAAACTAAATCGGTTCCAAGAGATCATTCTTTCCGGCGCTGGATCACCAGTTGATTCACGGACCGCCGCGGGGCACAGGCCGGCGGTTGCGGACCTCTGCTCGAGAAAGCAAACAGGCAGACAGCTAGCTAGCTAGCTAGCTAGACCTCGAGATCATTATTGAACGATAAAAAGAGAATAGACAGACGGACAGAAAGCTCGATAGCAATCTTGTTCCAAACGTGAAGCGACTTGCAAAATTCAAAGTGGACTTCACTAGAGATAATTGCTGTTGGCAAACAGGTGAGGATGAAGAAAGAGCGGCAGGCGAAGGTGAGCGTGCCATGAAGCCGCCGGCCTTCAAAGTGCGCGCGAATGCGCTTGGATGCAAAAAGAAAAAAAGAAAGAAAAGAAAAGTGCTGCGGCCAAGGTCGCTCATTCGCTGACTCGGCAAAAGCCGCTGGGCTGAAGCGCCCATCTCCCCGCGGCCAAACAATGAGTGTTTGGAGAAGAGCTAAGGTTTCTGTCTGCAGCGCCATCGATTGCTGCGGTGCGGCGGAAGCAAAGTGAGGCGAGGCCAGATGAGGGGCTCCCCGCGGCCAGCGACATCCGCTAGGAGTGGTGGCGGGGTCTCAGGTAGAAGAGTAATAGAGTATCGATCGGAGGGCGGCCTCAGCAGACGGCGAGTCGTGCGACCACTGCGGCCAGGCGCCGTCCGATCATTTAGCCGCCCGGCGGCTGAGAGGCCGTCCAGCGAGAGAGTGTCAACCGCATGCCCGGCTCGCAAAAACCAATCCCGCTCGGGCGTGGCATTTTTTTCAATCCGCTCCTCTGCATTGAGAGGAGCCAAGCTGAGTTGCCCCCCTCCCGATCAAGGCCAGGAGGACTAAAGTTTCTCAGCTGGGAGGAGGGCAGAATTTTTGGACCGATTGGACAAGGAAAAAAGGGGCCGCGCCAGGAAGCTCCAGAGGCCTCATAAATACCGGTCCCGGGTGTCCATCCCGATCGTCGGGGCTCTCCTGACCGTGGCCCCGTGGCGCTCTTTGCGTTCTCGCGCCATCAAACAAACAAAAACAAACAAAACACCCGAGAGATGGCGGATGGTGCAACAGATAAAAGCGGCACGCAAAAACGCTTTAACAACGGCAAGTAAAATACAAGTGAAGAAAAAAAAGTTCCCTATTTAAAAATGTCATGTCACGTCTCCATCTTGAAAAGTGAGCTAATAAATGCAGTTAAACGCCAATGGCTTGCGTCCGGCTTCCTGGCTGGCAAAGTGGATTGCGGTGCGCTTAATGCTTCCCGCCGAGTGAAACGTGCGCTCCATTATTGTTCTTGTCATAATGCTCATTTGGGCTTTCTTATTAAAAGCTGCATTAGTCTAACCCTCTTGCAGGAGTGCGCCGGTGACGTACTCGCGCCGGAGTTGATCCGAGGGAGGAATACAGGGAATCGTCTTCGTCTCCCCGGCTAAATCGAAGCGTGTGTCATTTTAGAAGGTGAAAACGCTCCTCCAGCATTTTTTTTCCTGCAGTCTGCGCCGAGTGCACCAAAACATATCATCTGTGTGACCCAGTTTCCATGGCGATGCACGTTGCACAAGGAGGTTAGAACATTGGCAGCCCGCGCCCCCCCCCCCAAAAAAAAAGCAATTCTTCAGGAGCTCGTTTTGACACGAGCGGAGCGCACCAATATTTTGGGGAATGTAAACTTCTCGAAGCGAGATCGTTTGAAACGGGCTGGAAAGCAGGGGCCCCTACTTACCCGCGGCCTCTTCCACACCACGCGCCCGATCCTGTTGCCCTGGTAGAAGAGCGAGTCGTCGCTGGCGGGGAAGCGGGGGTCCTCGAAGAGCAGGCCGCTCTGCAGGCACTGCCTCTTCAGGGTGGAGTACTGCTGCCCCTCGAAGGCCTTGACCGACGCGAACATGCCTGCCCGCCGGCGCGGAAAGCAAAACGGCAGAAGAAGAAGAAGAATCAGAAGGGCTTCCCCCGGAGACACCAGTTATCATTTGAACATGGGAACTCCCCAAAAGATCCCCGCCGCGCATCTCTCTCCCGACGTCCCCCGGGGCCTAATTAGCACGGCTACGCCTACGGGCAGACGCGTCGGCATCGATCGGCACGCGCCCGACGTGGCCCGGCGGAAACGTAGCCGTCCGGGTCGATAACGGCGCCGCTGGACAAACCGCTGTATCGCTTCGCCCATTGGTCAAACTGCTGAATTTCAATATCGGCGCGGCACCTGCGCAATCCAGCGAGCGCCGCCGTCTATCGATCGCGCGCTGTACTAACCAGGCCGGATTGCTGAGCGCACGAATGCCAGCAAGACCGCCGTGTGTGAAACTGGACAAATGGACCATTGGTTGGACAACGCCGTCCGACACGCGCTAAGAACTTAGTCCATCGAATTCGAGCGGTGCATTCCAAGAACCAAGAATTAAATATCAAACACGTTCGGTCATTATTTACGATTATTGACTTCTGACCTGAGGAGGAAAAAAAAAATCAATAACACTCGTTTCTCCACAGCAGAAGCGGGATTATTAACTCATTCAATCCCACAGACGTGTTTTTCACATTTTTTTTTTTTTTTTTAATGGGTCCAGACAATCAATTCCATGTACTTTGAATTTTCAAATACTTCATTACATTTGGTAATGACTCAAAGTAATCAATTACTCTAGGTAATTAATGTCTCAAGTAACTATTTACTTTAAGTAATGTCACACTAAATTATTTTAATTACTTGATGTGTTTTAGACCAAAACGTATCCTTTTCTTTTTGGAGTTTCATTCCCTAAAGCAAAGGATTATTTTAGATAATGGCTTGGCTGATAAAATACTTTGCAGAAGGAATATGACTGAAAAAAGCAGCGAGTTAGATGATGGAACTTGAGCTTCCGGCAAAGCGCAGCGTGCGTTTATCTGCGAAGTTTATGAAACTTGTTTTTGGGCTGTACATATCGATCAAAATGAATTGGGAACGCAATTAGAACAAGAACCATCCGACTAGAAACGATCCAACACATTTTCTGTGAATAAGATAAACACAACATAAGAAATGTGGAGTCCCGCAAGGATCAACTCTCCGCTTGCTGCTTTTTTGCAGTAATGATTCATTGAAAGCACAAAAATCAATGTTCAGATTATTATAATTAGCTACATGAATGGTACAGTTTCAAGGACGAATAATTGATATCCATCCGCGTGGAATGACAAAGCGGATGATAACGCTGGCGCAGGACATGAGCTTACGCGAACACCTGCGTAGGAGACTTAGGAGTCGCGACGGACAAACAGAAACAAGCACAACCCGCTGGGAATGGGCATTATGAGAGAGGAGAAATGGAGACTGCATAAAGCAGGCGGGTCCCATTCCGGCTGCTCAAAACCGGGGGGGCGGGGGTGACCCATTGAGTCCGCGATTTAAGGCGCACGAGTGAAGACAGAGCAGGACTGCGCCAAAGAGAGCCAATCAAGGCGGCTTCTGGCACATCATTCCTCATCCAGCCCGCAAGTCAAGGGGAGGGGGGGGGGGGGCTATCCCAGGCTTCCCATCCTCCCACCCGCCCTCCGCATCGCCATGGCCTCCCTCCCGGTGCCTGGCTCCTCGCCCATCTCCCATAACTTCCCATGCCAAATCAATCCTGAAAACCCATCTGCTCATGAGGAAAGGAGGCAGCCATGTCATATAGACCATGGAAAAATGTAGACTCCTTTCTCAAATCGCAACCTTGAGCTTTTGGTGGAGGAATTATTTCAAAAAACAGAGACAACCGTAAATGATCTCCATGGTTAAAATGAATTGATTAACCAAGAAAAACTGCTCAGGCTGAAAAGAATCCTTGAGTACTTCAAGAGAAGAGTGCTAGAAGAAGTTCAAGTTGACATGCGGCAGCTGTTGCTTCATCCACCGTGATTTTGATGCTAGCTAGCAGGGCTGAGAGCTCCATATAGGCTGGCAGCATACAGTATCCAGCAAACCCCCCAAAATATCTCTCCAGCCGAGTGACACATTTTCCCATCATTTTTACATTTTGCTTGTCGCCCTCGCATTCTTTTGTTGTCGTGTGATTTCAAACATGTTTAACTTTACTTGGCCAAATGAAATACGTATTTGAAAGAAAAAAAATCATTTGAGCAGCTAAAGAAATGCCGGCCTGCTCCCGTGCGTATGATTGGACTTAATGCATCTTCTCTGTCCTGGCCCCTCGCTCGGTGCTGTGCGCAACAATACACTTCCTTAGTGGAATAACTAATTCATTACTTGCGGAGGAAGGCGGCTGCAGAAATAAATCACACAAGTGCTTTACTGAAAGAAGAAATGGTGGAAAGAAAACATGTAACCAAATGGCGACATGAAGATCCCCAACTCAGTTCTGCCACACTTGTTTGGCACCATCATGCCGCCAAAGCCTACATTTGGTCAAAACGAAGTCAAACCTGAACTCACTTTAGCAGTAAAGCACTACTTTTCTCCAAACGAATATCCTCAACTCACTTACTTGGCACAAGATGATCACATGATTATCACATGATGAACAGATATCAAATCTGCGTCTAGGCCCAGCAAATACTGGGGATTATCGTATGTCTTGAAAACTGATCCTGCAACGTGTGCCATGAGCACTGATTTTTTTTTTTCCCTTTCTTTTCTGCTGCACGAAAAACAAAACACAAGATGCATATATTCCGCGAGAGTATGCGAATGTTTTGGCGTTCGGTTTATGTTCTCTTCTTAACATTGTAAGTGGCAAAAAAATAAATAAATAACACAAAAATGAAGGATTAAGTAAGTAATAGCATAGCGGTTCTCCTGAGATTTGGCGTTACGCTCCACGGTAGCATCCCCCACCCCCCGACTCGCGAGCACCTGCGCCCCCGAGCGCTCGGTTACCTGCACCGAGGCCTCTCTCCCGTGGCAACGCGGTTCCCAGCTCTCTCTCCTCCGGGGGTCGGAGGGGGGGGGGGGGGGGGGGGGGGGTTCCGGCGGGTCCGACTCTCGCTCTCTCCGGGGGCGGGGAGGGGGCTGGCCGGGCTTCCTCGCCTCGCCTCGCCTCGCTCGCTCCCTGCCTGCCTGCCTGCCTGCCTGGTCCTCTCCTCCGCCGGAGCACCGCTCTCCTCCTCCTCCGCCGAAAGGCGACGGTCAAGCTGGCATGTATCACTCCGCGGCGACACCGGATATTGGCCGCCTATCGTAAAGTAAAGACAAAAATTTGAAGACTGTTCGAAGACAGCACAGATGCACTTGGGGGGAAAATAAAGCTATAAAAAACGAAAAATGTTTCATATTCTGCGGTGGTGAAGTGCAAAGAGCTACCTTGTGAACTAGCATCACTCTATAAAAATAAATAAATTAAATAGACGCTTCGTCATATGTAATTAAAACCCTGCTCTATCGCTGCTTTGTTTCGCGAAGCAGATTAACATTTCAACCTCAAATTAACATTTAATCCCCTTAAAATCGTAACTATATTTTGAAAGCAGTTTACAGGAAGTCGCCTGTATGGGGGGGCAGCAAAGGAGGACTGGGCATGCGCATAGGCGAGCGGCCTACTGTAATCCCTCAGCTCTTTGTTACAAATAAGAGGATGCAATATGCTGTGATTAAGAAAGCGAGCAGACTAATTAAAGGCGGCCCAGTTCCCTTTGGGAAAGCGAAGGTTTATATACGTACATAGAAATACAAATAACAAGAAAAATATTTCAATCAATTCCATAATATTTTACCTGCCTTCCCTTATCCGTCACAGCTGTTTTCCACCATACCATTGGCCTTCCGTCTCTGCATCATGCACTTGTCTTGCTGCCCGTTTTCTTTTCTACTGCTATTCTCCTTTTTTTGGTGGGCTGCTCCAACATCAAAGAGACCACAAAATTAATGGGAAAATTGACTCTTGGTTACATTTTCATAGTAGCCTATTCGAGTGACAAGATTAATATTTTTGATCAAGTAAAATCAAGTGATACAAATTGTGAAACATTTGACTGGCAAAAAAAACCCCAAAACTATTGTATTAAAGCTTCCTCTAACGCCCCCTTGTGGTCTTAAATATTTAGTACAAACTGCGATCGGTAGAATTTAGCAGTTTACGAGACTTGCTGATAAAAACTAAAAATTCCATATAGATCGCAGGAGAAGATTCATAAAAGACAGTTTTTTTTTTTTTTTACTTTTGTCACAGATGTGACACAAGCAGAAAATAAAGGGGGCGTTCATCTTCCTTATACTGAAAATGGATCTGACCAATCCCAGCGGCTAGAACCAGTTCTCCAATGTCACACGACCAAACCGAGAAAACAGGTGATGTCATTTTCAGTCCAGACTAAGGATAGCAGAAAAAAAAAATGGACTTCTCATTTGAGGCAGGACAAAATAGCATGTTGGGATACGCTTCCATGTTAAGGTGCTGTTTATTTTCTTTATTCACATCTCACGGTACACCCCGCTGAAAAGCTTTTGATATTTAATACTGAGTCGGGCTTCACCTCAGCCTTTTTAAAACCTTTGACACCACTTTGCAGATCCTGAGGACATTTGGAAATCCAAAACATCCGCCTTACATCTTTCTTTATCCCCCAGAGGAAACAGACTTGAATCCCGTGGGGGTAAAGGCGGCGTGTCCATCTGGCACTGTACGCAAAAAAAAAAAAAAAGTCCTGATGAATCGATACTTACTGTCACAAGAACAAGACAAACAAAAGGCCAAGCCCCACGCTGCCTTCAAGCGACCCGTTGGATTTCAAACTTTTGCTCGCACTGAAAAACACAATACGTGAAGCACGGGCGTATTTTTTTTTTGTTTAAATCCCCCGAGACGGTCCAGTGTTTATCTGTAGGATTCCACAGGCGTCGGGCGGGAGCCAGTTAGCCGGCATTCCGAAAAAAACAAAAAGTCAAAGATGAATGACAGCCTCCCAAATAAAAAGAGTTACAACCACTAAGTGCAGACTTGACGTTTCGTCTTTATACAACTTTAAGGCAGGAAGTGTTTTTCAATAGTCTTCTAACCATGCCTCCCTGCGCAGGGTTCTGTTTTAAATAGAGGACGGGGGAGGGTGGAGTAGACCTGGAAGTATTCTAGCGTCCATCAGGCCCCATCGGGCTCGGGGGTTCCCCGAGTCGAAAGCGTTTGTGCTATGCCATGTAGATGAAGGTGTTGATGTCGGCCTCGTCCCGCTTGATGTACTTGTGGTCGATGAGCCACTCGATCTGCTCCTTGATCATCTTCTTCTGTGGTAAAAACATGTTCTTTAAGATCTCCACCAGCTCCGTCTGCAGCTGGGCGTTGTTGATGCGTTTCCTCATCTTCATGATCTGGATGATGGCCTCCTGCGCGGGAAAAGCGAAGTGTAAGGGCGAGGAGCGGGGTTGGAAAAAAAAAATATGCAAAATTGCAATTCCATTATATCAGTACCACTTGCTAAGTAGTAATAGATAAAGTAACAATAGTGATAGGGCCAAGCCACTTTTAAATGACAAAGCCTCATTAAACACTCTGGACTTTTGATCTCCTCTCAAAACCTTCTGAGGAGTTTTCATTTTGCACAAAAGTTTTGCTTGACTAAAAATCCCAATTATTTGTTTAGGGCAAAAAAAAGAAAAGCGGGGGGCTAAACTAATAACACCAAGTTGGGGTAACTTGACAAGTTTTGTCAAATGAATAACCCCAAAAGTTGGACCTGTCCTCCTTTTGACCCAATTGGTAACAGACTGTATTGTGTCATTACCAGAAATATTCAACTTAAAAAAAACAACAACAACAACAACCATCATCAATTAAATTAATAGTTAGAATTTGTGTCAAACGAGAATAAAATACACTCATGCTCAACATAAAATCATGTTCCAGTGCTGGGCACTCGGTTTTAGTGGAAATTGAATATATTCACTAGCCTTCATTTTTAAGCCCAGAGCGCCATCTACAGGAGTTAAAAAAAAAAAAAGTCCTCTGGAAAAAAATAAAAGGTGGCATTGTCAGCGGTCAGTAGGGGGCGCTTTCTAGGCGGTGGCATACCTGCGTTCTTAGTATCCTGAGCTGTACGATGCCCTCGTTCTCCTCCTCTCGCATCCTCTCCGTGGTCAGCTGCAGTCGACCAATCAGGTTGATCTTTCCCCGCTTCTGAACTTTGGAATTTTTGCTGCAAATATACGGATAGCGATAAGCCCGTGGAGCCCCGAGCGAAAATGCATTTTCAAACTCAATTCGATGAAGGAGAAATGCAGAAAAAGGGCAAGGATCGGGGTCGCTTTTCAGGCACGACCATACGGACTGGAAAGAATTTTGCTTACATGAGGGAAAACTCTTGATTGACGTAGAATAACGTTCCTTCGGCGAAATCTTTGGGCGATGACACCGCCGGGTCGTATGACAGCACTTGCCGCTTTAGCTTGGGAAACGCCACCAAGGACTGGAACAAACACACGTCACAGTTACAAATTAAAAGACTTTTTTTTTTTATTTACTGGCCATACTTCTCACTCTCAGTTCTGACTTTTTACTCAGAATTTTTCAACAGAGTGTTTTGACTGCGATAATTGACAATTGGGCAAAAAGTGTCTTTTTTTTTTTTTTACTTCTTCACTGCCCCTAATTGGCACTTTTATCATCCGATCCTCACGTTGTCCTCAGAATTTTGGTTTTGTTTTTGGCGGGTGTTTATTTTACCCAGAGCGTACGTCGCAGCTCGGCGTCAGGCAGCTCGGTGGCGAGCTTGAGGTTCTCGAAGCTGATCCTCTCCCTGGGCCTCTGGTTCCAGGCGAAGAGCACAGCCAGCTGGAAGGTGGTCACTTCCAGGTCGTACTGGCCCACCTCGTTCTTGAACGTGATCTTGAGGACGGGGAGGAGATAAAAAAACAAACGAAAAAAAAGCTTACGCATCCTAGCGTGAAGCAAAAGAGACGCGTGTGCTGTGATACCCACGATGCCGTTGGACATGAGGTGATGCCAATGTAATTTGCGTCCGCTGTGGTTCTTCTTGTAGAAGTCCTCCACCTCCGGGATGAGGTCCTCCAGCTCGGTGGGCAAGGAGACAAAGACCTTCTCGCTGCTCCGAGACCACGCGCCGGCGTTCAGGATCTTGATGTTGACAGAGTCGGCTGAACAAAGGGGCGTTAAACAATCATCGTTTTCCCAGCGGAGCAGACGGACGCTTTTGTGGACGGCTCTCTTACCTGGTAGAGCCAGCTTGTTGTGTTTATGCATTTCTTTAAAGGACTGGTTGAGGTCCTCAGACACTTTAATGTCTTGAAACATCCTGGCCAGCTTGTTGACGTAATCGGCCGGCATTCCCACTTCCTGTTTGGATCAACGACGCGACAGAAAAACTGCGGTGACGAGTGGGAGGTGGCGGATTTTTTTTTCTTCATCCAATCTTACCCTGAGCCACTCCACCATGTTCTCCTCTATCTCACTGTCTGCCGAGATGTCCAGGATGAGGCGGCGGGTCAGGTGGGCTTTATGGTAGCGCATGAACACGTCTTTGTTCTGGACGTACTTCAGAACCAACAACTGCCAAGAAAAAAAGACACGAATGGAATAGATAAATAGATAAAATTAAATGGACTGATGGGGCTTTCTTTAATGTAGTTTAGGGTCGTGCTACTTGGTATCGGTGACGACAAGGGTTGAGTACCGGTATCGGTCTGAAAAAGAGTGAAAAACAAAAAAAAAAGACACACACCACTTCCTTGAGCTTGGCCTCAATCTCTTCTGACGTGAGCTTCTTGCTGAGCGGCGTCTTCCTGAGCAGCATGTCGCAGTAGTTGGCCAGCAGTTCTGGACATTTGGACTCGGGTTGCGTTTTCAAGCCCACGCTGCAAACGCAGTAGGGATGCTCACATGATGCGCTGTTATTTGTGAATGGGGAGGGGGGGGGGGGGCTTACCCTTTTTGTTTCAAGGGAAGTTCCAATTTAAATATCGTGGCGTCGTTGACGACGGCTTTATAGGCCTGCAGAGAGGTTGGGAGCAAACAAAATCACGTCGTCACTTTCGGGCCGCGCGGAAGCGCAGACGCCGAGAAAACGGGGACTCACTTTGTCTCTGGCCGTGAGGAAGCGAGGGTCGTCCTGGAAGGCCTCTTTCACCAGCCGACTGAAACGGTTGAACAATGTGAGCAGCTGCTCCACATACTTCTCGGAGTCCTGCGACATGAGAGGAAATGCAGGGCTTGAAAGGTGTGGCCATGTTTTTTCAGAGGGGGGTCTTTTGCGGCACTCACCGAGGTGATGGTCTCGGCGGAAGCCACCATGTCGGCGAGGCCGGCACTCATGATGTGTTCCTCCAGGTCCTTCAGCATTGGCTCGATGCCGCTCGGCACTTTGTCCATCAGCGAGAACATCAGGTGCAGTTCTTTTGGGATGGCAGCGACATCAAACGGAGGCCACGCGTGAAGCTTTCGCTCAGGGCTGATTCCTCAAGCTAGTACTCACTGTCTGTTTCGTTCCTCTTGATCATGCCGGGACACTCGGCTAAGATGGTCTCCTTGAAGGACGTTACCAGAGCGTTGACGCAACACTCCATTAACTGCGAAGCACAATCAGGGGCAAAATCAAATCAACCAAGTATATATATACATAAAGTTTATTATCTACCAATTAAATAATAACTCTGGAGATGAGGGTGACCATTTTTGAGGCCATTCGGAAGTTTGGAAACAACTTGAAGTTCAAATGACCGATTTATTGACCGATAGTGTTGGCCGCGAGCCCTGACACATTATTACAAATGATGAAAGAGGAAAAACAAAAGCAACACTCACTGCTTGTACAGAGTTGCAGTCACGCCTGGTCTCCAGATACCGGAGCGCTCGTTTTTCTTCTTCCCTCAACTTGGAATCCGCCTAAAGGAGCAAACGATGCCATTAGAGTACCGTTTCCATATATCTCTACGAATATATATGCAATATATGCAACGCACTCACATATTTCATGTAGTTCTGGACGCCGTTTTGTTGGAGATAGGCGGGCGCCTGCGTTCTGTAGAAGCGCTCGGTGGAATCCATGTAGGCTTTCTCAAAGTTGTCCCTGTAGATCTGCAGCTTGTCGTCAGGGTTTGAGCACAAGTTCACTGCGGGACCGAAAGAATGACGACATGTACTCGAAGCAAATCAAATGTCGCACACAAAGGGGCCTCCCTCGGGATTGGATGCGGCCAAAACGACTTGGCGCAATACATCCCTCGACTGTATCATTGTCGTGGTTCTTAAATGGGGATGTATTAGGGCACTTGCAGGCAAGCGAATGTGTTTAATGAGAGCTTTCTTTGCAAATTCAGAGCAAATCAATTGGAACATGAAGCAACTTCTTCCTAAACGGTGTTAAAGTGATTTCTCCGCGCTGGTTAGGGGGGACGTAATTCACCACTGTCCTCGGGCCTCGAGCATATGAAAGCGACTCACCGTAGGACTCGCGCACTCCGATGACCAACTGCGAATCGAAGGCTTCCCCCAGCCGCTCGGCGTGGACCAGCTTCATGGCGCTGTCTTGTAACCTGCTCTTAATGTTGGAGAAGATGGACTCGTTCCACGTGTCCAGCATGAGCTGCGGGGGCCCACACGACGGCCGAGGGTTAGCGCGGCCCCTGGGAACGGCGCCTCGGACCCTCGGGCGCCCGCTTACCTTCCGGACGATGCTGTCCTCCATGTTGGACTTCTTGTTGCTGCCCTGCTTGCCCATCAGAGTGATCTCCAGCTGGCAGAAGGGCTTGGGCAAGATGTCACATTGCGTGAAGAATTTGCGCCACTCCACGATGTAAGCCTTCAGCAGTGCCGTGTCATCCTGGTGACTCAGCACCCGCTTTGACGCCATAGCAACAAACAACGCGTTACTTCTACTTCAAAATAGGCACCGGCCTGTAAAAATACAAAGAAAAGTGGCACGTTCGCGTTCTGTGCTATCGCGGTCTCGGCCTTACTGCTTGTGCTTGTTTGATAAAGTCTAGGATGTCTTCTTTAAGCGCCTGGTGAATCTTGGCGGGACCTTTGTCATCCCACAGGCAGACGGCGTGGACGTCTCTGCGGATGGAAAGAAGTCATCGAATCAAGGTTCCCCTTCAGGATTTACTTTTCTTCGAACGGGCCATACTCACGAGAACAGGTCGAACCACTGTTGCTTGGTGACCGATTCTTGCCGTAACAGCTTCAGTACGATGGGTCGCATCAGGTCCCATTTATCCTCAAACTGAAGGGAGCCTTTGTTCTGACAGAGGGGGGGGCAGAAATGAGAAATTAGAAAAATAGTGGTGACAAACATCCTTAATAAATTGTAGACTGTGTTCCACTTACAGCAGATTCCATCCCCGAGTACCATTTTTAATTTATTCTTTTTTCGACCAACAGGCAAGCCAAGTGTTTGGACCATGTGGATCGAATTTTATTTTGTTGTATTCCTTCCAATCTACTTTCAATTTCACTAGGACTTCTTGGTTCTAAGTCTAAGAATCATGGGAATTGTTTTAAGACCGTACACAAGATGAGCATTTCTATTGGCCAATTTCCAGCGTTACAATATAGGCCCTTAAGAACAGACTTTTTGGTCTTTTAAAAACAGCAGTTTTAGGGGGAAAAAAAACAAGTTACTGAATTCAACCGTTGATGAGTGCATAGAGAATCAAAATAAAGTACAGTACAGTATGGCACTAATTTGAGTTTAGCAGTTGACTCGACGTGCATTCAATGACCGACCGTTCATGGAGGAGAACATCTCAACTATCCATGGAAATACTCATTCAGTGTACCGAGCAACAATGACTAGCACACGAGGACGTTGCAGTGGGTACGTGGAAATATTTTATAATATACAGGACACGCCGATAATCTCAACAGACCAGATTTTACGACACTGTCAAACAGTTTGGCACGTAGCGTTAACTATGGTAATAACACAAACACCTGTCGCCAAATGTCATGAATAGTTTCTGCATTGCACTGTAAATTGGATTTTTAGCAAAATGGTAGTGTCCCGGTTTTAAAAAACTGGTTCTGCTAACATATGGCTTTTGAGTACTTTAAATAAAAAAAATAAAGAAAAAAACGAAAAAGAAGCCCTTGTGCAGTCCACCGATACGAACGACTATTGCCTTGAATACTAAGCCAAAGAGGTGACGGTCAGTCGGCTGCGTTTGACGCCAGCGAGGGGCTTTAGTGGGGGCTCGGTGTGCAGAAAATACCCCCGCCGCTTGGCTTTTGGCAGCCCTGAACCTGGCTTTCAACCAGTCAGCTGCAGATTGACTTGACAGATGATATCGCGGCTCGTGAGTGCGTGGGGTCGCGCGGACAACAACATGTCCCTCCCTCTCTCCTGTACACCCGGCCGACCGGCCGACATGCCGGCCAGCAGGTTCAGGCCGGGCCGGCCCGGAGCTTCCAGCCCCCCTTCGCATGTTACGCTCCCCCCCACCCTCATTTAAGACGCTAACGCGCTAGCTTTGCCGCCGAGCTAAATCTCTGGCAGACGGCTAAAGCTAGCCAAGTTCAAAAGCTCCCAGCACCGGCGTCAAAACGGATCACCCCGGCGGCGGTTCGCAGAAGGAGGTCTTCCGGAAGTGGGAGACACCCTCGGAAACGCGACGGTTCCCGGGTGACACGCGCTTCGCCAGACGATTAAACAGAATAAATTAAATTGGAGTGGGCTCCTACCTTTAGCAAATTAGACGTCGCCATGTTCCCTTAACTTATAGTCTCGCCTATTCTCGCGTGATCTCGGCGCCCCCTCGTCATGTCTTATCGCTCTCCAATGATTATAAATGCAGTATTTGGGAAGACACATTTTGGTTGAACACTTAGCTATGATCAAATTATTTTTTTCTAGGCGTAACATTATCATTCGGGGCTGGTTCATGACTTTTTTTTCTTTTAAATAAAGCGTCCGAACCGCAACTGATGCATGAAGTGGTCATTTTCATGTAATTTATTTCCATTCAGTTATTAATTTGTATGTTTTTCTTTCATTGTTTAACAGAGAGTACCAACATTTTGGTTCTATGAGTAAGTGTGCTGGAAAGATCATGACGGAACACTCCGATGTGGTCATCTTTAGGGAACAAGCTGTCGCCATCTTGTGGCCAGCATCAGTATAAGTCGTTCAATTCAACCGCTTACTTTCGGCGATTAAGGCAATAGACACAGAAAAGCTGTCGCGTTCGCTGCAGCTCAAAGGACATTCTCAAGTGTCATGTAGGGCTCCCTCACAAAGTAAAAGAATGAATACTCGTGATATTTTGCACATTTTTAATCAACAGTAAAAAAAGGTTTTTATTAATGTACAGGCTGTAAACAAAAACTCATGTTGAAAAGGAGACGGCACAAACACAGAATAACTTCTTGGAGGAGGAAGGACATGGCAGGAGGAACACTTGTTTTTCTTTTTTAATAACAATAACAATAATAATATAACAAGGTCGGCACTCCCTGCAGTCAGTATCCAACACGACACACATGAACACATGAAATGCACAGAGAGACTATTTACTTCTTTTTTTTTCTCCTCATATGTGAATGTCTAGCTAACACACATGGCCAACATCAAGACGGCGGCGATAACACAGGAAGTAGGAGGCCAAGCGCAGGAAGTAGTAGTGTGCACGTGTGGGCCGGTGTAACAGTGGCGGCGAGCCGCGTATGAAAAGTGGAAAAAGTTCAGGGGGTTTGTCCATATTTCAGATTTCAATCCTTGGCCCGCGGTGGTGCCCGCCGGCTCATCTTCTTCGTCCCGCTGCGGCCTTCTTGCGACCCTGGACGCAAAAGCGGGATTTTTATTCAATGCACTAACATAACATGTCCTTGCAAACAAAGCAAAAGTGGTCTTAAAACAACAACAACAAAAAACACACACATAAGAAACGCAGATGTCACTGTGTCATGCACGTCATTCTTTTGCCCACCTTGGGTGTAGGCTCCACCTCCTGCTCTTCCTCATCATCCTCGTCTTCCTCATCCTCCGAGTCATCTTTCGCGGCCGCCGCCTTCGACCGCCCTGTCCGTCTAAAACGCAGAACCGCAGCGATTATAACTCCGTGGCGCCCGTCGACGACAATCGATGCTGGCACCAGCGCCACCACCTGAGATTTGGTATTGTGATGAGTCGGCTTACTTTGTTTTCTTGGCGGCGGGTTGAGCCGATTTGGGCGGTCGTCCTCTCCTCTTCTGCGGCGACGACTCGGACACGTCAGAGCTGACGATGAGCGCAAGCACACACGTGGGAAAAACATATAAACTTGACGTGTCATCATCCTATGGATGTGACGCAATGTTGGACACAACTGTCGCTTTAGTGATAATAAATGAAGAGTAGTTATATCCACTCACTTCTTAGTAAAAAAAAAAAAAAAAAAAAATGGGCGGTGATTACTCAATTACCAGATGGAATAACTGATTTGGAAAAGATTCAAAAAGTATTCAGACATTATATATTGTATAGATATTGTATGCTGGCTTAAAATCGATTTTAACGTAAAAAACTTCCTTAAACGCTAGTTAAGCCATTGAGAATTACTGTGCAAGATCTTGATTTCACGATTTTGTCCATTTACAAATGGTTGATTTAAAAAAGACTGAATTAATCGATTTCAATCCATTCATTGCCTAGCCGTTACTTTCCTAACTTACAGTATGTAGATGTATTATATTGCCCTCTGGTGGCCAAGGACCACACATGCATAGAGCCTTTGCATTGTATTTAATGACGTCATCGTTGTTTTTATCACGCACGATACTATTTTATTTTTCTTTCTTTTTCAAAAGTCATTTCCAGTCATTGGAATAGGGCAAGACAAGGTGAACAGTGCTGCGTGTTTTTTTGGCGCTGTGTCACCTTTGCGATCGCCGCGGCGTCCGAGACTGCCTTCCAGCTCTGGTCTTGACTTCCACGTTCTCGGCTCCGGCGTCCTCGTCTTCCTCCTCGTCCTCGGCCTCTTCCTCGGGCCTCTCGTCGTCCTCGTCTTCGTCCTCGTCCTCCGGGGGAGGGGCCGCCTTCTTGCGCCCCCGCTTGCCTTTGGCGGGCGTGGTGTCCTGATTGGCCGCCGCCTTGGGGGGCCGCCCCCTGCGCCCCTTCTTGGGCGGACTGTTTTGCTCGTCTTCCGGCCCATTGTCCTCGTCCCCCCACTGGTCCTCGGACTCCATGGCGGCGCTGACGGCGGTGGCTTTTTTGCGGCCGCGTTTGGGTCTCACATCGGCGTCGTCGCCGGCCGCCAGGCCACGTTTGCGACCGCGGGGCTTCTCGCTCTCCTGGAAAGACAGCAAAAGTTTGACGGGAACTAACGAGCAACTTTCTCTTAATGAATTTTGCTAAAAAAAAAAAAAAAAAAGCACCTTGTCAGTGCTGTCCGATCGCTTCCTGCTGAAGTCCTCGTTTTCACTGTGGTCCAACTCGGTGCTGTCGTGCCTGGTAGGCGAAATGAATGCCAAATTGGAACGGCAAATGAAAATCTGGGGGCGGCGCCCGAGCGAGCGAGGCCGCTACCTGCTCTTGCCGCGCTGCGGCGAGCCGGGATTGGATGAGGACTCGTCGTTGCTGGCCGTCTCCATGCGGGACGATTTGCTTTGGATCTGCTTGCCGGCCGACGACAGCGGTTTGTTGACGGCGCCAAGGACGTTGGCCGACTTGGGCTGCGTGCGATGGCGCGTCAAAAATGTCCGGACGACAAAAACAACAACAAATGTGCTCTCACCTTTCCGGGCGCAAAGAAGGATTTCATCTCGGGCGGAAGATAATTTTTTGTGTTGCTGAAATTCTGAAACGAGAAGCGCGTAGAAATATTTGACTGATATTCTCATCATAAGTAGGGTTGGGAATCGGTCACAAGACAAGTTTTGAACAACAGTTATTAACTACTTTATCGTGGCATTTAAGCAAGTTATGAAGAGCTCTTTTTTTTTGCACAAATAAGTTCACGTTAAACTGATTTAAAATCAGTATGCATTATTCTTGTTATTAAAACAATCTTAAATAAATATTTGTTGGGTATCCAGTGTCCCCCCAGAGAAAAAATAGAGGTACACCTGCATTAGATATGGTCATAAAAATCAAACTCCAAGTACTTTAAGAGATAGAATTTTCTTTTTATAAATAAAAGTGCTTTTTTTTTACTGGTCTGACTTCAAGGGGAGACAAATTGCAAGAAAAATAACGACTCAGATCGGCAATACAAAAAGCTGATAAATGAAAATCCGCAAAATCGTGAAGCAGCAATAACTGAATAGTGATGTAGCGAGGGACCTCTGTAATAAACTCAAAATTGATTTAAACTGAACTGATTGACTGAGGAAGATTGAGATTTGTTTTGTTTTTTAGCCCAGTGAATCATAAACCATTTTGGCTACTATACTGTACTTAGAAATAATCAATTGACGATTTTTAGTTGAAATAAATAAACATACGGATCACTTAACTTTTAAGTTAATCAAATTTAGTATAAAGGGACAAACGAACGCCACAAATACGACTGGACTCTGTCGAGCACGCATTACGCCTGAGCCTAGCAACAGACGACGCAGTCGGGATAGGTTGCCAAATGAATTTCGGTTAGCGGCCGTTACCTTATCGGGTTTGGTGAAGAGGGTCTTGGGCAGGACGGGGTCTTTGGGCGACTCCAGGCTGTAGGTGGTGCTCTTGGACATGATGATGTGCATGGCCACGTCGCACACCGTGTACAGTTTCTGCCAAGGGAAGTTGTCGGCACTTGCTCCGTGGGAAACGAGGACGGAGCGGCAGGGCGTACCTCGTTGGTTTTGGAGTCAGCGGGCGACTGCGCGTCCTTTGTCTGCTTGATGTTCTCCACCATCTTCCTGATGAAGGCGTGGCTGTTGTTCTCGTTCTTGGCCATGATGATCTCCAGCACAAACCACAGAGCTCTGACGGGGAAACGAAACAAATATGGACCCGGGATGTTTCAAAGTGAAACTTTTCCCTTTTTTTGTGTAAGTATGTCACGCTCTGGAAAAATGACATTAGCGTTTGTCGTGTGTCTGAAGTTTGAGCCATCAAGTGTGAAACTAAACAACCAAGCTTTGTGTTTTAAGTTTAGAAGCACTTAAAATGCCATGACAGGAAAAGTGCATTTTTCCGGACTGGAACCCACTTTCCACTAAATTTTGTTCTGGTGACTCCTCTGGAAAATGTTTGTTTTCCCCTTTTGCACATGCTTTTCTTCAGGGTTAGTTAGAGTTCTATTTTGTCATTGGCGTTGCAATTTAGTGATCCATGGATGTCACGGCGACACTCCCACTCACTCTTTGATGTCTTTGAGCTGCTCGATGTCCTGCACTTTGACGTAGTCCGGATCGTGCGCCAGCAGGTGGATGACGTAGGGCACCACGTACTCCGGCAGCAGCGAGAACAGTTTGTCTGTTTGAGCACAAAGCATCCCAATCTTTACGATCGATCCATTTTCCACGAGGAAAGACGGGATGGCGGTTTACCGCTGATGGCGGCGTGCTGCTTGAGGTACTCGCGGCGAATGTTGACGTTTTTGACCAGGCACTGGCGTGCGTGGGCCCGCCGCTCCTTGACGGGGTCTTTGGCGCACAGGGCGAAGATGGCCATGTACTCCAGAGGCAGGCGCAGGCGGCACAGGCCCCGGTGCAGCTTTTGCGAGAAACCGTGACGCACCTGGTAGCATTCGTCCTGCAGAGAAGGGATCAGAATGTCGGATACGAATTTGTTGTTCCAAGCGGAAACAGACATAGTTAAGTTTGAAACATTATCCCGAACCGCTTGGGAGCTAGTCAGTTTCTCCACAATAGGGCCAGCAAAAACTGTTCAAAAGACAGATCGGGAATAAGAAATGCTTACTCCTCCCCCCAAAAAATTCTAATAGCAGGTTGAAGACAACTTGTAGTCGTAGTCTTGTATTTTAGCCAGAAAGTTGACGTCAAATCGGTGTTTCCTGGGCCATATAAAATGATGTGCCGGGCCGGCTCTGGCCCCGGGTCTTGAGTTTGACAACTGTGCTGACGTACGTTGATGACCAGAGCGCACAGCTGGTACTGCTCCAGCGTGATGATCTCGTGGTAACACGGCTCCTGGGCCAGCTTCAGCAGCGCGCAAGCGGCGGCCAGGCGGAGCCTCGACATGTCCGGTTTGCTAGCAAAGACACGCGAGGACATGCGTGAGCTACGCCGGGCACAAAGGTTGCCTGAAAAGCGGGCACGCGGACCTCATCTTTCCTTGCTCGGTGAGATCTCCGTCGCTGTGCAGGATGGCCGTCAACATGCGCAGCGTGGAGTTGCCCGACTTGCTCTGGTTGTTTTTCACGCCGAGTAGCCAGCGCACCATCAGCTTGATGCCCTGGATCTGAAACATCACGGCATTCGCGTTGGCAATATAGTCAACCCTATTTTGTCCACGTTTAGAGACCCGTCCTGACCTTGGCCATGGTCTCAGGAGACACTTCATCATCGGGAACCCAAAGTTTGGTGGTCTTCTTGCCTGGCATCTGCAACCAACAAAAACATGAAAACTACATAGGTCCACTTTGGGATGCTTTTATACGTTCCTGTGATTGCCAAAGCAACCGGAAGCATTCATGAGCTTTTAAATTCAGTGTCTGCCGCCCACTTTGACCAAAATATGAGGTAAAACCTGGCCTCGCACCCTGTCGTTCATGAGCAGATCCTTGACGATGAAATTGGCCACCAGGGACTTGAGAGGGGCGGCAAACTGCTCGGGGGCCAGCTGGGCCAGGTGACCGAGGGTGGTCAGAGGGGTGATGAGCTGCTCCAGGTTGGCCGGGTCCAGACCTTTGTGGAGCGGCTACACCCGGCGCGACGGGTGAAGGGTGAGTAAGGTTCGCGGGCGCAAGAAACCTCACCGGAAGACGGCCTCACCTCGAAGATCTGCGCGAAGTGAGTGTCCCGGTTGGCGAACATGGCATTGATGCAGTGGATGGCGTACTTGGCCTGGCGAGGCGGCCCCCGCTTGGCTTTGGACTGGAGGACCGGCAGCAGGACACTTGAAAAGGCGGCCACAAACACAATCCCATTTGAAGGATTATTTTTCTTCTTCTTCTCTTTTCCGCTCATTCTCAAAGGCTTCAAAGTACGCACGACTTGATGTGCGGGTAGCTCTCCTCCATCTTGCTGCCCGTGTTCTTGAAGATCTGCAGCGCAGCCTCGGCCACCTTCTCGTCGTCCATCTTCAGGCAGCCCAGCAGAGACTCGAAGGTCTCGGCCGAATGGAAGGACACCGGGTGCGTGAAGGACAACACCTGGGGGCCACCATTTCAAATTAGGCTCAAGTGTGTCATACTTTTATCTTTCGGTAAACACGTTACTTGAACGACCTTCATTCTGGCCAGAGTTTAGATTCGACTTGCTTTCCTCTTCATCAGACAGTGAAAGACTTACAAATTTTAAAATTCAAAAATTAAAATCTTGAAATTTATAAGAGGTTTATATATTTTTAAGTTTTTGATTTTAAAATTCGTAAGTCTTTCCCTTTATGATAAAGAGGAGAGCAAAAGTTGAATGAACAAATGTTAATACTTTTCAAACGCACAGGAGGTATGATTATAAACGTTTCACATTGCATGTCTTTATTAAAAAGCATGACTTTATTTGAAACTGACTTCAGAGCATACACAAAGAAGTTATTTGGTTACGGTCGCTTTGATCTGTGACATCAAAAATGTTGATTGTGTTCCATAGTAAAGAAATGTATTTAATTTGATTCAACAAAAAAAAAGTCTGTCCACTTCTCAAGTAGGTGAGCGTTAGTGAAGAAGCCCTTCCTACCTTGAGCAGTTCCAGGCCGGCCCTGATGGCGGTGTCTGTTGGAACGCCCTCCTCGTCGTCGTCGGCTGTTCCCTCGATGGATTTGTTGACCTGTTTGATCAGAGCGCTGACGAGAGCGGGCCAGCGCGCAATGAGACTTTGCGGCAAGACGCACTACAACACCGCCCTCCGCCGCCTACCTGATGGACTCAGTGTCGATGTGCACGGGAGCAATTCTCTCCAAGAGGAACTTGACCATTTCCAGGAAAGGATTGCTGGGCTGCTTAGGACTGCCCAGCTTCTTTGTGATGTCTCGCTGCATGGAAGAAGATGAGAGAAACAAAAGTACATTTGAAATAAAATGGCATAAGAAAGGGGGAGTGCTGGTGTAAAGCAAAAACCTACTCACCACGCAGACCTCAGCCTGCTTGCAGGAGCACGAAGGGCTGACCAGCGTCTCTAGTTGGTCCCGGATGCGCTCGTCGTCCTCCAGGACCTGAGCCAGCTTCTTGACAAAGTCTTGAGCCTTGCCCGGGTCTGGAAGGTTTCCTGACACACACAAACAAACAAGATGAGAAGAAGACATATCAAGGAACATTGTCTTTGGAATTCTAGTTCCAATGTTTCCTGCCACAGTAACTTACGGGTGATGACCATGACTTTGGCGAAAACCGCTTTGCTGGATGATTCGGACTGCGAACAGCAAAAGCAAATTCATCAATGAACGAACGAAACAAACGCACTGAAAACATATGCCCTGAGGGCCTCATCAGAGTGGGAACACAAACTGCATTTGCTTGCTTAAATTCACTGTTGTTGCCAATTTTGTCCACAAGAGGTCGCACACAAGACCACTAAAATGACAAATGGCTGCTAAAGTTTGACGCACTCATTTTTGTTAAAGGGACAATGTGTAAGATTTAAACCCGACATTGCATTTTATTAGTCGATCACTGTGTCGCTTAATCTTACGCATCTTCCCTTAAATGACTTGACATTCCTGGACTAAAAGTACCAGGTTACAGGCTACCTTGGGTTTCTTGACCAGGTCCAGCAGGTCTTTGACATTGTGCCTCAGCAGATTTTGACACTTCCACATTTCATTGAGGGCTCTGCAAGGACAGAATCAAGGCCGGACTCATAAATCTATTCGAGGGAATTTACCCGCAACTCTCGCTGGACTTGGAAGTGGACTCACTTGACAGCGTTGGTGTCCAAGGTGGCATAGAGGTAGTAAAGACACTTCATCCTCTCTGCTGTCTCCAAGTTGTGAGGAACCATGTACTGGGCAAAGACACGCTCCACCAGCAACCTGTGCAACAGGACAGGACAGTCCAGAACATGACATCGGCCCTGATGCTTGTGGGACATGGGTTCTCAAAGACAAACCTGTCATCAATACTGTTCTGGTAATAGATGTGCAGCAACTTGTCTTTGATCCAGGAGATCTGCTTGGAAGCCTCGCGCCCGCCTTCGCCCTGCAGCGAATACTTCCTGTAGATGGACGCGAGGCCCATCATGGCCTCCTTGCGCACACGCCACTGTGGGGGGAGGAAGGGGGAGGTGTCAAACAGGAATGCGCCCCTTTTTTTCAAAGGCACGGCGGGCACCGCACACCTTACCCTCTTGTCCAAAGTGCGTTCTTTGACAAAGTTAAGCAAGGCGTCGTTGACGAGAGAGAGTGCCTTCTTGGCAGCTGTGACGATGGAGACGATGACGTCGTGGCGGATGGCCTCCTCCGGGTCATGCGAACGCACCCTTAAGAATTCTGCAAACACATGTACAGTGGAGGAGCGTAGTGTCAAAATTGGATCATTTCACGGATATTTTCATACACACGCGTTTTTTTTCTTGCATTAGAATAAATGACAGTGTGACTAGCGGCTGCGAGGTACCAGTGAGATCTTTGGCCAAGTCCGGGTGGTTCATGAGACAATGGCTGGCAAACTTGACGCACTCCAGTCTGATAGGGACGTGAATGTCGTTGAACCTTTGGGGGAGGGCGAGAGTGTTGATGTAAGACGTGCTGGTCAATCCCAGAAAAATCCATTGGAAGGGCTCTACCTGCCCAGGTAGCACTGCCACAGCGGTTTATTCTGCGCCGCCAACTCTGAGTCCTTGGCGCCGAACATCTTGGCTAGCAGCTTGACTACTTGCAACCTCTCATCGTTGTCATTACTCTGCGCAAAAAAAAAGAAAACAACACAAAGTAAATATGAAATATGAGGTCTTTTTTTTTTTTTTTGAAGTACCTTGAGCTTGAACTCGAGCTGCGGCAGCACGGAGAGCAGCAGGTGGCTGTCGATGTTGTAGAGCTCCAGTATCAAGTCGAAGACGTGCTCCGACAGGTCGCTCACCGACGTCTTGCCCAGCATCAGCACCAGGTTGAAAAACTGCACACACGCGTACAAACATGAGCCAGCCCGGGCCTGAGAAAAGACGGGAATCTCCCAAGCATCTCACATTGGTGATGTAGGGCTCGATGGCCTGAGCCGTCCTCTTCAGCAGAGCTTTGGCCAGATCGTACGCTTGCTTGTTCAAATTCTGCACAAATACAAAGGGCTTTCAGAAAATGATCAACTCTCAACAAATTTATAACCGATCTGAGGCCATTTTAACCAAATTGAAGGCCAACTGTTTGAAGAACCCGAGAAACTGCTTTTAGTATCATTCTAGCCCTTTTTAAGGCATGCTTGAATCATCATACTACATCAGTTTGCTTTGCGAGACAGAATAATAAAAGAAGACAACTTAAGTTTTCATTTGAAAGGATTGTGCCTTTTTCCACAAAAAAACAGCAAGTGGACAACTGCTACTCTTTAAAGCCAGGTATCAATTTTATAGGTTTTATACTACAAAATAAGATGAATCTGCATAATAAAAAATGTATAGCTAAACACATTGTCTTTTAACAGGAAATTGCACTACCTAAATGTGACAAACTATTGCACAAATGAAAAAGATTCATATTTCTCAGTACATTTATGACAAACGATATGAAAATAAACTTTCTCAAGTTGTGTTAGCGGCTAACACAAAGGATTCAGGAACCAGAACTTAGCAGTTGTAGTACTGCTTCTAAGCTGCAGGGGGCTCACTGAATGAGTGTAAACGATTGAAAGAAAAACGAGGATGCTTAACAGTGTGTCGTGTTCGTGTAGGTATGCAATACACACCTTGTGAGCTGGCACCAGGTTGACTAGGACAGTGTCCAGCAGCTCCTGAGACACGGTGTCACCCTCGCAGATGATAGAGCTCATCAGGTCCACCATGTGCATGTGCACCTTCTGGTTGTGGCCATTGCTATGGAAACAAATGTTGGAAAGAGGCTCAGGACAGACGCCAGAGCGGGAACGGGGCGGGAGTGGGTCAAAGAACTTACTTGATGACCTGGAAGAGAGTGCGGTACAGCTGGGTGAAGATCTCGTTGCTGTCCTCCAGCTCGAAGCAGATGTTGTAGGATTTGACCCAGGCGATGTTCTGCACGGAAAAAAAGAACAGCCAAAAGGTCTGACTACCCATTCAAACACATGAGACGATTGGAAAAGCCAGGGTGTCCTCGACTTGAGCACATTGGGACCTGAACGAGCTCAAAGATAGACACCATAAAATAAAAGCATGCTACAGCGGACACAAATGAGTGAGTGGGTGAAGGCAAAATGCAAAACACACACACACACCTCTAGCAGATAGAAATATCTGTTGAACTGAGCGCTCTTTGTGTCCTCCAGACCTTTTAGTTGCCTGGTGATGAACATGAAAATGTCCTGCGGAGAGCAAAAAGAGTACAAATAATGAGTAGGTAGCAAAAGGAAGCGGGATGAAGGAGATGTTCCGCTACCTTCAACTTGTCTGGCGAGGTGTAAGGCGCCTCGGGAGCATAGATGCGGAAAATGTCGGCCAGGCAGCACGCCACCAGCAGGCGCACGTCCTTGTCGGGGTGCTTGAGGAAGAAGTCCGAAGCCAGGTGCAAGGCCAGGTTCAGGTACAGCTCTTTCTCCTCCTCCGAGTCTTGGTCCATGTCCATGAAGGTCTTCACCACCATCTGGAGTCGGAATAAGA
The DNA here is from genome assembly GCF_059441005.1 of Hippichthys cyanospilos. Classification (NCBI taxonomy): domain Eukaryota; kingdom Metazoa; phylum Chordata; class Actinopteri; order Syngnathiformes; family Syngnathidae; genus Hippichthys; species Hippichthys cyanospilos. The sequence goes on along the minus strand of NC_142386.1, from coordinate 2,026,878 downwards.
ATCACCAATGAGTCTCAGAAGACACGGGCAAAAATAGGCGTGAGGAGGACTCACCTTAAGGCGGCGCACCATCTCCTCCTTGGAGATCTTGTCGGAGATCTCCTTCACCCCTGGGGGGTAGGTGACCTTCCCGTCAGTGGCTCGAGCTTTAGAGTGAGCCATCCTCTTGAGCTCTTCACTGCCTGAACACACAAGCGCAACAACGGCGGCAGCTTTTGAGATTGGGGGGGGGGGGGATTGAAATCCCCCCCCCCCCCCCCCCCCCCCCCCGTCCAAACAAACAAAGTCTGCTGTCTGAGAAGTTTTCGGCTTTTGAAAAAGAGCCAGTCAAGTTGCGAGTAAGTTACATGCTAGTAGAGTGAGGGAGGGAAAGAAAAAAAAAGAGGGCGAGGCTAGCAAGCGTATGTGTGGGTGATATAAACCATTAATAAACAAATAAACTACCATCATATTTCGAATCAATTCTTTTTTTTGCTGTAGATCTAGTTATTTTATACCAAGTGTCACTATTTATATATAAATATGAGCTTTTTACGTCTAAAAACGGCTACATAGGTGGAATATTGCTCGAAATGCCAAAATTAACAAGCAAATATTTTTTGTAAACACGTCTTGTAAAGAACCCATCCAGCATTCTGTCACTTTTACCAAATCTCAAATGCAAATTTCAGCACATTTTCAAAGCTTTTAATTTTAAAATGATGACTTGATCAAATTAATTGAGTTTTGACATTTGAATGTTGTATTTACACTGAGAACTAAGCAGTGGTGTTCAATCCCACTTCATTCCAGACCGACACCAGTACGATTACTCAACAATAACCATAGCAAAAGCTGATGTCGCCAGTACTTTTGATATCCAAAATTTCCAGATATTGGCCAGATATTTGCCCGATACCGATTCTTGGTATATGCACATACTCTCCCATGGCTACAAATAAAACCCAGCTTGAATGAGCCATGCATTCAATTTGCTTTTTAACAACTTGAATAACAAGGGATGAGAGGAGAATTTCATTAGCGATGACATCATTATGAGCTGCTGGCTCCATGTAACTCCAGTTTCTGGCGTTTACTGCCCGGTTGCCAGACAAAACTCAAGACCCTCAACAGGCTCAATTGAGAGGAACAGACCAAAATGTTGAAATCACACGTGCCTTCAAAACAGTGCATATGGAAAAAATGTGTGGGGACACAGCAGCAAGTAAACAAACACTGACAAAAGAAAAAACGGGCTAGGGCATTCATTATAAGCCAGCACAACTTCAGTGAGTGGTGCTCATTTCATTTAAGTTAACAGTTGCCATGTTACACACATTTGCAAGATAAAACTCAACAAAGTCCCCCTTATTAAGTACAGCACTAGTCAAATTTGGAGACACCTTTTTTCTCCAAAGATATTATTGCTCTATATAACAACAAAACGAAAACCCAGTGAAAATAAAAAAGTGCGCTCTGTGAATCGATGCTTTATATTGTACAATACTAATTCTACTTATGATACATATTCATCTAACAAGCACCAAGTTCGTTGTAACAATGGCAATAAAAGAATCCAATGCTATTCCGCATTATAAAAATGGCCAAGAAAAGATGCGCAAAGCTGTCGTCTAGCCAAAAACTACCGAATTTGCCGCATGTTTTGATAAAGACTTTTGATTGACCTAAGAATCAATGTGTATAAGCATTGAATTAGATCGTGATTCCAAACTTTTGATTTTTGTCTGTTCCTACAAGTTGACGAGTGAAAAGTGCAGTTGTGATGTGACGAATCCGTTGAGATTCATTTGTTATTTTGCAATAACACAGAATACAAATGACAGCTATTGCTGTTTATTGGTAGGGGGAACAGAATGGCATCCGGTTGAGCGGGTCCAACTAACGCTCAAAATTAGAAATAATTAACATCCTAGAAAGGTCTATTAGGGTTCGGTTGTTTTATTGTTTTGTTTTTTTACATAGGCGATGAACCGAGTAGCCTCGGGGAGCTAATCCGGCTAGCCAGCTAACTCTCTCGCCAGCTAGCTAGCTAGCTAGCCGAGGAGCTAACGCGGCGCCAAGCTCAGTGATGACAGAGAGGGCGGACGCTCGGCTCGGCTCGGCCACGAACAAAAACATCCCCGCGACCGGCCGCTACCTCTCGGCCACAAAGCACCCTCGCTCACTGCCGTTTGGTCACCCGCATGGCTCGGCTGTGCTCGCTCACAACAGGCTAACGTTTATTCGCGGGCGACGAGGAGCGCCGCGCTCAGCTCAGCTCAGCTCAGCCGAGACGCGAAGGATCGGACGCGGCAGCCGAGCCAGCCAGGCGGGCTGCGCTCCGGCTCGCAGTCGCGGCAAGCGGGGCGTTTTTCTCGCCTGACGTTTCTTCTCGTGCCTTCGCCATTTGGGTGGATCGGGGCGACGGGTGCGCGATAACGGTGGCGTTTCGTTACCTGTTAGTGCGGAATTGTGCTCGCTCGCCGTCCTCCTCTGCAGCGCTCTTCCCCCCTCCTGGCTCCAAAATGGCGCCAATCTGTGAGAGTTCGCCGCATCGCCGGCCCGGCGATTGGCGCCCCCTGCAGGCGCTCAGGGGAAGCACGCCCATTGGAGCCAGGGGCGTTTCTGGATGGCGGAGGTTTGATAAATGACCTCTTTTGATAAATAATAACCATAATAATCCAAAACCAACCAACAATGGAAAATATTTCAAAGACAGGGGTGGCCAAACTCTGTCCTGGAGGGCCGCTGTCCTGCATGTTTTCCAGACGTCTTTGCCCAACGCACGTGATTCAAATGATCAGGCTTCTGTTGAGCTTTGGATCAGAAACCAGGAAAACACAAGGGATACCGGCCCCCGAGGACCGGGTTTGGATACCCCTGGACTAAGAAAATGGATGAAACGAAGCCCCATGAGCCAATTTTGCTATTTTTTTTATTTCAACTCTAGATGGCACCATTGAAGAAGCAACGGAACTGGTATACTGTACCGTATACTTATATCCATTGCGCTGACCTTTATAATTCAACATTATCCCCCGGCCCCACCACACACACACACACTCACACACACAAAAAGACAACACATTTGCTGGCAAATATGTCAAAATGAATGCTCGCGGCACGCTATTTTTTGCTCCTCTAGATGACACTCTTGCTTTAAAAAGCACCGGGAAATTCAATAGCGTCCCAATCTTTATCTTCAAACCATGGGACGGAGCAAATATTTTTAGATAATGTATCACGAGTGCTTCACTTTGCAATCACCACCAAATATGTAGAATTAGGCCCCATAAGATTATGTAATTTAATTTTAACGTAGAGTTGAAAGCTCGAAACCATTGTGACAAATGAACACTTGGCCGACTTACTGGAAAATATTGAAATCGATTCAAATGTATTACGATCGTACTTTGGCGTATAATGCCAACAAGGTGCTTTCAACACTGCATTTGAATCAACTTTTCAAGCCAATTCATCGACTTGAAAGTGAAAGCTCAAGTTAAAAAGCGTAAGCACATGGTCGGCAGCGTTCCCAATTAGCAAATCGGCGCCTACTTCTCGGTCCAATTACAAGCGAGCGTATAAACCGGGGCGGGTGGCGCCCGGATCCGCTTTCGCTCTGCGGCTCCACGCGGGATGGAGGGCTCGCAGTCCACCTTAATCCCTCCCCCATACGGCGTGTGCTGGGCCGAGCCGGAGGCGCGCTTCGTGGTCCCGCGCGGCTTCAACTACCTGGAGCTGTGCAAGGCCATCGTTGCCCGGGCGGAACCGGGCCCCTGCGCCCGAACCCGGGACCGCGGCGTGCAGGTCAACGCCAAAGTGGACAAGACGGTGCAGTGCTCCCTGGGGCCCAAGACGCTGCGGGAGGGGGAGGACGACGAGGAGGAGGAGGAGGTGGGCGACGACGACTGCGGCCGCATGAAGCTTCCCCGCACGCCAACGCTCAACCAGCCGCCGTCCATCTACTCGCCCGTATTCAAGCGAGCTGGCTTTCCGTTCGATCTGGGCGAGGGAGAGGCAGCGGAGGCGGAATCACGTGACGAGGGGCGAGAGAGTCAGGGTCAGGTCCCAAAGGAACCCGGACGTCGTACTCACAGGCTCTCCAATTTACAGGTGGGTGTTTAACTAAGAGCAAAGTCAATCAAGAAACGGGACGAAATGAACCAGCAGAGGAAGCTCTATATCGGTGGTGTCCAAACTTTGGCCACAAAAATCCCCACGTGTTGTGAATGTGTCTGTTGTATAGTTCCTGGAGCAGCGGTACGGCTTCTTCCACTGCAAAAAGTGTAACATCCGGTGGGAGAGTGCTTACGTGTGGTGCATCCCAAGCACCAACAAGGTCAATTTATCTCCAGTGGATTTCAAAAATCTACACACCCATGGTCAAATAAAAGTTTTTCTGGTATATGGGGGGAAAAAAAAGACCAATTAACCCGCATGCCAAATTTCCGGTTTGAAAATATCAGATTTAAACGCCTTTGATTGATTTGCAGGTGTACTACAAGCAGCTCTGCCGGAAATGTCAGATGAGCTTCAACCCCTTCAGAGTGGAGTCCATCATATGCAAGGTAGGAAGAGCTGCAAGAGGCTTTATTCTTGAGGCGTGCGGGGGATTGTCAATTGAAAGGAGTCTGGTCCAGAGCTGCTGTCAGACGTGCTGCAGCTGCGAGAAGAAGCAGAGGCACATCAACATGACCAAGCCTCACCGTCAGGATCTGTGCTGCCGATGCCGGGGCATGGAGCTCTCCTGCGACGTCACCTACAGCTTCAAGTATATCGTCTGACTTTGTCGCCGTCGTGTCATCGGTGCTCTTTCCTGCCTCGTCAAAGAATTAAACTGAAGCGCATCTCAAGTGTGGAATAGGAACTTGACCTTTTTTGGTTGTGGTTGTTGACCCAGAAGTGCAAATCACTCAAACGCACGCAAAGGAAAAAAAGCACACAAGAAAAAGTAGCGCACTAAATTTCCCTTAGGTGTGGGTGGGGGAAAAGGGTGTGGACTGTACTGACTGGACAACGGACACTCATTTTTGAGGACGACGCTAATCCCGTGACGTCTTTTTTTCTATTGTTAAAAATGAGCGCCACCAGCAATTCATGTTGTGATTGTGATCATAATTCAGGGCCACTGTAAAGAAGACTAAACTTTGGAGAAAATGCTCGGTTTCAACTTTTACTTTGGACAGCAAGTTGGACAGAACTGATCAGGACGTCACACAAAGGCTGCAAAAGTATTTACAAAGTGGACAAAAACAACTAGTGTCAATCTAAAAAGCATTTTTCTTAAAAGTGCAATTTCTCGTTCATTGGCATGCACACAGCATGAGCACGAGCTTGAAGCTCCTTCAGTAGCGCACACAAACAGATCATCTTTCACACTTATCAATTTGATCAATAATAAATATTTGCAACACTCCCTAAAGGATGCATGCAGGTCACATGACTGATGAGGGGTGGGGAGTGGTCAGTAGTCTTTTGTCAGTGCTGAATGTCAGCACGCACACACACGCACACACACTCACATCCTCCTGAGAGGGAGCCTATTCATTTGTGTCCACTGTTGTGTCCATTTTGTCTCCGCAAAATAAAAGGCAACCCACCCAAATGCATGACCAATAAAAGGCCAGGATGTCCTTGACTGAGGACACTAGGACTTAGAAGTGTAGCTCCAATGAGCCAAATAATGGAGACCAAAAACTAATGTAAACAAAAGTTGACACATATGAATGGGCTGGCTCTTAGGTGGCTATACTGCACTTTGTCTCTGAGATAAACACACAAATTGCTACAGGTTCAACATCCAAGCAAAAGATGAGAGTGGCATCAGGGGGGTGCGGCAGTTGCCAAGGTGCTACGGTGTCACGGCAACGTGTCTTTGATGTCTTTGACCTTTCAGTCATCTAGGGTCAAGTTATTCCAGCATTTGGCGTGTCTCACAGTAAGTAACACTTCCTCCTGTAGGTCCATTTAGTGCAACGGGGACAATCCGGGACGGGGCATCGCAGAGCGTTTCTGCCGCAGCCCCTTTAAGTCATTTTTCTAGGCGCTAGTGTGGGGTGGATGTCGGGGTTTGGCGTTCTGGAGCCCCCAGCTTCAGGTCCGTGTACTAGTATGCTCCTTGTCTTCATTAGTAAGACGACTCGCAATTAGAAGGGGTGTCCCGATCCGATAAGGCTATCAGTCGGCAAAATAAAAGGGACCGGTCCGATCCAGACTCAGCCTCCTGTCCTGTTTTCTCATCCCCGATTCCGCTGACAGTATCGCTCATCTCTTTCAACATTTTAGAAAGAAAAAGAACTAAAAGCATATGTCATTCTTGCCGACATCGTATTGGATCCTTATGGGATATAAGTCACACTTAAGTCAAGTAAGTCGTAGTTAGAGTTTGTTGACCTTAAATGGTAATGGATAGTGAGCTAACGCTAATCTCGATTTCTAGCCGGTTAGCATAGACAAATCCTATAGATTAAAGAAATCAACTCAAGTTTTACTCGATAGGAGGATCGATCTTAAAAGTGGCAGCCTTCGTTGTACCGAGACACCCACTTTTGGCACCCTAGTACAAGCTGAAACTATTCCAAATGTTAGGTCTGGACTTCAGGGGGCTCGGCGCTCAGTAACCCCCCAGCTTTCAGAAGGGGCAGGGCGGCGTGCCCCACCTTGCCTAGGTAGCGAGAAAAGGGTGCGCTGGCGCCCCCCAGGGGGCAGCAACAACCCCACGCCGCCGCCGCCGCCGCCGCCTCTCCCGGATCCTCCGGACGAGGTGAAGCGAGAGGCCCGGAGGCTTCAAGGACGCGGTACGCCGGGGGTGACCGAGGGAGGTGCCGGCGCAGCGGGGCGTGGGGCGGCTGGTCAGAGTCACTCAGCAGATTTGGCTGGGACGCTACGGTCGGCAGGGCGTCCGGTTTATCCGGTCCTCCGAAATGCCGCCCCGGTCCGGACAAACGGAGTAGCGGAGGAAAGTCTAGAAGGGGTCGGAGAAGGTGGCGGGAGCCGCGTTCGGACGGCATACGGGAGGCGGCTCCTCGGTACGCCTCCCGGGGAGCTGGTGTCAGAGGCTGGTCCCGGAGGCGCTGGAGTCGGGGAGGTAGGTGGTGACCACGCGGTAACCCTGAGCGCGGCGGATCATGTCACGAATCTCGCCGTCCAGTTCCAGCAGCTTGGAGCAGATCAGGCCCAGGTCCTGACGGGAGCCCACCAAAGCGATGGTGCCCGTCTGGCCCAGAGTCTGGTGCCGGAAGTACACGTTGAGCAGAGTGTGCACCTCCGTCTCAGAGGCGCCGCCGAAAACGCTGTGGGGCCAGCGGCGCCTGCGGGCAAATCAAACCGCCGATTTAGCGTCCGCCTGGCGACATTTCCTGCATGCTGTGTGTGTGTACCTGCACTCCTGGATGTAGCGGACGGCCTTAGTGAAATCGCGGCTCCTCAGACACTCCAGGATGGCCTTGATGGCCGCCTCAGACGACGGGAAGCTGGGCACCGCCGTAGCGGCCGCGTGGGCGGCGCGGGCGTGGACCGAGCGGGCCGAGCCCTGGCGCTCTAGGTCGCCGGCCACCGCCGCCTCCGCCGCCTGGAGGCTGCCGCGAAGCTCGCTCAACTCCCGAGACATGTTCAGCAGCTAATTGAAAATTGACTTTCAGTTAGATGCACTTTCAGTTCATAAATGCCGGTCTATGGAAGATCACATTCGAATCAGCGTGGTTTCTTAAAAAGTGATCAGTAGGAACGACAACTCTGTCAAGCTGCGATCATCAAAGTGTGCAGTTGTTGACATCTGTCACGCCAGCCTATATGGAGCACTTGTGCGCTGCTAGCAAGTGAATACTCAATGCTAAACGCAGGTACAATGAAGCCAGAGCCAGCAAAAAACACTAGTCGCAGGTGTCGTACGGCAATATAAAGTCATTTGTTAGCATTCCGAATTGGAGCTTGAAAATCATGCGGTGGAAAGGCCTACCTCGGGCACAGAGCTGATGGCGTGAACTTGGCCGATGAGCGAGCAGTAGGACTGGAAGAGCAGCAGGAGCTGGAAGTGCAGTTTGTAAAGGCGCTGGCACAGCTCCAGTTGCTACCAAAGTCAAGAAAGATCAGCTCAGTTGAGACGTGACGGGCGACAGCGGCCCATCGGGGCCAACTGCGGCGCGCGCGCAGAACCGATTAGCGTTTGGATTCGGCGAGGGCAAAGAGAAGGACAAGAACTTACGGCCAGAGACTCCATTTGCTAGCGCGCGAGAGCGTGTTAGAGGAAGGAAATAGCATCAGTCAGACACATGCCAAGTCACACAGTCAGCATCCACGATGCCGACCCTGTTGTCCGACTCAAAGGAGACATACGGTATTATGCTTGCTTATATATTATTATATTGTAGGGGTCCACCCTGCAGCGTTTCAAAATTTTCTTCCTTTGGCAAAACAACAGTGTGAAGACACCCGGGAACGCTTCAATAGTGCACAGCAAACATGAAACAAAGCCAAGTGCAAAGAGCAAAGGAGAACAGGAAGAAGACACTTAAAGAGTTGCCTACTTTCTCCTCGGAGTCTCCGGGCTGGCAGGTGACCACGTTGTCGCTGGGGCACCTGGGAAATGTGTCCTTACAGCTGCGCAGCCACTGAAGGACACAACACACCAAAGGCACTTTTACTTTTTTTACTTTTTCTTTTTTTAATCAATGGAACCAATTTACATTCTGCACACCTACTGTGTCCCCTAAAATGAAGATCTGATGTACTGTACTAGTATGTTTCACACTAGTTGATCAAGGGACCTTTAGTTCTTGGAACTTTGATTTCCAGCAATGTTTACTTGTCAGAAGCAACAATGTTTAGCTTTTGGTACATGAACTTCCAGTAACCTCTGCTTCGGGGTACAGGAAATTAATGTGAATTTTTGGTACCGGTACCTACATTTGGTACTTGTGGTACATGAAATGTTGATTCGGGTTTGTTCCAGAAAATTCTACTTCTTGAAGGTTTTAGTTCTATTTAATTCTGGGTATAGTATTTGTAGTTAGCAGGAGTAAAAAGTTGCTAGTAGCTATGTTCTGCACCAGTCAAGAAGTTCCAGGACCTCTCATAAGTAGAAGGTCTTCTTCCGGCCGCAACAAGGAGTACAGTATATTTCAACACTAAGGTCCAAACATAATCCTGCTCCTGGGGATCCTTGCTATAATGTACCGTGACAGCCGCATCCTCCTTTGTGTTGTAGGTGTCCAAGTACTCCTGCAGCTCCAGCGCGCTAAACTTCATCTTCTCCAGGAGGCCATAAGACATGATCTAAAAAGCAAGAGATGTGAGGCCAGAGTCCACAATGCGCCCAAGGGACCCCTCGCGCGCGGGGGACCCACCGTGTCGGCGTCGATGTAAATGGTCGGGCAGTCTGAGCAGGTGGTCAGCATCTGAGAGGACTTGAGGAACTTGGAGCCGATCCCTCGCAGGCCCTCGCCTAGGTAAGAGGCCACGTCCGTGGTGAGCGTGCAGAATTTCCCCTGGAGGTTCTGGAGAAAGGGGAGTCGACGACGAAGACTTCAGACTGCGAATGGGGTTTATTTTCCGATGCCAAGGTTTCGCGGAGGCCTCACCCTGAAGAGCGACGAGAAGACCTGGAAGGTGTAGACGGCGCACGAGCCGTCCGAGTCGGTCACCAGCTGGTTGACGTGGCAGCGCCACGCCTCCTCGGCGTCCTCGCACACGGCCGGCTGGAAGGCGGCCAAGATGGCGGAAAAAAACGGCGACGGCGGAGGAGGGAAGCCCAGGTCCTCCAGGTCGTCCACCTCCTCACGTAACCTGTCGCCGCCGTCATCAAAAACATTTGCCAAAGTTCAATCGAATATCACCATCATCATCGAATATTTTGAAATACGATCTGTCCATAAAATCAACCGAAAAAAAAAACCACACGGCACCACAGCAATAAATAAATAAATAAATTCAGATCGCACCCACAATATTATTTCCCGTTCACCTGGGTAGGCCGTTTGGGTCTAGAAAGTCCAGCGGCGGTTGGCAGTAGTCGAGGCGGCGGTCCAGACGAGGCGTCTGCGCCTGGGCTTGGCCCGGTAAATCCAAGGTAAAACTCTCGCCGCAGTCGGAGCCGGCGGGAAGCTCGTTGGTGCTCAGCGACAGCTCGTCGTCCTGAGCCTGGGTGTCCTCGTCGTCGCCGCACGCCCTCGCCTGCGTGGTCAATGCGTAAAACAATGTTTGGAAACTGCTCGTCAGAGGTCGTCCGATTGGAGGCGGGCCGGCTCAGGGTCAGGTTCAGCAGCAAAAGCTATTAGACTGTGCGGTCAAAAAGTTGGGAGAAGTCCCATTCTTACATGGAGACCGCTGAGGTGGTCGTGCAGCAGCGCCCCTTGTCCCGGCGCGGCGGCGCCAAAAGACTGCGGATCGGCCGACGTGTCGTAAGATGTGGACAGAGAGTCCGTGTGGTTGGTCTCGTCCGACGGGGAGGGATTTGTCTGGAAGAGAAAACCGCAAATCTCAGACGTTCAATGGTGTTATCGTGGCTTCTTCGGACAATATCATTAGTGACATAGTTTCTCTGCAGACAAGACATTAATAAAAAAAAAAAGATGGCGTTACAATATTTATCTATCGGAATAAAATACGCTGAAGGGCAGGGGTAGTGAACGCCGGTTACTCAAGAGCCTCAAGAGACAAAAATAGCACTTTGCTGACATCTTGGTGCACTATGTTCCGGTGAGTGGAGGAGCTTCATTTAGACAAATGTAAGGTAATGCTGCCATCTTGTGCCAAGAACCTATCACACGTACTGCCGAGTTAAGATTTGTCATTTTGGCAGCAAAGAACTATGATAAAGTCGGTTGAGGAGTTTCATTGCCATCTTGATAGGAACTACGTATATCGGTGAGTGAGTTGAGGCGCTATATTTAGACAAAAAGTCATCTCTGGCATCCGGAGCAATTATAAAATACAGTATTTGAATTCATTCGCATTATCGGAGGCAGGGTTTGGTCTCCATTGAGATTTCCGTCGAGTTCCCGAAGGCATCTTGAGTGAGAAAGTGATGCGCGAGGGCTTGAACCCACCAGCTGCGAGTGCGACAGGCTGCGGCTGGTGGAGGACTCCTCTTCCTCAGAGGACTCCTCGGAGTCGTGGGGGTCTTCGTGCCCCAGGCTGGGCGTGCTGCCCGAATGCTGGCTCTCCTCCAGCAGGTCGCCCAGTTCTGTGCTGTCCAGGGATCGGCGCCGCACGCCCCAGTTGAAGTTGTCCACCGTCTCGCCCTGAAGCCAAGGTGCGCAAAAAAGCCGTCGGCGGGCAGAGGGAACAAAAACCGCACCGTGGCTGCACCTACATACAGAATGCTGGGAAAACTTACCTGGAGCTCCTGAACGGCACGTGGAAGAAAGAGAGACAAAGAGATTAGACAGAGACACACACACACACAAACATCTGTAATAAGTACACTAAAAAAAACAAAAAAAAAACTATATACGTCGCAGGGAAACCTCACATGAAGGGGTGCACAGATTTTAAACAATTGAATTGAACAAAAAGACTAATTTACATATTTTTGATTGTCTATTTCTACTAAAAAAAATGACCAAAGTGAACAAATAAAATTATATTCCTGTACATTTCATTAAAAAAAGAAAGAGAAAAGAAGAGGGGGGGTCACCTCTCCGTCCTCCAGCTCCACATCCAGGAAGTCAAAGTCTCGGAAAACCCTGAACTGCTGCTCGCTGGCCGTGTCGTCCAGCGTGTCCTCTCTGGTGCCGCCCTCCTCCGACGACACGCCGCTCTCGCGAAGCTCCGTCATCATGTCCAGGTCTCCGCAAGATGAGAAGATCACCTGGTGGCAAATAAATACATAAATAAGTAATAAGCCAGCTTGCCCCAGCTAAAAAAAAAAGTGCGGCATTTTACCGATGGGTTCTTTGTCAGACCGACTTCTTGTCCGCACAGAGAAAGAACATTTACCAGCTTCTCTCTGGTCCGCTTCTGAAAAAACAAAATGTATTTATTTTAAAAAAAAAAATCTAGAATTGCACAATAGCTCCCTAGGGTTTTGCGTAAGCACCTAGCCATACCTGAGAAGACTGCGGTTGCCTCCAGCTGACAGGAACCAGGATGGTGTTGGAGTTGGACCCAGAGGAGGTTGAGGATGCGCTGCGGGCGACGGCCGCGGCCCTTCCCTTGCCCTCCCGCACTCCCGATCCCTGGAGCGCATCGAAGCGCCGCCCGATCACCGGCGTCTGCCGGGAGAAGACGAGGGTGGAGACGCGGCTTCGGGGGGTTCCGCGGCTTCGGGGGGGGGTCCCGCCTTACCTCCAAGATGTCGAAGGTGAAGTCCAGAGTTTTCCCGGGCAATGCCTTGGCCGAGCCGTCCCACACCCGGCTCACCTCCAGGTTGGAGACGTCGCCGCGGGCCTGGCCGTGGGTTGGGTGCGCCAGGCTGGCCGAGCGAGACACCACCAGCTTCAGGATGTTCAGGGCGTCCTTCCAGTGCACCGTCTGGACCATTTGGAGAGGACATTTGTCATCGGCGTCAAAGGGGGACGAAGGCGCAGAAACTCACTTGTACAAACTTCTCAATGGTCTTGGTGACGTCGGCGTTGAACTGCTTGACGTGCACGGCGCTCAGGTCCATGTGGCTGAGGAGGCAGTAGATGATCTGCAGGAGGGACTGCTGCATGCTGGGAAGGCCTTTATCCAGCAGCTGCACCACACGACAGGGTTAGATGGGAGCTCCGTTGTTGGCGGGCATCACGCATGGGGAAAATAGAAAAGTGGCCACACCTCCGCCATATAAGTGACCATGTTGAGCGTGATGTCGGCGAAGGCTTCGTGGAGGTAGCGGCACACCACGCTGACCCAGGAGAAAGGGTCCCGCGTGTACGAGCGCGTCTTATACAGGGTCATCACGTGAGCCAGGTGGGATAGCTTGGTGTTCTTCTCCACCAAACACACCTGGTCAGACGGACGCAATTTTCAGTCCATGACGGTGGGACTTTCCAAAAACAAACAACTTTGCCCTTGAAGAACACAATTGTTTTTTTTTCTTTTAAAAAAAAAGCTTTTATTCTTGGAAAACACAAATCTTTAACCCTTTACCGGGCACGGCGGCCACTTTAAGTCCAAACAGGCAAAAACGGTCTTTTTCTATTTTGAAGACCCGAATAAAAATACTGTATATGTCAACATATATATGAATATAATCCAGGACTAAACAATCACCTGCGCAATCCTCTCCGCACTCTCCTTACAGAACTGCGTGGGGTGACCAAAATGCTGCACAAGGTGCGGCAGCAGGCACAGCACGTTGAGAGGGAAGCCTGCGGAGCAAGCCCGGGTTAGCGTCACGGCGGCGAGGGCGCAACGCGAGGCCGCGAGACGCGGCGGTACCCAGAGACTGCGAGCTGTCCACCACGGGCACGCGGGACACAGGTGTGAGCTGGCAGAAGAGCTGCAGAGTAAGGTCGGACGTAGCCTGGGACGTGAAGCCCTTGAGCAGGAGTTGCTGGATCCCCGAGAAGCCGCTCCACCTTAGCTGAGCTTGGAGCTTCTCCAGACGTTCGCGGTTCTCCGCCCGGTCCAAAGGCACCTAGCGAAGAGTTGCTTTAAGGGTTTTTATTTTTGGATACACCCTCAGTGATGCTGCGCATCAAATAGAAGAGGGTTGGCCATGTCCGGTCCTTGAAAGCCACAATCCAGTCTCTCTTTTGCATTTTTCCATTCAAGCAGCACACCTTATTCAAATGAACACGTCATCAGCAAGTTTTGCAGAAATGCGGTGTGATGGTTGAGGGGAAACATGGAAAACAGCTTCCTACCTTGGACAGGAGCTTGTGCACGAGTCTGAGCGACATCTGGTATTCAAATTCAAAGTCCGACTCCATGAGCGAGACGGCCACCCAAAAGACAGTGGCCAGTATGGAGGACGGGTGCGACACGTGGGCGGGGTCCGACAGGACGCTGGGATCGATGCGATTGGTGGACGACGCGCAGGACCCGCTGCTTCTCCCCCCGAGCCGCGCCAGGCCGTGACTGTGACAGGCCTGTCGGAACACACCCGGATGTTATGCGATCCGGCGTTTAAGTTTCAAAACCAGGAACATATCCTTGCCTGAATACGATCCAGGGTGGCGCTGCGGGGCGGGTCGCTGGACTGGTAGCCGCACTCGCCAAATTTCTTGGGTACCGAGTAGGAGCGCTGGTGGCGCTGGGACGACAGGCCCGCCAACCCGGGGCCGGGGAAGTTAAGCTGGCCCGTGCTCTTCCGGTTCATCAGCTTGTCGCTCAGAACAAAGTCCGGGGACGACGTCCTGGAAGGATCAGGCATGACGGCTCCTTAGCATTTAATCAAGATTAAATTTGGGACCCAGCTCGCTACCTTGCCGGTAGTCGAGATTCAAACGAACCATTTTGGCCCTTCAAAATGATTGGCTGTTGTTTGTTGAATTAGTTGAACTTTGCACTTGTATGTACACTAACCATTTACAGCAGTTGTATGTATGTAACGGTAACACTCGTGCCATTACATATGAAATAAATCTATGCCATAACCTTGTATCCTTAAATCTAGATCATGAAATTTGTTTGTGAGCTCATTCTGTGGGCCTGTCATGCAAAACAAAGCAAATCATTTCTTTAGGTGAGCTAGCCAAGGAAGCTGTGGATCAAACCCGCCTGGATGGCGTTACTATCCACAGGAGCAAAAAAAAAAATAAAGGTATCATAAAATAAACACTGCAATATGACATTTATAAAGAGAGGATGCTAACCTGGTTAGCGCAGCCATGAGGTCGCTATTCTTTAGACACTCTGCCAAGTTAACCACCACCGACTCCAGGGTGAGCAGCACTTCCATTACGTAGCCCTGATGCAAAAAAAGACAAGAAAAAATCAGTCCGAGTCTGTTTCTTTTTTGGGGTGCGGGGGCGGACTCACCTGCACCTCGTCCCCGTGCTCACCCACCACCTCGACGAGGCGAGACACCAGGTCGGACACGGCGTGGTTGTTGATAGGCTGCTTGAGCGCCCGGAACATTTGAAAGGAGCGTCCGGCGTAATGACGGGACGAGCTGCACAACGCCGTCTGCAGTGCCACGTCGCTCAACTGCTGCTCCAGGTGGAAATCTGAAAACAACGAGCCCGCCGCCTTACTCGTTTCTCCTCTGGCTTCGAGCGCCGGTGGAGCCAAAGGACGTAGGTGCATCCGCACCTGACTTGGACTCCTTGAAGACGGAGATGACGTGGCGCAAGAAGTTGGAGAGTTGCTCGGTGCTCTTGGAGTTGGGGTTCTTGGGGGTGATGTCCTCATGTACCCACAGCGGCCCGGCCGCTCTGAGCAACAACAACACAGTACTCCAGGCACTGCGCACCCGCCACCGATAGCACCACGCGCCACGTTACATCAGAGACACTTCATGCGCTTGTATGAAAAATCAAACAGGCACCCCCAAATATTACCCTGACAAAAATAGGGATTACATTTTTACTGATCGTGTTAACAACTTAACTGGTTCACTGCCAGCATAGTTAGTGTTGGGTCGGACCGAGCCCAATGACGATTTTGAAAATGTTTGGCTTTTTCTTTATTATAAAGATAAAACAAAGGTTTTAGGAAGGGTGTAATAATGCTTGTGGGGCTCAAAAAGACAACTCACAAATAGTAATAATAAAAAATAGGAACCTGTACAGCTGATGCTAGACTTTGTTTATTTTTAATCTCTTGAATACGTATTGACTTTCTTGAATCCACAATCAAGAAAGAAAACACAAGGGTTGAGATGAATTCCCAGCGCAACTCGGGGACGGGCGCGTACCTGGTGGAGAGAAACTCGATGAGTTTGCCCGTCTTCTCGTCCGTCTCGTTGGGCGCGTCCTCCAGGTCCTCCAGGTCATCGGGCGCGACCGGGGGGAGATGGCCCACGCTGCCGCTCGCGCTGCCGCCGCCCAGGCTGACCGAGGACGAGTTGGACGCGGAGCCCAGGCCCGAGTCCGCCACGGGCGACGCCTGGCACTCCCGCAGGAAGTCGGGCACGTCTGTCGGCGGGAAATTGCCGTTAACGCTCAACGGTCAGGGATGGACGCCGAAAGTCGTACTTGAGCGCTGATGCTCGCTGTGGTAGTTGGACTTGACGGTGAGGGTCTTGTTGTCGCTGTTCTCTCTGGTCAGCATCAACACGGACGCGATCACCTGAAGTCAGATGGCGACGGGAGGATGAGGATGAGGAGCAGGTGAAGGATAAGGATAAAGTCTCCATCCCTCACCTGGAAGTTGTTGTTACATGATAGCGCTATGAGGAGGTGCAGGAGGAGGCGCTTGCTGTGCTGGTAGACCTCCGGCCTGTAGTGGTCCAGGCCTGATGGCCGCACGGAAACATGGAAAAAGCTCATACAAAATGTTTTCCTGTGCTCTTATTGAAATAATTGTGTGTGTGTGGCCGTGTGTGTTTGTGCACCCTGATACGCTACCCTTCGAACTCACTGTCAAATACCAACGCAACTTGTTTTGGAAGCATTTTATCTTATCAGTGAAGGTGCATGTTAGTACCCAAGAAGAGCGCGTGCAGCAGCAGGGGAAGGTGCAAAGCCCAATCTTCTCGCACACTGTGGTCCACCACCATTTCCGTCATGAAAATGACGGCCACGTTACACCTAAAAAAAAAAAGATAGGCACAAAAAAAATGTAAAAGGGGGTAAAAATGTCTATGCGACCATTGTTAAATAATAATATAAAATTCAAATAGTCTCAAACATCAAGAAAGGCTAATTTCTAATGGGAAATGAAAGCCATTCCACTTTACAAAGCATCAACCACATCATATTTCTTCATAATTGTTGATGACTTCAGGAGTTATCCACAATTCAAGATATTCTGGAACACTGAATTGGAGAGTATTTCTAAAATTGTCTTTTTTTTTTTATTGACTGATAATTGACTCATTCTAAATGATCATTTACATTTTTTTTCCAACGTAGCGATATGTAATCGGTGTTTCCACGAATGGCATTTTCAAAATCCTCATTTGAAGTTGTCTACAGCTCACGGCCCGCCCACGTTCCTTCGGCGCATAGCGGAAACAAACATCCGAGCGGTTTTCATTCCAAAGCCACGTGAGGAGCACCTGTGCAGGGGTCCCCTGGGTGTGATGGTCTCAGGCAGGTAGTCCACCAGCGGCGCCCAGCAGCCTCCGTTGACGGGCATGGGCAGCGGCTGAGGCCGGTTGGTCTCCAGGACGCCCAGCAGCCAAGCGGCGTATGGCGGGAGAGGGTCAGCTGCGGAAAAGCTTTCAATTTAATTGAGAACAAGAAAATGCAAACGGTGTTCCTTCGCTGGAACACTTTTCACACATCCATGATAAAAAACAACTGGAGAAAAGGCATATTCAATCAAAGAAAAATACAATATGATAAATAAGGAAACAAAAACAAATAATACAAAACACTGAATGAAACCTGTTTATAATAAGCAAAAATGAAATATAATGAATTAAAATGCAAACAGCTTCATGAATAACACTTATTGGAGTATTTTGTGAAAAAAATAAAAGCAGATGAAGTCAATTTTGCCTGAGATTTGACAAAACCCTTGTATTGAGCGCCATGGTTTACTTTAAATAAAAAGTGACAATGATACGACATGACATAAGCAGAGCACGTACTTCTCTCATCCTCGTAGGAACCTCCCGAGCTGTTGCTGTAGCGCGACTCCAGCCTGTTGTGTGCCCTGGCCCGGCTATAACAACACGCGCACATCATCATGAAAAAAAAAAAGAAAAAAAAAAGAAAAAAAAAAAAGGAATGGGTACCGACCGCTCTTCACTCTCCCTGACCAGTTTGGACTCATCCACGTCCGCCAGGTTATCCTGTCCGACCACCACCGTGTTGCTGCTGGAGGTGGTACCTAGACAGAAGTCAAAAATTGGCATTACCCACCCTAACCCTAACCGGCGCGTGTGTCATTTGCCGGCCGGCGGGACGGGAGCAGGGCGGCGTCTCACCCGTCTGCGAGGTGGGCGCCTTGTTGCTGGCGGCGAATCGGTAGAAGGGCGGGTTGTCGCAGTGCAGTACCACCGGGTTGACGGGGTCCGTCTGCTGAAGCTCAAACAGGAGCTCCTCCATGGTTTGGATGGTGTTGTTGCGACACAAGTAGATCACCACCTTCTTGATCTGCCGAGGCAAAGCCACGCATATTCAAGCTTGGCTACAAATTCTACTCTCTAATACAGTATATTCAAACGACTTTTCTTTTTTTTTACCGGTACAAATCAAAATAATCATCGGTATTCTACTACTACTTCTCTGTATGACCACCACTACTAGTCCTGCTTGTGCTTCTCTTTCTAAAACAAGCAGTGCTCTAAGCACAAGCATTTATCTTTATTTATAGTATAAAATGACCACTTTAACGATGCCTAAATGTACCATTTCTACAACTTCCTTTACTGCGACCTTCATTCCATCTTTATTTACAGAATCACTTGTTCGACTGATGCTATCTCGCCATCCTACAAGGATGACTATCCCTGCTTCTACGAGCGCTAATAATAACATTTGACTGCGTTTGAGAGAGCGGCGTGAGCACGACTGAGTTTACTGACGTAAGGCAAGAGCGTGGTGTCACTGCTGACTCCGCACAAGCTGATGAGGAACTGCAGGGTGATCCTCAGGTTGTTGCTCCAGCGTTCGTTGGACACCAAGGCGTTCCAGGCGCTCTCCATCTCCGGCCCGGGCACCTCGTCCCCGTACTGCAAGAAGAAGAGAGGTCCGGCGGACAAGCTTGGGGAACGTCGCCCTCCGTTAAGCGTGTCCCACCTTGGCCGTCATGAACATGAGATTGTTGAGAACCAGCGAGGTGGCCTGGAGTGATCCCCAGCCGTTGCCTCGGAGGAAGAGCGACACGCCCGCCAGATTTGGGGGCGGCGCGCGGGTGACCTCCTCATCCGGCGTGCAGGGGCTGGAGGCGGGCGGAAGGAGGCCCGTGTCCACCAGCTCCACATTGCCCAACCAGGGCAGCAAGTAGGACAGCATGATCTGACGCCCGTTGGAGTGCGTGCTTGGGAAGCGCTGGCTCACCTCTGCGCACGCAAAAGGCAAAGGTGGCGAAGACCGTCGCGACGGGATGACCGCGCTGGCGTGAGCGTTACCGACCGGAGAAAAGCGGCAGCGTGAGTTCCGGGTACATGCTGGCCAGCTGGTTGGACAGCTGCGACAGGTTGACGCTGTAGAGTGGCGGCAGAGGCCCGTGCGTCCCGTACAAGATGTTACCAGGCTTCTGCTCCACCATGCGCTTGGAGTATGCACACAGCTTGGATTCCAGCACCTGAACGCATGACGTCACATGATACGGGATGGCTCTCCTGACAATGCGAGTCAATGAAGACACACCTGCATCAGCTGCATGGAGATCTCATAGATTTCCCGGCTGGTGTCCGACGCCTTGAACAACACCAGGTTGAGCAGGGTCACCAGGTCACATGGGTAGTTCCTGCCAACAGCATTAGCGACGTTGAAATAATTCATCTCACAAGTATATGTGAGTTATACGTATATATTTGCTTCTAAAAAAATGATGTCGCTCATTTCCTTTAGTAGAAGGGGTGTCCTACCTGTTTCCGCACACGGCGGCGATGGCCTTGAAGCATCCGGACGCCAGCTGGTAGGATCCGGTGAAGCATCGGTCCACGGCCCAGTTGAACAAATTGCTCTGGTCAGGGTTCAGCTCCAACAGCAGAATTACCACCTCGCAGCCCAAACGGTGAACCTGCGGCGGGAGCGCACGCGCATTCTTCTTCTGTTGCTATCAGTACCACGGGATTACGACGTCTGTAGTAGCGCGGCGTACCCGCTTATCGTGACAGGCCAAGATGTTGTCCAGCCACTTGTAGAGGTAGCCGTCGGTGGACAGACCCACGTTGTCGAATACGGGGCCGCAGCACAGGACGGCGGACATGGCCTGGGCGGCAGCCAGCCAAACGTCAGCGCCACCAAAAGCGGGGATGACGAAAAAGACAGGGTGGGGCGACTGTGCGGCGGCGGGTCAGCCTACCTTGAGAGCGCAGTACTGGTAGCGAGTAATCTGATGGTTGCGGTCGCTGTAGCGGTCCAGAGGAGTGAACATAATGCTGAAGGGCCCGGCCCATTGGCTGAAGAGGATGAAGAGGTGATGGCGGAGAGACTGCTGGGGGAACAGGAGCCGACGGTGCTGGACTACAAACGCAGAGAGCCATTTACTGCATTTGAACCGCTACTAGAACTTCTGTTCCTGTAGCGCTAGTACTGCAGTGCTGCTACTGGTAAAACACTAACACAACTTCCAAGTGCTACTACACGAGAACTGCTACTACCACTAATTCTACTGCAGTGAAAAAGTAACTGAAAATAACACAACTATGGGGCAAAGAGGACTGACCCAATATTTGGGGTAATTTGACCCAAACCAACCCAAAACACCAACTCGGCTTGAGTATTAACTGCGCGTGGACATCAATGCCAAGAACTTGCCATCAACAGCTATAAAACTGTAACAGCCATCCCACAGGCAGTCTTCTTGTGTGACTCACCGGGCACGCACTGGATGAGGTTGGCAACCATGCCGCTAAAGTGAGCTCTGATGTCTTTGAGCACGTCCAGCTCCTTCTCGTTCTCCGCCTCGAGTAGCATTCGCGTCAGGTCCACGTACTCCAGGAACAAGGCCCCCAGTGCCTGGGAGTCACGCTCCAGTGCTCCGTTGGTGCTGCGGACCCGTTATTACGGCTTCAGTGTCATGCGAACGGCCAAAGTGTGACCGCGTGCCAATGAATGTGCCATTCGATTCCCGACAATGTGAAAAGGATAAACAAGAAGGAAGGGCAACTTTCTTCTCAACACGTGACTCTTTGGTAACACGGACAACAAATGTGCTCGCATAAAATGTCACCTGTCGCTGATAACTCCTGCGCTGGCCAAGAGTTCAAATATTCTCAGCAGCTGCAGCCTGAGAAGATCCCTCCTCTCCCTGCGCTTCTTGTTCTGAAAGTCGGACGCAGATTGTAAATGTCGTCATGAGGTCAGATGGCTTGGCAGCGGCCTGAGCTCCCTCATTTTCTCAAACCTCGGGCCGACGTTCCAAAGCCTCCTTCATGAGCGGGTGGAGTTCTTCCATGAGCTCCCTGAAAAACATAGCGCCATATGAGGGCTGGTGACTCAAGAGCTGAACGGTTCTACGGTGGCGGGATGGCCGAGGACAAAATCGCCACAATTTCCCTCATCACTACGTTCTGAGGGAAACCCATCCAAATCTAACTGTTAGGATTTATTTTGAGCCGTTTGCAAACCATCATACAGATTTTTGTCCTTTTTTGCTGCCGCTTCTTCTTTTCTCTTCCCTTCTTCTACTTGAAGAATAGCTTGGTTGCCATGAGCAAATAAAGCTGTTGCTGTGGATGATTCTGGACAGGTCCTGAGAAGAACCACTTATGTTTTTCACGGTAGCGGGGCCGGGAAAGTCGCGAGCTAAATACGGCAACCGAAATGGCAAAGGTGTCAAGAGCTGACTCGGTTTTGGTAAAGCGGCTCGTCTATGTTTGCAGCCATTGTGGGCCACCAAAACAGCCTCCTGACAAACAGCAAACATGGAACCGTCAATACCCAGCATTAGTGGATAGCGTACCTGAAGACAAGCGCGTTTGTGCAACCCAAGCCTAAGACCAGGGATTCCGTGATCTCCAGACTCTCGACTCTCATCAGTGGAACGAGCTGCTTGAGAAGCCAGGCCACCGACGGCGTGCCTATCACCTGTTGACACAAAGGCCAAAAAATACAACCCGCATCCCATCGTCTGATAGCGGGAAGCCGCACCTTGTTGTCGTAGGTGACGCTGCCGTCGGGCGTGGTGGCCGTGATCTCGGGGGTGGACGCGCGGAGGTGTCCCGGCGACATGATACTGGGCTTGGCCACCCCTAAGCACAAGATGAGGTAGTTCCGCCACAGAGATACCGAGTTATCGCTGGAGCTGGCCGTGCTGGTCTTCTTTGCATTCACTGGGCTGCTGTTTGAAGTGAAAAAAAAACCAAGTGTGTTGTCATACATTTGTGCTGCTTAAGGATTGCGATTCTAACCTGGCGGCTCAAGGAACGCGAGTGAAGGACGACGGCGACATTAAATAGGGCTGGACCAATTATCTACATTTTGTTCATTATTGGCGTTTTTCTTTTTTTGTGTAGGATAATGTTAGATTCGAACTATTTGCTTAAAATTTCATTGAACTTCATAAGTGAGTCTACTGACATCGGGAACGCGATGCACCTTTTGTTTTTGTTTGAGTTTAAAACAAAGATCAGTCAAATTAAAAAAAAATCTAAGATAACTATGGGGAGATAATTACTTTTTAAAGTTTTCACTTAACTTTTTAAAACATGATGACGAACCTGCAAGCTCCCTACGTTTTTTCATAAAATGTTCTAACAACAACGTCTGTTGTCTCAAATTTTCGGCTTTGTTTTTTCAAAGCCAACATTTTACGAAAAAATAATATTGGCCCCAAATACTGACTAATGTCATCTACATTAGAGCTGTCCTATTTTCGGGTAGGGATTTTGAATATTCCGCATTCGGCCAAAAATATCCTTATTTACTTTTGACTTTCAGTCAATATGCATTGTAACTAAGGGATTCGATTCCAAGCAACAGCAAAGGTAACGCGCGCACGCGTACGTACTTGGGGTCGACGAGCGGGAGCAGCAGTTGCACCCGCGTGAAGGCGTAGGGCCAGGCGTAGCCCAGGGCCACGGGGCAGTGCTTGGGCAGATGCTCCTGGCGCAGGAAGATGTGTAGGCAAAGCACCCAGGGGTCCTTCAGGCACTGGGCAAAGATCCACACGTGGCTCGGGCTCTTCACGTCGTAGGAGCTGCTCACCAGCCGCGCCGTCCACTCCACCAGCCACTGCAGATCTACGTGGTGGCTCATGGGTAAAGTGGACTGCGGGGTGGATAAATGCATTAAGGGTGAGAGGCCGCGCCGATGGGGGCACCGTGACAATGGCCGTACTCCAAACGCCACGTACCGAGTCGGAGATGGCCACGTGGACGAAGCTGTCCATCACCGCCGGGCTCAGCTGGTCCATGACTTCGATCATGGGTCTGTCGTCATCCTGCCGGACCAAAAACACAAACTGCTCACACTTGAACGCTTTAAGCAAAGGGGTGAGGGACGAAAAGCCAGGAGGCGAGCCGAGTTGCACCTCTGCGTGTCCGAGCGCGGCGAACAGGCATCTGATCTCTCTCAGCACGCCCACCGCCAGCTTCCTGGTGCTTAACTGACACGAGCAGAGGAGCAGCAAAGCCAGGCCTTCCACGGCGTGGAGCACCGAGCAGTGCGGACTTCGCTCCGACATTCTGGGACTTGCCTGTGTGACCGGACGGGACGAAATAAATGAAAATGAAGGCTGTCTTCTCAGTCGTTTCCAGTACACAGTGGGGATGGAGTAGGGCAGTAGATGATGTAATCCATTTTATTTCTGGCTCATCTGCCTCAAAATTGCGTCACCAATAACAATGCGCAGCTGCTTTAAACTTAACAAAATCAAAAATTTTGATGTGTGGTACAGGCGTTTCGACAACACAATTTAGCAACGAGTTGCTTCATGTTCAAATTCATTTGCTCTTAATTTAAGGAAGAGACATGCGCCGTTTCTGCATTGCAATCAACATTAGGACCTGAGAGATATGGAATTTTTGTGGCTAATGCCGATTTTTGGCAGAACAAAAATGACTGATTGTTCGACAAATAACCGCAAACTCATAATAAAGGTAAACGTGAAAATAATCATCAAAATGGCAGACTATTTTTAGCCAATGATTAAAGGGCCATATAATCGGCCTCGGGATTATTCTATCGGCCCAAATGAAAATGGCTTAAATAAGAATAGCAGAGCAGCCTGAGTAGAGGACCGGTACACGATTCCGAACACGGCCAAAGAACGGGTTCGGAGAAGAAATACCAACCTCCACGCCGCCTCGCATCTTTCCCTGAAGCTGCAGCGCCAGCCTCCACTGAGTGAGCAGCTGCAGCAGGAGCTTTACCGACGCATCCTGAAGACCCTGCTGGGTGTCCTGGACCTCACGCAACAGGAAGTGCGTGTAACCGAAGAGCACGTCTTCCCTCCAGTCGCAGAAATCCAGCAAGAGGCTCTGAAGGGAGTTCTGAGAAATAAGACGCAGCTCGTCGTCCATGTGGACGGTAAGTCTGCGGAGGGACGACACGAGAACAAAAAAACATGGGCAGGACGACCGCCTTTTTACTCGCTCTAAGTTGACACTTGAGTCATTGAGTTCCAATTGACATGAAACGTGCATTGTTTTATGAGTTTCACAAACGTGAACACAGCAATATCAGCAGTGTTGATCCAACAAAGTTTTATGTAGAAACAAACAGCTGTTGAAAAATCAAAATAGGACAAAGTCGGACAGCTACCGTGAGAGAAGGTCTATGAGCTCAGGTTTGGACATTCCGTCGGGGAGGATGCGAGGAACGGCGGCGACGCATGTCCGGAACAGGTCGATTTTTGGCTTCCTTTCCCCCCTGTAAAAAATGAAAAGCAATGGTGCTTGCTACAAAGAAAACAAGAATGTCAATCTCAAGAATACCACTGTATTTTATGCCTGTGATTTCCGGACAAGAAAAGTCAAGAAGAAATATACAGTATTTAGGAAATCTTTTAAATTGGATTAGAGCCAGTGAAGAGATTCTCACTTTTACCTCAGAATTCTGACTATTTAATGAGTGAAAGTAAAAACGTGAGAATCTTGCCAAGCAATTATTTCGCCTGCATCACCGGCCCTGATCCTCTTCCGTATTTTTATCCAATGAGCGGGCGACATACGTGATCATGTCCTCGGGTTCTTTGTTGAGCATCTGCGCGCTGGTGAGCATCATACAGCGGCCCACCTCCTTGTCCAGGTGTCTGAGGATGCTATCCAGGGCCTTGCGCACCTGCGAGTAGTACAAGGACATGCCGATGAGCTTGGCCTCCTCCTCCGTCAGGGTCTTGCTGAGGTAGGTCTTCTTCTTCTTCAGGGAGTTGCCCGAGGGCAGCGTGGCGCCCGTGTTGGGCATGGGAGGCTCGCCGTCTTTCTGCTGCAGGGCGTCGGCGATGACCAGGAAGGCTCGCAGTCCGATGTTCATGCGCTGGTATCGGACGGAGAAGGAGTCATCGCGTGTCGATTTCACAACGTGATTAACAAGACCCAAATGACAGCCATGACTGATGTTATTTCGTAGTGTATACTAAATGTTTAAGTGTCGACGGAATCAAAACCTCACAAAATGTATTTTCTGCTTAAAGTTCCCCGCAGAGCTCTACACTAACTTTTGCAATGCTAGCACCGGTGCTAACAACTTTTTCTATTGGTCGCAACGCACTTTTTGGAGAAGGTACGACAAGGCCCTGTTTGCTAACGCATGAAAGTGATCTAAACGTCCAATAGCTCTTGTATAATTCGCAAGCATCAATCCAAGACGGTCATACCTCTGGGTTGAGGCCGAAGGCTTTGGCGGGCTTCCCCACACTTAGAAGATCAAATATAATCTCCTTCATAGCAAAGTCCAGCCTCTCCTGAGTACAAACAGAAGTCACAGGTGTTCACGGTGGTCTTACAATAGTCAGCTTTGAAAATACCACACAATACCTGCGCGATAAACTGGATGATCTTGACGAAGATATTGAGCGGCATGTCTCGGGGGACAACGCTGCGACTCCCCTTGGGGAAGAGAGTGGAGGTGATGGACGTCAGGCGGCTGCGGGGAGGCGCACAAATCGGGGAAGGCGTTACAAACAGTAACCATAAGATGTCTCCTTTAAGGAAGTGTGCGCGTGATCGCTCACCTTTGTGTCGCAGTGTTGCTCTCGCACTTGATTCGGATCATGTAAACCCACAGCAGACGGTAGAGCGACTCCAGTGCCACGCGCGCCATCTTGGGGTCTTTGTTCTGCATTGAGGTACATTGATTAATCGACAATTGATCAGAAATTGAAACCAATCATCGTTTTTGATGAATGATTAATAAACTACAAAAGAACTGATTTTTAAAGGAACTGTTAATCGTAATCCGAGCCCGCAAAAGACGTTGAGATTTTTTTTTTTTTTACCTTGAGGTTGGACAGGCAGTTGTTGAGGAAAATGTGCCAGCGGCTGAGGAACAACTGCTTCTGGCTGACGCACAGTAGACATGTGACCAGAGGATACAGCGCCTGGCGCACACACAAAAGCCACAAGGCCATTTGCAGCAGAAATACGGCTCGGCTAATTGTTTTTAGGGTTTATGCATCAATGGGTGATGAACAATAAAATTGCTGCCGCCCCGCCTTAGCAGAAGGGCGTCGTCAGCGGTTATCGGCGTGTGACATCTCTGTCAACACTAGCAATTATGAAGAGATGTCAAATGTTGACAGGCAAGTTGTTGATAGAAAGTGAAAGAAATGCTTAAGTGATGTTGAACGATAGCACGGAACACCCAAGCCTCACTGAGGGAAGACATCTGCCTTCATTATTACGGTAAACGGAAGCCAGTCGCAAATGTTTGGCTCACGATTCGGGGCGTCCCCCGCCAACTGCCCATAGACAGCTGGGATAGGCACCAGCAAGCCTGAAACCGTTTTTGAGGATAAGCGCCTCGAGAAAACGATGATATATATATGAAACGATGTATAAAAATCATTCGCATCGCTATCCACTCCCGGTAGATTATTACGTAAAATGATTGGGGTGTGTGGTTGTGGTTACTTGATTATTGGTTGGAATAATTGACAGGATAACCAGATTGAGAAAACATTCAACAGTGGCAGCCCTTGCGTAAGACACGCATGTCAACGTGCATGTGTTTATCCTGCCGCAGTCTCATTTGGCAACCTTCCTCCTCCCATTTCCTCCCCGCCGAGAATTGAGATTGAGGTAAGCGGCCGCACAAATTGCTGCTAATGAGGAGGCGTCTCACCAGTGAGTGCTTCTTCCTGGAGGACAGGTCCAGGGTGGTGTCGTACAAGCTCTCCACAAAGTTGCGAAGGCACGGCACATTCACCTCGTTCTTCACCGTCTGCGAGGGGAACGGAAGATTAAGTCAAATTTGCCGATTATGTCAATGTTTGCCAACCTTTATTGAGTCGAGGCAAACACTTTATGGTAGGAAAGGTCTCACAAAGAGCTGAATTGGATTTCCTACAATCTCATTGGAGAGGGTTTTATTTATCTGCCTCACCAGTCGTGAAACGGTACCAGTCTAAAGTAGGGAAACATTCCTCGTGGTACATCTCGGTACATCAATTCACCCAAAACACTATTAGGTGCTTCATGTTCCAATTCATTTGCTCTTAGTTTGAAAAGAAAAACATACTGCTCTTCTCATGGCATTAAAAAGCATTCAATTAGATTTGCTGATGCCTGCAGAAATCCCGTTCCAACCTTCTAAAATGCCTTTACGTAGCTCCAGGGGTAACCATAACCCAATTTGACAGACCGGCTTCAGTTGTTGACATTGTGAAGAAGTACTGAGCCATCTGAATTATTTGGTTAGCAAAAAAAAAAAAAAAGTTTAAATGTCATTGGTATTCTCCAAAGTCGTATTTTGCTTTATTTACACTTCATGAGCTGGAATGACATTCAGTTCACAGCAGTCCATTAGGAATCGAATTTCTTGACCATTTGAATCTGAAGGTGTTCCCAAAACCCTTGACCGGTACTGTACTTTGCTGGGACGTATAGAGGAAAACTAGCCATTGTTGGTAGTAAATAAATCATAGCAACTGTCACTAATGGTCACTTACGGCAGCCACGGGTACGAGGATCTCCACAAAGAGTCCGGCGAGCGAATGTTTAACGTCTTTGTCCTTCACTTCCAGGAAATACTGCGCGCACTCCTAAGCACGCGGCACCAGAAGTTAGTTCCACCGCATCAAGGTCCACGCGGACGGTGAATTTCTGATTGTTACCTGCATGAACTGAAAAGAGGCCTCAAAGTCCTCCACCGGGTACATTTTGATGCGGAAGAACTTGAGTCCCATGATAAGGCTGATGGTGGACTGCAGGACGTAGGGGCTCTGCTCCTTCTGACGCAGTTCCTTCAGCTCCGAGATGAACTTCTTCCTCACGGCCGGGAACCTGCACGATTGGAAGAGAGACAGAAAAAAAAGTCCGCAATTCTGTTGGATTAACAGATTGATGGTCTCTTGCAGTGGTTCTCCAAATTTTTCAACAATTTACCCAGTGTGAAATATTTGCGTCAATATCCATATGGAACTTATTAAAGGCATACAATACAACGATTTGCAAAGAAGTCATTATCGTGTACCGCAATTATGCGATGAGCTGCTTCATGTTCTCTATCATTTGCTCTTCATTTGAACAGCTTTCAATTTCATTTGCCGCCACCTGTACCAAATCTCACCATTGGGGAACCACTGATCTATATCGCGTACACTTTAGAGCCACCCCGGTATACCGCATACGCAGTAACGTTTGAACATACTGTACTTTGGTCATGTTGGGAATTCTTCATCCCGACTGTTGAGTTTGTGATGTTTGTGACGGACAACGCGGGGAGATGTGTATCAACATGGCGCCGCCGGGCTATTTTTAGAAAGGCATGCGGAGGATGGGTGGAGGTGGGTGTGGATGCGCGCGAGAGGGAATGTGCATATGTGGGCGCGCGCACGCTAGACTGCGGGGTCAGTAGCGCGGCAGTCGTGAGAGGCGAAAACAAAAAACGCGGCGGGGCGGCACAAATGCGCGGACGTGTTCCCCATAAAGAATACGGAGCAAACAAGTGAAGACTGAAGTACCTTGACTGGGCCACCACTCCCACTACTTCTGCGTAGAGGTCAGCCACGATGTGCATGTTGCCGGTGTTGGGCCCCAGATACCTGAGACACACTTTGCATGAGCGCGGCAACCCACTCGTCTGATGAGACGCGATTGTCTCGATTCTTTGGTCGGCAAACTGAACTGAAACCGGATTGACAGCGGAGGGCTAACTGCCTCGTTTGCCTCTTTTTGACTGGCTACTTCAATGCTAATGTAAATAAAGAAGACATATTGGAAAATAGCCCACGCTCTCTTACCCTTCCTTATATTTGAAGTGCTTGAAGGCTAAGTTGATGACTTCCTGAATGAGTCCGTCCAGAAGGGGATGCAGCGGGATCTGAAAGAGCGGGGGAGCAGACGGCCACGGTAGGTGAAGCGCGCCGCCGTCGCAGACGCGCCCGCACTCACCTGCTTCAACACTTCGATGAGCACTAGGGAGAAGATGAAGTCGATGGCCAGATCCCTCCGCTCCAGCAAGTAGTCCTTCTGCTGTTCATCGCTGAGAAACACACGCAAGGGAAATACTAGATCAAGATTTGAGTCATATTTGTTGGGTTCATTTATGCCTAAATTTGCTTGATTTATTTATTTATTTATATGAAATTGAATCCCAAAATTGTTGTTGTAGTTTTTTTTTTAAGAGTCCAGGCAATCAATCACACGTACTTATTTGATTTATGTTTGTGTGTGTGTTTTTTTTTTGTAAATTTAGGCCAAAGGAGGGTTTGAAAATGGCTGGTATTAAATAAGGTACTAAATAAATTAAATGAGTGAATAGCATAAAATGAGATGATTCTCTCACTCTTATGTAGCCATTTTTAAGCAAAACAAATTCATCCGTGGATTCATTCGGCTTATGAAATAATTTCATCGCTAATTTTTTGAAAACAAAAAAGGAAGGAAAAATTTTGGAATGAAAAAATGTGACTTTTATTTATGACTTTTTTTAGGAGCTCTAAAAAGGGACCGGAACGAAAAAGTACTGACTTTTTGGATTTGGTGTTGGCCCGCGGTCGATACTCGTGCGATTCGTCCTCCAGGCCGTTCTGCCGCTTGTACCAGTCGAAGAGCGTCCTGAGGATGGAGGGCAGACAGTATTCTGCCAGGGAGCTCATGCTGCTTATCAGCTGCAAATACAAACAAACACGGAGCGAGCGGAGAGAGAGAGAGAGAGGCATGACTGGCGGGTTTCACGCTCGCTCTTGGCGCTGATGTCATTGTTGCGCGTGCCAAAACCTGGTCAAACTGCGGATCCTCTCCCCTCTGCAGCGACTTGTTGAGCGGCTTCTCCTATACGTGAAAAATGTTTCGTCTTCACTTCCTAGATTTGATTTAGGGACGTTCGAATGTGCGTTTTTCACTCAAGTCCCGACTAGTCGGGCACGTGATAAGCGGATAGAGATGTTGCGTGGTCTGCGTAAATGTGAAAGTACTGTACATTGATCCACGCTTCCTGCTGTAAAAAGCCACTCTATCTTTCTATATAGATGCGGAACGGCTCACCAGCGGCTCCGCCATGATGATGCGGATCTTGCGCTCGGAGAGCAGCGTGAAGTTGGCAAAAAGGCTCTTGAGGACGAACTCGCCCGGCTTGCTCTCCGGGTCCACGTTGATGGGCGCCATGATGACAGGACCTTTTCTTTCTCCCAGGCTTGCTGTGACGGGCGGGACGGGTGGCTTCAGTCCCACCGGAGAGGCTGCAAAAAAGGCCAGGACATGTTGTTAGCTTTTGTTTCCTCCGACATTCGTTTTACCCAGACATGCAACCTCACGGGGTTCGTCATGAAGAGCGGTTCTGAAATGGGGGAACAAACACCCCGGAATATATTTGAGGGACCGTACGAGGGTTTGTGCAGCTGTTAAATTGACCCCTTTGCAAGATGTTAACTCATTTTATTTTTTGGAGCTCAATGCGTATGAACATTTTTAGCTCGGCGTCATTCCAGCAAACGCGTTAAATACGACTACTTGTACCACAAAACCGCGACGAGAACTTCACGTCCTTAAAACTTCAATATTTGTGCAACGCGGCTGTCGGCTGGGTTTTACAAGTTTAAAACCAGGAACCATTTTTTTGTGCCATAGAAAGGCTACGAGTATGACGCATGGCTCAAAGATAGTGACGCTTTTCCTTTTTTGGTCACAATATAATTCCGAACTTTGCTGCAAGCCATAGCGTAGAGGTGGGAGAAGACTAATTGCTAAACAGCTCAACCCCCCCAGGCGGGCAGGCAGGAAACATGATCGCTCACGTCAGCAGGACAACATGCGCTCACATGATCCTCCCACCCCCAGGGCTTACCAAGACCCTTGATGAAGCTAATGACACTCGCCCGGCTCCACCTAGCTGGCACTTCCATGGTGTAGGTGCTAAGATGGATCGAGAGAGAAATGGGGGAAAATGGAGGACGACTGGGACAGGTGGCGCCTAAAGCTCCAAGAGTACAGACTTCATGGTGATCCAAAAGTAGAAAATCCCGACCGGGGATAAGTGAATCAGAAATAAGTTTCCATCCCCGCGGCCCGACACGGCTAACCAAAGCTAAAGGTGAAAAGCTCCATCATCTCACAGGGAAGCTCAAGAAAGTCCAAAGGGTCCGACGACGGCGCATTTAAGCCGAGCCGAAGCAAATACGAGCCCAGCTTCCGTCGCGCGCGAGGAATGGTCAAACGAGCTCCGGATCAGAGTTGGCCTAGCGCCAAAAAGACATCCGAATCTTCAGAGCAGTCTCCGAGTTGCGGCTTCATCTTCAACTCGCCGCCTCCGCTTCGGAATCCGCAGCCGGCGAGCGGAAAGTCAACTGGTACCGTATTGCTGAAGGTTTTTCAAACCGTCCCCGAGTGGCGTCCGCGGTCCCCTTGTGGAGATTGACCAGAAGAATTTCAACACCGCTCTATGAGAAGCACTAGCAAGGAGGGGGGCCAGCTATTTTTAGAGCACCACTCCCACCGACACCCCCCTTTACCCTACACTACTCATACACAAGTGCGCACGTGCAAATATAGACATGCAGAATTAAGTCACGTATCAAGGAAACCGCAATTATAATCAAATGCGGCGGACGAAAATAGTCGCTAATAATGGCGACGCCAACCGACTCCCAAGACCAATCGTGGTGCGAGGAACCCTGTTTGGGAACCACAGCTTTGAACGACTGTGTTCTAGATACAAAACTTTGGACATGCACGACATCAGTACCGCAACTCGCAACTTTGCCCGTTTCGGCAGCCGAGGAGACCATTCGGCTGGCTTTTCTGGTTCCTGCCAAGCAGTGACACGTTTAGGTGGCACTAGGAAGAGGGAGAAGGAAATGACGGCGGGAAGCTGATGGTGAAGTCACAGGCAACTATGGCCGGGTATCTTCACGTCGCGCAGATGAGGCCTCGCGAGCCAAAACGCCTTATCTCCACCGAACCGAGACTAGACCTGAGAGACGCCTTGCTCAAAGCTGGCAGCCACGATTTCAAGAGGAAATAGAGAAAGTCGCGCTATTCAGCTTGGCTTTTTCGTTATTGGATTTGACTTTTCATTCATTCCTTCAGACATAGCTTTACATTTTTTTTGCTTTCTTCTGTGAAGCTGTGATGTGAAGCTGAAGTGATAGAACTGCTTCTGAGATCGTACCGGGTCTGCCCCCCCCCCCCCCCCCCCCACCCATCCTACCCGTCCGAGCTTGCTTTTTCGGATAAGGTGACTTATTTAAGGTTAATATGCCCTTCCAAATTCCACCCCATTGTCGGTTCTTTTAGGTAATCTTACGGCGCACTTCCTCATCCGTCTTTGTAATAAGATCCCGACCCTGTTTGGCTTCTGGGATGGGATGAGATGAGATGGGATGAGATGAGGCTTTCTTGGGACAGCAAGGGCGCTGAGGTGATGTGGATAGGGCACCTGCTTTAGTTTGTTTGAATCGCTTTTGGTTATACTTTCAGTTGTCTTATATTGCGGGATGAAAATGTTATTTTCTATTTGGGTTTTGTCTATTTTGTTCATTTTTCCTAGCTCTAATCACCCGGGCCGCGGTGATGCAAACGAAGCGCCGCGCAATTAACGTAGCAAAGTGCTGAGGTGTAGCGACCGTATCCTCGGCTCACCCCTCATTCACTGTCAGCGCATTACGTAAAGCCGCTCAACGGCGTGACACGGTCCGGTCAAGACCGCCGAGCGGAAATACGCGTTTGGAGCTGTCATCCGCGCACGTTACTCACTACCGCCGAAGGACTTGAGCAGAGACTTGAGGC
Source organism: Hippichthys cyanospilos (assembly GCF_059441005.1). NCBI lineage: Eukaryota > Metazoa > Chordata > Actinopteri > Syngnathiformes > Syngnathidae > Hippichthys > Hippichthys cyanospilos. The sequence continues at coordinate 1,993,856 of NC_142386.1, read as the reverse complement.
TGATGTCGAAGAAGCCGGAATCCTGCTGGCTGGTCGCCATGGCTGCGGGGGCTACGTCGCCACGGCGACAGACGACGGAGGTATGAGGCGTTGCGGATGGATAGTGGCGGAATGTACTGCCGGTGTTCCTATCTGGCCGGCGAAACAACACCCAGCCCTTCTGTGTTTTGCTCTCTCAGGGCAGCGATACGCAGATGTCGTCGGGAGATGAGAGCAGCCAATCCTCTTAGAGGCCGGTTGGGAGGGGGGGGATAGACGGCCAGAGACTGGAGCTTGTAATTTAACCTGCTGCACTATTTTGCCATTTACCGGAGTCTTATTTTTAACTCATTGATTTAACTCCAGGCGTTTTTTTTTTCTCCCGCATTCTAGATTTTCGAGGCTTTTGCAGTTTAAGGTGACGCTTTTTTCATTAAATCTAATACTCGGGACAACGCTCGAGGAATCGGTTCGAGGTTGTGTTCTGTACAACGGTGTTCAAGAACGGACTTGGTCTCGAGACCGCTTTTGGGACAGGGCGGACTCGAGATTTTCAAACGAAGGCTGATGGAGACCATGAATACAACTACTACTGCTGCTGTGTTCGGTGAGAAATCGCAACATCCGGCTCACTTAACATTGCATCGCAAAGATAGAAATGACAGCCACTGGTACAGGGTTGACCAAGTCCGGTCCTGGAAAGCAACAATCCAGCCTTGTTTTGGATGTTTCCCTTCAACCAACACAACTGATTCAAATGTAGCCCAACAGCATGCAGTCAGAATGCTAGCAACCTTTTTTTTTTTTTCAATGACACGTTAAGTGAGCTGGGCCTGAGAAAAAAAAATGACATAATGGAATTGACAGTCAGTCGATGATGACAAAACACACACACACACACATTCCTCACGGCAGTCTGAGCCAGCTGTGTCAAGCAGACACCAGAGTGACAACCGATAACCTCAGATAGTCCCGCTGCGCTATGTGACGGCTGAAACCCAGCAATGAGCCGCACGCTCGTCTCACGTGAGCTTTGTGCGGCGGCACGTTGGAAAATAACTGACGTTAATGAATTTGCACTTTCTTATTCCTTCGAAAGAGACCTGCCGACCTCTCTGACATTCTGTCACGGCCCTGCTAAGTAAGCAGTTCAACGGCAGGAAGAAGACGGTGGACTTTTGTGACCATGGCTCACTGAAGTCTAACTTAGTTGAGAGTGTGCGTCAGTTTTTCAGGGCGTCCTCAAGTCGCAAATGGCTTCAAACAGGTAGCAGAAGATTTGGCGGACGATAAAACCTCTCCCGTGGGGTGACTTCTGATTTTCGAAGACCGCTTCAGCACATTTGCATGCGTGCGGCCCATTCAAATGAGGTCTTTCATGAATGGTGGATGACTTTTAGGTTGGGTTAGGCGACCTGGCCAAAAAATGTAAAAATCTCATTTTTTCCCGTCACTCGTGATTATTATCATTTTAAATGATGTTAATGAGAAGTCGATCCAACAAGTGTGTATTTAAATGGTATGAAAAAAATACAATGGAAAATATTGAGAGAAAAATCATGAACGCTGACTTCCAATCAGTTTGAAAATAGTTTGTGCATAACTTGCTAATTTCCTATCACCATTTTAGCAGTAAAAAACTATTTTGCCCGTGATTAATTTGACAACTAAATTATTTTGCTTGCACAGTTGAGATCTTTATCAACCTTATTTTTCAACTTACTGGTTATAAACGATGAATAAATCCCTTTCAATAACACAATAAAGTAATCAGCGCCTATCGTAAACATGTTTGTAAAACGTTCTGCTACTTTTTCAATACCTCAATTTCACGAGTAAGCTAAAGTTCAAATCTTCGATTTTAAAAACGACAAATGAATCAAACGAAGGCGAATGTTTTGCTACTTTTAGGTGCTCCTTGCCCTCGGCCATTTCAATGTCAAGGTTTGTGAAGGGAAGCGGCGCGTGATCCCATACCTACGATGATCCGTGTTCGCTTTCTGGACCTGGACTGGAACTTGGAAAACCTCCCGATGAAGTCGATGGGGTCGTACATGTGCAAAGGCAGCGGCAATGAAGCGATACGCTCCATGACGATGCCATCCTGGTTTTGGCTTTGATCGTCCAGGTCCTGATCCGGACTCGGGCTTTGGCTTCGGCTTCTCAACGAGAGGCTGTCAGCGCATTCGGATATTCCGCTTTGGGCCCCGAGGCTGGCGAGGCTTCCGAAATCCTCCAGGGACATCATTGTCCAGCAAGTCCTTGCTTTAACAGTTTGACGTTAAAACATCCTTTGGAGGAAGAAGATGCATGTGCGGAAAGGCGACTATATAAAAATATAAAATAACATTCAGGAAAACTTAACTCCAAGTGATGCTCGTGAAGCTCCTTGGTTCAAATGTCGTCTAGTAAAAAAGTCACCGCGGTCACTCAAAAGATTCGTCGTCCAAAGAGTCCTCGGTTTTCCGGCGAGATCTTTTCTGTCGTTGTCGCTCCCAAGCTTCTAACTCTCGGAGGCACAATCGCGCTTCCTCGGCTCTCAGGTGGTGAACGAGGGAGGGGTCCAATTCCGAGGGCGCGTGCTGATTGGTGAAAATGTTTGGTGGCCCTCCTTGCCGATTCTTCTTCCACTTGCCGTCTTTTTTTTCCTTCTCTCTCAGGGTTCTTTTTTCCCCCCCGGAGATCATACGCGAAGAACTCCGGTTCTCAACACCTGCTTCCTCGTCTGTTTTGTGCATCCCGCACAAGTGAGCTAGACCGGCATGCCTGCGCAGGCTCCATCCAGACAACATGTGGGTGTGAGTAAGCCTTTGAGTTCCTTCAGCTCACTGGTCCAGGCTGTTTAGCCAGTTACAGTAACCTCAAACGTCTTCATGGTGTTGGGTTACTGGGGCTTGACACACCCCTCAACAAAGTGGGTGGGACGGAGCCAAACACAAACAGGAAAAGCCCTTAACGCGCAACGTTGATTTTTTTTTTATCTTGATGATTGCGTAGCTTTTAGAAAGAAAAAAAAAATTCAAGCCGAGACAATTCCTCTCATGGATACGGGAAGTCCGGGTATGAATTCCAAACTTAAAGTGTTTTGAAGGAAAAAGCTGCTTCCCAGCTCTCTTCGAATCAGAAATAAATGACACTCAGTCCTAAAAATAAGAAGCGGTACTCATCCCTTCAGCACTTCCCAATTTAGCACAAAAAAAAAAGTTTGCGGAAAGCCTTCTTTGTAACACTCATTTAAAAAAAAAGTATCTGGTTCTGTTTCTCCAAAGAAAAGCTAACCCCTGGGGAAGCTTTTGGCTGTTGATGCCACCATTGTCATGACATCGCCTCCGTCGAGTGTCACACCCAAGAGGCCCAATGTGTGAAAACAAGTCGCTTCACGTTTCAGCTGAATTCGGAGGAAAGCATTACAGGAAAATACTTTGATGGATGTGAATTTTTATCATAATGATCAACGTTGAAATCATTCTTAGAACGTGATGATTACAAGCGTACGTTGCGTCTTTTTGGCTTCTATCATAAGCGGGATCGGAATCGTGAGCACGGAAATGATTCTCCCTGGAAAGAATCAAAAATAACCAAATAAACACTCGGAATTGAGGCTGGGCGATAAAATTCTTTTGTTTCATTTGGTCGCTTTAAAAACGGAACATTTACAAATGAGCTTCAAGCGTGAAATCGGCGTTTCGCAAAAGTCGCAGAATGCTGGACAAGATTCATTCCATTTTCTGACCCTCCTTTACACTAACGCTTGAAAATAAATCAAATCTCTAAATGAAATTTAAAAAACGTCTCTGATTCGCTGAAGACGGCAATTTGGACGTTACGGAATCAACAATTGGGTTCGGCAAAAAAATGCCGTGCGGCGGTACAAGGCTGAGACGCTGCAAACTTGTTATTATGATTACCGTGATTATTATTTTATACTCCTGTTGGCCAACTGACAATTAAGCAAGCGTACTCTATAATCAGGCTGCCTTTGATTGCTTTGCGTCACTCGGCGCCACCTGATTAGTCAGCATGTCGTACGCCAGAAGGTCAAAAAACTTCACTGGGGGTAATCCATTTGTTTCTGATTTCCATATCCTTTTTTTTTTTTATTTTACAGACGGTCGCTGGGGGGGGGCAGATCGGAGGAGATTGGGCTGCTGCCACGATGACAGTTGCTTCATCAGCAGTTGTTGATTTTTTTTTTTTTTTTTTAACTGCCTTTCATTCAGTTGACGTAATGGTCCCGTGAAGCTCATAACGAAGCTAAGCCAAAGAAGTCAGGCCGTAGCGTGAACAGTCTTGCTCAACAGGTTTCTGATGAGTCTTCAACAAAAGCGTTTTTGTGTCCTCTTGCTGTGTGGGGGACAGGTGCTAAGGGTTTTTCTTTTTTTTTTTTTTTGGGAGGGGGGGGTGGTTTGAGCTTGCAAATCCCTCCTTGTGTAGCAGCAGCTAGCAGACGCCAACTCTGCGCACGGCAATGGTGCCCCCTTCAGTGCGTTATATTATCACGTTTGTTATTGTCAAGGTCAAAGGTCCTCTGAGAAAAACACCGGCAATGTGAAGTACATCAACGACCGACAAATAGCCAGAATGACACTCCCCCCCCCCCAATAAACGTGCTTACATTTTCAGCACCTGACTGAGTGAATTCCAAGGACTGTGTGTGCACACTTGCCAGGCGGAAAGACCAGGCTGCGTACGCCAGGTGGTATCCATGGCAACAATGATGACAATGAGTGAAGATGGGTGAGTTCACAACCTGGTGGTGGTGGTGTGTGTGTGCATGGGGGGGGGGGGGTACTCTTTCTCCCACAAGCTGGTGGCGTTTGACGTATTAGAAACGATTCAACATAATGTGGCAAAAGTTGTTCATGAACATGAAGTGACTTATTGTTATACTGCAATGATTCACTGGCAAAACATTTGTGTACACTTTTTTGTTCAATTTTCCGGATAGGGGCTTTGAAGACCAGGCTCAGGAACCCCTGCAGACATATTGTATTCAGCAACTCCAGAAGATACGTTCGGTAACACCGTCCGTTTCATTGCTGGAAAACTGCATCACTAACGACAACGTGCGTCGGTACAAGACTTAAAACAAAGGAATACAACTTCTGCAAACGTTGACGGTATTTAGCATCAAGTCGCTTCACCTTCCAATTCATTTGCCCCTAATTTGAAAAGAAACGTGTACGGAAGGCAGTAAAAAGCCTCTTTACCCCTCTCTTGCTTTACTTAGCCCCGGGATGCATTCACACATTTGAGAACCGTGTACGTAGAACGTCTGTCTATCTATCCATCTATCTGTCCATCTATCTAGCTTTTTCTTTCTTTCTCTCTTTCGTTTAAAGTAGGGAAGGGTCAGGGGTCATTATTTACGTAAGACTAATCAACACCGCAAATGAATCGTTTCACTCCTTTCACGTCTGATTCATCTTGATCTCCGCTCACATTAGCAATTAGCAATCCAAATTCGTCAAGCTTTTCGTCACCGAGTCCGTTATCGCTCAATTTTCCTTCCTCCCGATGCTTTATTCGCCGCGCAGGTGTCTTCGATGATTCAAAGTGCTCTCTTTTGTGAACGTGAGCAGCCTCGGGCGAAGCTGTGTTTTAGCAACGGAGCTAGTGGGAAGCCCGGCCGGCGGTCGTCACATCCTCCATCAGAAACACGCCGACACGACGCGAACGCAATTCCAAATGTACCTTCTTTCTCCTGGTCGTCGAGCTCGAGAGCGACGGCGAGCGCGAGCGCTAGCGCGAGCGCTCACTGGGCCATCCGGCGACAGCTATTCAGCCTGTTTCCGAGGGGTCGCTCCGGCTTGTTTTCATCCGTCCGTCGGTCCGTCCGTCCGGCTGACGGCACAAGCGCACCGATTAGCACGCAGCTGCGAGATGGCCCGGGCCGCGCCCCTGACAACCAATCGGCGACTTCCGCTCAGGGAACTGGCACTAAGGACGCCGCCGATTGGCTGGCGTCGGGTGCTCGTCAACGTGTCGCTAGGGGCGCACCTCGGCCGGAGGGCAGGACACCTGCCGTGGAGGATGCTGAGCGAGTCGGTCAAATGATGGCGACAAAACGGGCCGCGGCTGTTTGCAAATTCAAATACAGCAAGTCTTGTGTCTCGGCAGCGCGGTGGATGACAAAATATCCGAGGCCTGGAAATGACCATCTTGACCCCGAAATGGCAGATTCAAAACAAAATGGCTGGCTGGCTTTCTGTCACTTTTCATCTGTTTCGGCCTTTTTGTGACGTTTTGCTGGATCTTCATGCCGAGTCCGTTTGCCCAGTTTCTGGCAGTCAAGTGAAAATGCTTAGGTGGCTTCATGTGTTTAGTTGCTGCCTTAGTTGTTTCTTTTGTTTTATTGCCAATCGCACACTCTGCCGACACGCAATGCCCAAAACTAACCATTTTCACATAGGGCCAATTGTTTTTCAGCCAATAGAATTCACAAATTCCTGATTGTTTGAAATTGATTGTTACACGCTCCACACATAATTTTGTTGTTGTTGTTGCCCAGGGCATTGGGGTGGTGCGACCTCTAGCGGACTTCTAAGGAATCGACTTCAGGATTCAGCAGCGCGTCTAACTTCTCGAATTATAATTTTACCCCATGTTTTCTTCACCGGAATAATAAATTTGTTCTACCAAGAGGAAACGTTTTTTTCCCCAACATGATTGGGAAGATTGTGACAAAATTTATTAGCAGCTAGGAATCAACAATAGTGGTTCACCTTGTTTTTATTTAATTTAGCTTTCTAAGAATGTGATGTTTTTCAATCTTCATTTATAATTGTTCATATCTGTTTGGTCATCGAGATGTATTGGGGATGGAACACTGTTGTTGTCAGCGTAAATGTGACATTTTATCAAACGTGAGTTATCAACGTGAGTTATAAACGGCGCGCCCCGTACAAAGGCCACATGAGTTATGGTAACCACAGTTTACTGTTTTATTTCATTCGGCTGGCGCACGTTCACTTCTGGTTAGTCTTTTCAAAAGAAAAACAGGAAATAATGCCACTCGCGAGGAAAACCATTTCATTTCGAGAGAGAAACAGATCACAAAAAGTGCAATATAAGACAAAAAATGTTTTTTTTTTATGGGGGAGCTGTTTCAACGAGAAAAAAAGACAAACATTTTTAATTGGGTAAAAATATATCATTTTACAAGAAATACGGTCTCTCGAGCACTGAAACCTTTAAGGAAAAAAATCCTCATGTGGCGTGTGTGGAAAAACACTTTTAGACGGAAAGCACAGACGAAGGTGTGTTTGTGTAATTCCGATGACGAGAGCAAAGTTTGCAATCAGATAAAGGCGACTGTAGTAAAACAAAGAACTTCAAGTGACTTTTAGACGATGGCGCCCTGGCCGAGACATAAACATACGTCTGTCAGCGTGAGCACACACGCCAGAAGTGCAAAATGGAGGCCGGGCCGGAATAGGGCTGAATTGTTCGAGATCTCGTCACTCTGCGTGATTCAGGGCTCCAGTTGCTCTTAACTGGAATTAGCTTGCAGTGCTTATATGTGCGATTTCACACTGTCCCTGAAGGCAACTCCTGACAGCTATGGCTAACAAGCTAGAACGATTGAAAAAAGGCTTTTATTATTTTTTAACCTAAAATTTAGATCCCATTGTTTGACTTCATTAAAAAAAAAAAACACCAACAAACACAATCTGGGTCAGTAGAGTACAGAACTACATGCTCACAAAGTAAAATAAGCTGTACAAGTAAGCGGGCCGTGTTCAGGAAAACAATGCTTTGTTTGCACGAGTTCCAAAAAGATTGGGTTCAAATTATTGCTTCATTCAATAACGTGTTGTGTTTGTTTGCAGGGCAATGAAAGACCGTGACCCACTTCAGTTGTTTACACGTGACTCGAAGCAATAAAAAGGAAGCGCTCAAGGGCTGCTTTCAAAATAAAGCTAACCGGTATTTTTTTTCTCAAATGTCATACTTGTGGCCACGAAATAGGAGTAAGGACTTTCATATATTTTACAGCTTCAAAAAGCCCAGTCCGTCACACTGAGACCAACAATCATTCACGCAGCCAATCACACCTAAGAAACATTTAGTATGTCCAACACACCTAACTAACATAATAAGGTGTTTAAATGTGACCTCCCATCATATATCAAAAGGACACTTCCGAATATTTTCAGGTTCCTTCAAGTTAACGTGATCTAATGTAAAAATGAAAACAATGCACTTTTACTTATTTATTTTATTAACTGCTTAAATAGTTATCGGGAGATCAACAAAAAGCAATCTATACTGTGTTTATGGACACGTCCGTTCAAGAGATTTGAGTGTGGCGTGTGCTTTTGTTTTATCAGAAGACCGGAAGTGACCCGCTCCCTCAACACGACTAGCTTTGCGGCGCTATAAAAACAAGGCGCTGAGCATGACTAATTCACAAAGGTGACAACATGGGAGAGAAAGACTGTAGTGAACCTGCGAGGGTGACAGTGACGGAGCTTCACGAGTTTCTCCGGAAACCCCCGATCGGATTCTGGGTGGAGAATACCCCAATCGGTTCAGTCGTCTGCGGGGACCCGGACAACAGCCTGTTGCTGGCCGATCCTTGCGACACGTCCGCGGGCAAGGTCGTCTTCCGAGGCTCGCTGGGCAGGTTAGTTCCTAGTCGCTCATCTCTTCTTAGGAATAGTTCATCAAGGTCGATTCTTACATGCAACTAATGGGATCGAGGTCGTCTTTTAACGTGCAAACGATGAGAGTTGCTTTTCATCAAAGTGACGTGATGCAACTTTGCAAGCGAACGGAATTCAAGTCGAGTTCACGACAAAAGAAGTCGAGTTGCGTTCGAACATTTCGGTAAGTGTTTAAGAATAATGTAGTGGTGTTTCCGCAAACTAAACGTTTGAGAGTTTTCCGTCGAGTTTCAAAAAAAGTGAAGGTAAAATTAAAATAAAATATGTTTAATAACCCGGATTTGATAAGTTATATAGGAAGTTAGAAATGTTATAATGTAAGAGTTCAAGTTCCGTAAATAAACATGACAACGGCCGTTCAGCTATAGTGAAAAAATCGTAAAAAAAAAAAAAAGTCAATTCAAAATTTAAAAAATGATTGCTCGCAAACAAGAATTTAAAGTCTTGTTTCATTTGTGATAAATGTCCAACAATTGTTTTGTTTTTTTTGTTTTTTTTTTGGACATTAATGACTTTTGATGTGAAAGTATTTTGATGTGAAAGTATACGATTCAAACTTGTGTTCCAACCAGTGCTTGAAGTGGGCTGCTATGATTTCAAACATTGTGACAGACCATAATTATTCTCATAATTTTTTCCAAAAGCTTTTCCCCACCCACGATTCCCATTTAAAGACAGAAAGAAAGAAGTTGATGAGATTTGACGTTGATGGAGCATTTCCGTCAACGGCACTCAAAGTGTTCCTTCCACTGTCATTGTAAGATTCAGCAAAATTGTCTCCAAAAGGAAAAGCTAAGAAGATTCTTGTCTCCAGCGTGCATGCACACATGCATCCGGACATTTCAAACCGAGACGGAACGAATTGATTTATCGATTTATTCTAAATGAGATGAATTCATTTAATTAGCCGCTGCCTAATCGAGTTGAGTGAGGGTAGACAAGAGAAGCCAAGATTGAAAGCTTTTTTTTTTTTTTTTTTGTCCAACCCACAAACCAGGACGGTGATACTGAGAGACCTGTGGCAGTACAGCAGCTTCCGGAGAAGCCTTTTGTCCAAAAACATCCTATTGCTGGTGACCGCGCGGGTGCCCGAAAGCACAGGTAGGACGCCGTGCTAATCCGCTAACGAGATGCGCATTGTGTCAGATGGATGAACGTTTGTTTAGCTGTCTGCTAATCGCGAGTAGACTGGCGTTTGTGTTGGCGCTAACAAACATTGTGGATTCCCCGCAGCGGTGGAGAAGCGCTACGTGGTTTGCCTACGCGGCGCCGACCCGATGGTCCGCTGGCATATGGAGGCGGGTCTGAACCAGGCCATCTCGTCAGTAGCCGGCGAGAGCTACGACCTGGAAGTGAGTGGAACTCTCAATGGCCGACCGTTGTCCCGTTGAAAAAGCTAACCTAGGCGCGGGCCCGCGACGCCGCAGGTGGACCTGACGGACGCTTTGAACGCGTGGACGGCCCGCGACACGGCCGGGACCAGACCGGAGTGGCTCGACGCATCCTTCACGCTCAAGTACCACTCGGACGCGCTCTTTGACTTTCCGTATTGGCTGGGATTCAGCAAGAGGAAGTTTAAGTTTGGATGCGTGGTTTGGAGGGGTGAATGCTGAAAGATGAGCATTGCACTCATGTAAATACGTCTTTGGGATTGAATGAGTTCAAACTGGAAATTCTGACAGTACAGAAATCCTGCCGACATTTTTTTTTTTGTCCCTTCACCGATCCTAATGTTCTTCCGTTGTAATGAATCATTGTGTCAATTGCTGAGGGATGAGCATTAGGTTCACTCTATTGTGCACCCCCCCAACCCCCCAAAAAAAAAGGATTAGGAAGGGTTATTTTAACCTTTCTGCTAAAATCAATGAATAATTCTGAACTTGCATACAACACATTTGTATATAAAACACTAGAATTTCACATAAGTGCCGAGCGTATAAGACTATTCCGCTGTATTAAAAAAAATAGTTGGTGTGAATACCGCAAGGCAAATATTTGAACTACGAAAAAGGTGTGACAGGCATTCTCACAAATGCAAGTCACCAGCCAAACAGATTAAAAAAAAAAAGATTGACTTCTGCAATTCATTGTGTAAATTATGTAGCCTTCTAAATGATAGTTTCCTTTCTTTGTAGTTGCCACTGCTTTGATTTTGGGGGCGGGGGTGCAAGTGGATGTCACCTTCATGAGGAAATGAAATCCAACATTTTTTGTTATTGTTGCACTGTATCATAGATGTGACACTTTGCACTGATGTCTTTGTATACTTTTATATATATTTTTTTTACTGCATCTTCCAATAAATGTCAAAAAAACGCTCAGCGGGTTCCGCCTTTGCTTAAGGGATGAGCAACAATGTAGAAGCGGCCTTGGTGAGGGTCTCCAGCAACTCCTTATTATAGTCGTTCCCGCAGTAGCGAGCTAGCATGTAGTTGACAATTCCCAGGGTGGACATCAGCATCAAGAAGAACAAGACGCGTTTGCCGAACAAGTAGCCCGGAGTGCTTCATGCAAACACAAATGGAAAGGAAACAGTCAGGCCGCAAGCACGCCGTCTCCAAACGGCTATCCGAGGACGGGGAAATGATGCGCTATTTGCTATACCGATGGTTTGCCTCTTGGTGGCTAGCCAAAAAAAGCCCCAATAAACTGCAGAGGGGCCGCAAGGCTCAAATCATGAGAAAAAAGTTGCGGTTTACAGTCTGAAAAACTGTCAGAAAAACATATAGCGAGACGGCAACAAATTCATAACGAGACTTTTTCGAATGATTTGAAATGAAATGCTAACATTTGCTATGCTAACATAGAGCAATTAGCGCAATTATTAAGGCTACTTTATTAAAGCTACCTTCCAATCTGTTTAGAAACACGCTAATGGTTGCGATGCTGACACTGTCCCCACATTTCTCAACAGATCAACCCATCAAAGAGCTCCAGTTAGTCAGTAGAAACGCATGATCGTCTAATATTATCTTCGTTCCTTTTGATGGGAATAATTTTCATTGGGGAGTTCTTCAAATGTGGAAAATTCAGAAAGAAAAAAAAACAAATACCTCTGTGAGCTTTGTCCCATGTAGCCCAAAAAATACTTGTGACGCACCAGCAGGTAGACCAGGCCAGCGAATGCAGCGGGAGCTTGAAAACACACACGCACACACACACACGTTTATCTATATATATATGTATATATTTTTTTTTAAATCGGCAAATATTGAAGGTTTTTTTTTGTCGTGGTTCTCTGCAATGCACCAGAGCACATAAGTTCACATCATCGACTTGCTAGCTAGATAAATGACGGCATACATTCATGCCCAAGAGAGAAATTGCAAATTGTTCTGTTTTGTTTGTCTCTTTGCTGGAGTCAGGCAAGGTAACGGGAAGGCAGACCCGAGAGAGACGTGCACCGGTGTTTCCATATCCTCTCGTGCGCTGCCGTCAAAAACAAGCGCGCACACAATCTCTCAAGAGGAAAGTGAAAATTAATGGAAATGATGAATGATTGACCTTGGCTGAGGCAGAGGCCGGCGCACCACATGAGCGCCAAGAAGGTGGCGTAGGCGTCCAGGCAGTTCCGCCTGCGGGGAAATCACACAAAGGGGCAAAGTGGGCAAGATAGGCTCCGCCCACAACGCGTTCACATGGCTGGCTGTCACCTGCGCGCTCCGCCTCCGAGCCCGCGACAGGAGCTCGCTTATGTTGCGCAAGAGGCAGGAAGTTGCGCAAGCCCCGTCGAGTGAGTTGAAGCCTTGCCGACGAACGTGATCATGAAGGTGCGGCGCTCGATAAGTGCGGGGATGCGATCAAGTGAACGCGGGTTGTGTTAAAAAAAGAAAAAAAAAAAGTGGCAGACTTCCTGTTGGCGTCCTTTTACGTCAATGGCGCTCAATGTTAGCGGGGCTTCAACTATGACGTTTGCTTTTTCATGCCGTGACTGGAGCGGTACACTTTTCAAAACAAAAGCAAGTGAATTGGAACATGACAAAACTTTGTTTTTTTACGTTTGAGTTTGATACAGATATTTAGTGACGCCGTTTTCTGGCAGATGATGCGCAAATGAAAAAGATGATCTATCTTCTGGACTTGCTGGATAAACTACCCTCTAAGATACCACTCCAAAAAATCCCCCCCCCCCCCCCCCCCTCCAAAAAATTACAGGGGTTTTTCACTTTATTACTGCCCCCCATTTCCACCAAAATCAAATGATATGATTCATTTAATTTCATTTTACGGATTTTTTTTCGGGCTTGAGCCACACAGGAAGTGGCCCAAGCTCCTTCTCGCTGAAGAAACAGGAAATTTCATGAAAGAGGTCCCGCATGCGATATTTGAAATAATTAAAATAAAAAAAAAAAGGAAATTAAAACGTGACTTTTGTAGGTGCAGTAGAATGCAAACGTGGGTGCGCTTACTTGGCACAGGAAACTCGCTGGAAGGCCGCACTGTTGCACTCCTTCTCCACTTTGAGGGCAAAAAAAGCTTGAGGTTGAGAAAGGGGGGAAAAAAATGAAAGAAATCCCTAAACGATCGGTGTTGATGTGAAGCATGGCTTACCGTTCTGCAGCACGCTGACCAAGGTGACGAGCACCAGCTGGTAGATGTTCTCCACGACCTTGTTCTCCATCGTGACCTGTTGATGATGAAGAACAAGGGGGACGTGAACGCCTGTTGAGACCAAAAGATGAGCTAATCCCATCAGCTTCCTCTTTATGCAAATTAAGAATGTATTTGCATCACAAATGAAGTACTGTGTATAAATATATAAAAAAAAATAACAGTCTACTCCCCCGTTCAACCTTTTCCACCGTTAGTATGACCTACAAGCATGTCAAACGTGAAATATGATCATGTTGAATTGTCTGGCAGTCAAAAACGCTTTGTGCTCAAGTATTTCTTTCACAGCATTTCAAGAGCATGAATGAAGGAACCTCAATTGTCCACAAGGGGGCACTACAATCATTTGGAACTTAACGAAAAGCATGGATTCTGCCTTTTTCTTCAGATACTTATCAGAGCATTCAAAAGCGAGTTCGAAGACTGAATTGGCATTTCAAAGAAGGATTTTGAACAAGGTTACACTTTCCAATTGGGTTTCAAACGAGGCTTTCCGCACCCTCGTACACACATTGACTCAGCAGCACGCGTTCAACAATTACACGTGCGCTCTCTCGCTCTCAAACACACTCAAGAGGGTGCACACATTCTTTCGAGACACACACACACACGCGCGCGCACACAAATGAGAACGTGACACGGAGAGGAAGGCTGAATCCTTCCATCTCAAATGTTGAAGCCAGGCCGACGCCAATCAGCCGCTTTGAAGTTCATCAAAGGTCGCCGAAAGGTCGTAGAGGTCGCGCGGCCTTGGCCGCCTCTCAATTATTTTTCCCGGTGACCTATCCCCGCAATCCGCGCTGTTTATGTTGTGTTTTCCACGTGTGAAATAACAAGACAATGTTTTATTCTTTTGGGGCTTTATAACGCGCGTAACGCTGATGCTAATTTCTGTTTGTCTTTCTGTAGAACCTTGCAATATATATTAGCATGAAGCTAGCAGTATTTGGTGGATTGTGTAGCGGAGTCGGCCTATCGAATAAAATGAACACTAAAAAAGAAAAAAGAAGTGAGACACGGGTCAAAATAGCGGATCACACAAAAAGATGGTGGATGGTATACGGCAGAGGTGTTAAAGGGACAGTGTGTAAGATTTAGATCGTTTTTCATTCAAAAGGAATAAATATGATTTTAAATTTCAAAAACTTGCAAATGAATGCATATATAAAATATATGCAATATAATCGTAGGTCTTGTTATCATTACATGTTACATGGGGGGTGGCACTTCTCCGGAGGCGGCCATGTTTGTTATAGTTACGGACAATGGTAAAAGCGGTACCTGCAGCACCTCCTTCTGTCCATAATGAAAAACGCAAGTCCCGGGTGGCAGAGCTAACCCGCCACGTCGTTGAAATGGTGTCAACTTCCAGGAACTTTGCTAATCTCATTTTGAATTGTCCAATAAACCAATTTCCAGATTTTGTGCTGTTGTTTTCATTCGGGAGATTTTCCCTCTCTGCTATGAAAACGCAAAGCATGCTTCCGGGAGGAAACTTCAAAATAAAAGTAATTTGTGTCATATCTTTCTTGTTATGATAGAGTTTATTTTGAAACACTGATCGACCTTCTCACATCATTTGGCTGTTTTACTATAAAGTAGTAGATTGACAGGCAGCGCATTCTCTCGTGTATTTCATTGTCCCCCCCCCAAAAAAAAAAAATCCCATCCCTATCGGTTACTGGCGAGTAAATATCTTTCCTGTCGTCGTCGAAGGTTGGCTTCTGGAAACGTAGATGTCAAAGCAAAATTGTTAGGGCACGCAGGTGTGCCTAATAAAGTGGCCACGAATCAAAAACAAAAAACAAAAAAACAGCGGAAGCATCGAAAACGAGTTACATCTTTGTGTACTTAATCATGTGAGCATCAACGTCAGGAGTGAGAAAGCGAGCGAGCGAGCGAGCGGGGGGAGAGAGGGATGCGGGAAGGATGAGGGGAGGGGAGGGGAGGGGAGAGAGGAGCAAGCATTTGCTCGGGAGCCATTTGAGAGTCCGCGGAAGAAGAGGAAGAATCCGAAGGTGTAGGCCATGGCGTGCCCGCTCACGTAAAGTTCCGGCCGCCGTCTCCTCGCTTTGAGCCCCGCGCGCGCCGAGGAAGGAGGAACATGCCGCACCCGCCGACCACAACCTTCTAGAATGTTCACCCGCCGTGAGTCTCGCTCCGCGTCTGTGTGTGATGATGCCACGCCGAAACAAAAATGGGAAAAACAAAAAACAACTTCTTCAAGTTACTTGGTGAAGACTTGGTTTGACGCGCCTTTCTGTAATTTGGGTGACTTCCCCACCAAATATTTGACTATTAATTCATTCAATGCCAGGGACGTGTAAAGACGTTTTTCAGGAGTCCACTCATTCCATCCCAGATACTACTAAGTATCGATTCCATACATAAGTATCTAAGATTTAATGTCTGAACTCTTAAAAAAAAAAAAAAGTCTTCGACACTGGCGGCTAACCGCTAGCGGGAATATTGACGTCCGCGCAGGGACAGATATTTCCGACTCGAGCAGAACTTATTTAGGCATCTATTTATTTATTATTATCATTTATAGATGTATTTATTGTCCGAGTACCAGCCCCGATTTTATAGCACCTTTTACAAAGAGAAAAAAAAAAAAAAACTGAAAAGTTCCTGGAACTTTTAAGTAGAACCAGGTACTTTGGAGGTCCATTTTGTGTCTGTACTGCAGGAGCCGTTAACTAAATGTAGTTCCAGGGAAATTTATTGTGGTATAAAGAAGGCAGTGCGAGTGAGATTTACATTTACAAGTCCAGGGTCTTAATCAGTAGGGGGAAAAAAAAACACAAACAAACCAACTTTCAGCAAGGACTAAAAGTTCTTGGAAGTTTAGTTGGAAGTGCAAAACATAAGGGAAGACGCTGTAAGAAATAAATGCGGGTGCACGCGTGTTAGCGAGTCAAACACGCGCAACAGATTTGCATCATTTGGCACACACTTTGTGCTAAACAGCCGTCGCCATGGCAACCCCTGCGCTCACGCACACGGCTTTCAAAGGCCGTTATTGATTTTGCCCCGTGGCTCTTCAGTTGAAAACTCATGAATTGGTATATGTTGGCTCATTTGCATAACCCACCGCCCCCACCCCACCCCCCCCTCCCAAAAAGTCTTCTTTTCTGAAATCGAACAAAACATGCTGGATGTGTGTCAAAAAAAAGGGTGCAAAAAAGGGGAAAAAAGGCAGGGACGTTGTAAACCGGGGGTCCACTGTAGTCCGCATCCCTGCACTTTTTTTTTGAATAATTCATGCCTATCTCGGATGTCGGATTTTCAGCTTTCGGTCCGTTCCGTTCAAGAAAACGGCGAGAGACTCATGAAAGTCCGCTTTCCTGCCGGTATGGCTCCAGTTTTTTGGGGGGAATTGAGATGAACCCCATTATCTTGGTCCACTACGACTAGGATTATTACCATGTCATATTTTTTTTTTCTTTTTCAAGCGGAGCCGATGCTTTGACGCTTGCTGAGGTGACCTGGCAGATTGCTGACATTTAGACCAGACGTAAGAACGGGTTTATTTGCCTCGCGCGAAGCTTGCTTTCTCTCTCGCATCCACGCAGTCGCTAAAAATAGGCAGGAAGTGAGCGAGGAGTGCGCAAAAAGTGCCAGCTAGGCGTCTTTCCTCGCGTGCTAATTGAAGCCGATGCCGAGGACGATGAAGACGTCAACAATGATGCGCGCCCGGCCAAAGTCAGAGCGGAGACGAGCGGTTTAAGAAGATTAATGTCATCCCAGTTCTAGGCCCGCAGCCACCCGAGGCTAAGCCCAACCCCCTTAAAAAAAAGAAAAAAAAAGACCCTCCTGCAAAATAGCTTAGCTGAATGTTTTGTTTTGTTTTTATTAGAGAAGGCTAGAAAAAAAATGAAGCTCAAGTGAGGACTGCCTTGTTACGAAAAATTCAGCTTACGAAACCCACCGGCAGAAAAATATTGCCTCTAGTGAGAGAAAATTCAAGATTGTTGGCATATATTACGTTATCACAACCGTATTTGTTACAACTTGTCATGCGTTGTTTATGGTTCTCTACATGATTATTATGCAATCATATATAATTCTAATATGTATTTTATTGTTTTTGATGCATTTTTGTAATTGAACCTTCTTTTTAGGGGGGCTTGGAACGGATTAGGCTACCAGCGTGTAAAAAGCAGCTCTACTTACGAACAATTCTCATTACGAAATGATTTCCGGAACAAATTCCTTTCGGGAGGACAGTACAAGTAACATTGTAGTTCCCTTCACAGGTGACGGACGGTCCAAATAATTCATTTTCGAGGAGACTTGGCCTTTGAGTTTTCCCACGTTATCCAGCAGCGAGCAAACGAGCGAGCTCAATTCGAACGCGCTCGTTCTCCTAATTTCTTGCGCTTTCTGAGATGCGTCAGAGTTTATTTTTAGCCCGGCAGCGCACCTCCACAAGTCACTGTGCTTCACGGGCTAAACGGGGACTTAAACGGCCCCTTTCGCGGCGCGGTCCCAGTTGCATGAGGGAGGCCGCTCGCCGCCTAGGACACGGAATCACACGGGCGCCGCCAGACGTCGTTGGACGTGTGAGCTTCCGCCAAGTCAACATTTATCTCCTCAGTGCTGAAAATAAAAGCGTAGATTGGATTGAAAATATTTGTTCTTCTGAACGCAGCGCGGAATGCGTTTGCGGAAGCGTTCTTTCTCGTTGCACGGTAATCGGACAGTGTTGCATTCACTGTCCCTCTCAAAATGCACAATTTTGCATTCGATGTCACACTGCGGTCAGCCTATGCGGAATTTATCGTAGGTCTGAAGTGTCATGGCCTAAAGAAGGACCATTGTCAATTTACAATTATTCCTCATGTCGTTAATTGCACAAATACCGTAACACACGGGTGTCAATGTCAAGGCCCGGGGGCCAGAATGGGCCCGTCGCATCATTTTATGTGGCCCGCCAAATGCTGATCTACAACGTGCAAGTTCCCTTCAACTTTTAACAATTTTGGGGGGGAAGGGGAAACGTTTTTTATTCCCAATTTCGCTTTTAAACAGTTTAAGCCGGCCTCTGATTTCCAAACTAGCTAAGGGCGTGACAAACACTTCAAATGTATTTGACTTCACCGTCATGGCGGCCCTCTGACACAAACTGTGACTACAATGTGGCCCACCAAAAAAAAAAAAAAAAAGGTTTTGACACCAGTCTCAACAGCTTTAAATGGAACCCGAAATTTTAGTCATTGAATTCATTTAGTAGAACTAAAAACGAGGAAACGTGGAAGGGCTATATATATATTTGAATCATGGCGGCAGATGACCCCATTAGGCTTGAATGCCACATTGAAAACAAGCAGTGCGGCGCAGCGCCTTCCATTCATGCCGTGGCGTTATTTCACAAGCGGACGCCGGAAAGACGGCGCCAATCAATTATTGATGGCAGTCAGCCAAGCGACGACGCCGGCTTTGCGGGTGGTCCCCGTTGGAAGAAATGGCGGAACTACCCCGAGACTTGATTTGATTTGTTTTGCAAAGCTTTGTTTTCTTTTCCGATCCAGTCCGCTTCAAAGCTGCAGGCTAATCGAGCCGGGACGCGTACACACACGTGTACACTGCATTAGTCACGCCGCTTGACCGCACTATGCTAGTTGGGGTGGAACTAATACACAAAATACGCACAATTGCTCATAGAGTACACAAACACACATGCGTATGGGAATAAAGAACGCACACTAACGCAGGATCAATGCTGCATACATAAACACACAAGCTGCAAGAATGAATCTATCAAATTTACATCGAACCATTCTGAGAGCTATTTTAATTTGAAATGATCAAAGTCCTCCGAATTTGAGTGTAGGGCCTTGGAAATGACAACTTTGCTTCACCGAATTCTCAATTAAAAGCCAAAAGCATCCACAAATTAATCCGTTATTAACGTCAATGTTAGTTGCCGTCCCAAAAACACAAATTGTAGCGTATGTCCCATATCGAGCCCATATAATATCAGCGGGGTTAATACACGCCTTGAGTTATTCATCCTACAAAATGTTAAGAGTCTTTTTGGAGTATTACAACTCAATGGTGGATCTCGGGAAGTCGGTGGAGTCTGCAGTTTTTATGATGAGCCACCAGGGGGCGACCCACCAAACAACCAGAAAATACAACTGAAACGATGTCAATCTAGTTGTGTTCATAAAGAGTTTCAAAATATGGTATTAAAAATGGTCACATAAACGTTTGTCATGTGAAAATTTAATATATATGCGCATGTATATGCACGCAGTACATATAATGGTATATTTCTACTTTATTTGGCAGTATTCTGTCGTTCTGTTGCTAATCATTCCGGCATGTTCAGAGAAGTTCAAAACAAAATTCCACGTTTGTACCATATCGCGATGATGTTACGAACCGCAGCTTACAGTGCCGTGTATTAGTGACAAAAATGTTTGTTTGTTTTTCTTTTTCACAACTCCCGCACGCATGTCCCATTCAGGTTGCGGCGGTGCGGAGCTGCTGCTGGTTCTGTGCGGGCTGGACGCGTCTCTGCCGTGCCCGCGCCACTGCATCTGCTACACGTCGCCAAGCACCGTGTCGTGCCAGGCGCACAACTTGGGGGAGGTGCCCGAAGGCATCCCGCCGCACAGCCGGCGCGTCTTTCTGCAAAACAACCGCATCGGCCGGCTCCTGGGACAGGACTTGCCGCCCGCCGCCGTCACTCTGTGGCTCTACTCCAACAACATCTCCTACGTCCAGCCGTCCGCCTTCCGCGGCTTACGGCAGCTGGAGCAGCTGGACCTGGGCGACAACAGGCGCCTGAAGGCGTTGGACGCCGACACCTTCCGGGGCCTGAACCGACTCCGCGACTTGCACCTGTACCGCTGCGGTCTGCTAAGCCTGCCGCCCGGGATCTTCGCCCAGCTGCATAACCTCCGATATCTCTACCTGCAGGTAAGGTCTGACTGGCAGGGGACACCCAAAAAGCAGCTCCTTCACGCAAGCCTGATGCAAATTGGTGTCAGGACGACAAGTTCACGATGCCTCCCTAACGGCGCGCTCTCCCCCAGGACAACGAGTTGGAGTTCCTGGAGGACGACCTGTTCATCGACCTGCTGAACCTGAGCCATCTGTTCCTGCACGGAAACCGCCTGTGGAGCCTCCACCAGAACACCTTCCGGGGCCTGGGCGCCTTGGACCGCCTGCTCCTGCACCAGAACCGCATCCGGCGGGTGGACCGGCGGGCCTTCCACGACCTGAGGCGGCTCACCACCCTTTACTTGTTCAACAACTCCATGACGGAGATGTCGGCGGGGAGCCTGGCTCTCCTGCCGGCCCTGGAGTACCTTCGACTCAACGACAACCCGTGGGAGTGCGACTGCGGGGCGCTGCCCCTTTGGGACTGGCTGCGGACCTTCCGGGGCTCCACTTCTTCGCTGGTGTGCGTTACGCCTCCGGATATGGCGGGGAAAGACCTGAAGGTGCTGAGCAAAGAGGAGCTGCCCACTTGTCTGAAGGGGGAGGGCGGGAAGGCGGCCGGGGCGCCGGCCGAATCACCCAACCACCTGAACCGTCAGCGCGCCCGCCACGACGCGCACCGCCGACCCCACCTGCCTCACGGCGACCAGGCCGACCCGCCGCCGCCCAAGGGGGCAGACGGTAACTGCGCCCGGCGAGGCCGCGAGGCTAAAGGGGACCCCGACGAGGTGCGCCCGCTTCGCCGGGGCAAGGGCAAAGACTTTGGTGGGAAACCCAACGCCAGGAGAAAGAACAAGTGTGCGCCGAGCTCTTCGGTAGGCCCCCCCAGCGGAGTCCAGAGGGCCGCAAACGCAGCGGCGCCATCCCTCGCGGGGGTCTCTCTCCGCGGTGCGCTGTTAGCCTCGCTGCTAGCGCTGCGCTGACCATATTTGACAGCTATGGAGGGGGACTTAAAAGGCTTTCGGGGGACAACACAAGTCTCTCAGGACAAAACCAAATCAAGTCCAAGTGAGTCCACCGAGAATACCTAGAACCATTTGTAGTTTTCATGACGCTCATAGTTATTGCCGACTACTTTAGTCGTTTATCCAAGTGCTTTATTCAGCCCTATTTTGGTATGACTTGGCCCGGGCATCTTTCCTCGGTTTTCCTAAAGGCTAAAAGATCAATGGACTGCTAAGTCGCAGCATTGTCTAGGGACCATGGTTTTTGGTTCTTTAGCCTCGTCTTGACGCCAGGATCTCAGGCGCGAACGTTTTGCGTGCGCCTTACACTAAATGTTCAGAAGAACAACAGAAGCAAAGCTGATGATGTCACCTGTATCTTCTGTGGAGTTGTTGACACAAACACATTTTCATGGGCGCCATCTTGATCTCCTGCCCTCCATCCTTCATTGTTCACTCCATGCCTTCTCTACCTTGTCCCCCACTCCCACTCGAGTCTTTTCCACTTTCACCGCATCCACCTTCAACTCCTGCAGTACAACAATTTGTTTCTGCACAAAAATAAAAAGGTGTGCTCAAGCAAAGCGTGTCCTAGCGCCAGTGCCTTTTGTGTGTCGCTAATAAATGAGAGTTGAGGCGCACAGCAAATGGGAATAACAAGAGTGAAAAAGAGAAGCAAGTATTTTGGACTCCTTGGTGCCCTACTTTCAGCGTCATATCAAATATGCAGCGCACACACAGTTGTTGTCAGCGTGCGTTAGCGGTGAGGGGGTGTCAGGTCAACCAGAGAGCTGCCATTAGCCATGTGAGTGCATTTTGGGCCCGGCAGGAACAGAGAGAACCGAGATCAAGATCAAGACCGAGGTGGGGGTGGACATATACATATATATACATATATATATATATATATATACATATATATACATATATATATATATATCACACTGTATATGGTTTTGTTTGCACTTTTTTTTTTGCTTTTTAAAAGCCAAAAAAAATGACTAGTTGTACAAGAACAAAAGAATTACAATAAATGAAAATTTTAGATAAACGTGTACGATTCAATGTTTCTTGGGAAATTAATTGACTGAATAAAAATGTAATTTTTATTTTACAAGGGAAATGACCAGTGGGGGCAGACAAAAACAACAATTACCAAACTGTATAAAATGTGGTTATATTCCCTTATAAAGCGCGACTTCCTTTTTGGGAGACGAAAGAATAAAATAAGTTAACCGTAAAGTCTTCAATTGTTATCTCTGCATTTCAGTTGTAAATGTACTTTTTACAATTAAATGTTTACACAGGTTTTATTGTCATATTTATAGTATTATCATACCAGACGATGAAATTCTTATTCTGTTCACTTCCCGAGAGTTTGAAGTTTTGATGAAAAGATTTAAATTTAATGTTGAATTGAATGATATTTATATTCTTTTAAACTCTTGTTTGGGCTTAGAATTGATCTAAATAGTCATTTTGCCCCCATTTTTCAGACAGTAGTTTATTCTTTATTCTTGTCAAATTGTTTACACATTTGTAGTTCACATTTTTTGGTCAGCTTTAAAGCTCAATTAATTTTGAAGCTGCAGTTTTAATTCCGACGTGGCTGAGCTGATTTGGACGAGGGTTCCCCGGAGCCCCGTTTTGGGAGCCTTGCCTGCCGTCACTATGGCGACCGCCCCCACCTTCCCCCTCGCCTCACACGCTCGTCACGTTGCCGTTCCCGGCGTTTACGTCTCACCCCGCCTTGTCGATCACATGCCCGATTTCATAAGAGCCCCCCCACCCCTCCCAAAAAAAAACATGTTGGATCGTGATGGTTGTTTGTGAGTGTGGACTCGTTAAAAGCGCTCAGCTGCTCTTTCAGCGTGATCCGAGACAAACAGAGGCGTCAGCGTCACATCGCGCACGCCGGTCTTATGCAACGCCCGCCGGCCTAAATAAAGATCAATGAAGTAAGTGTTGGCTCCAGCGACGCGCTTATGAAAGGGAGAAGCGGAAAGCAAGTCGTTCCTCTTCCCCAACTATTGCATCTCTGCACGCGCGCGGATCGTTTCCTGCTGCATTCGGAGACACTGGGAAAATTGGCCTTTTCCCGCCTCATCCCAAGTCATTTTACTTAGAACATTTCTAAACATCTATTTGGAAAAAGTGCATTTGGGTTACTGCAAAACGCAATATGAATCACAGATCAGAATAAAACTAAAAGAAGGAGCAAGAAACACTTTTTGTTGACATTTTCAACATATTAGAATGTAGCTCAAATACTCAAACAGGACTTGTGCATTATGGGGAGAAAAAAACTTTTTTTTTTTTTGTATTTGGAAATACATGGGAACATGCTTGTAGGCTAAATGCTAAAAATGTAGCATTTTTCCCATTGATGCTACTTGGGAATTGACTTGTACCTGTACATACCTTGTGGCATTATGGGTAAAATAAAACAAAAAATATACTTAATATATTGTTTACTTACTTTTTAAGCATACTGATGTAATCTAGGTCAAATGTCCAGATTTATTTTCTTAACTTGTGCTTGCGCAAGATAGTATCTTGAGCGACAATGGGAATTTTCTGCAATATCCTGCGGCATTACGGGGGTAAAAATGCTCCGTTTTGATCATTTCCCGTACACGTATAACGCATTCGAACGTATTTGTACGTCCGGTTGCCAGTTCCTCCAGATTGGCGGCTTTACGCTTGGGTACATTCCAATAAAAACACTAGCGTATCCCGTCGGTGGCCCGACTGCTTTTTGCATATATTAAAACGTTAGATTGGCCGTAGTGCGTCACTCATTCCAAAAGGCGTGAGGATAACAAATTCTTTTAATGACTTGTTTTTTTTTTTTGTAGTGTCTCTGCTCGGTCTTAACAAAAGGCGTCTCTTGACTGCGGCTGCAAGCGTGGAGCTTGCGGCCCACGCGCGGCGCTGCGCGGCATGAGTCACGCACACGCACACGCAACGCGCGTTTCGCAAACAAAGTCCCGAGCTTAAACGAAGAAAAAGGTGCTGATGGGCGCCTTGCCGTCAGTGCGCCCGGATGCCGTCCAGTAGCCTGCGACTGTGCTGCCGATGGTCCACGGGGAGGACCTCCATCACCGTCACCTTCACGCGACTCTCGTCCTGAACCGCCACAGCAACGACAAGTCAGGGAACTACACCAAATGTTGATCCTTGTGTTTTTCTTGTCAAAAAAACAACTACAATAAAGCGTTCCCTTATACTGCGGGGGCTGGGTTCCAAAAAGAAGTCAAATCCGTAGTGCAGATATATGCTCGTACATATTTTTTTTAATTATATGATTTTTCTGTTTATTATAAATTGTTTTGTCATTAATTATACAAGTTTTTACCCGATATGGTGTTTTACGTACTGTATATGCTTCCGTTTTTATTTGTTTTTTACATTTATTACATATTTTTTAAACTTCCGCCATTAATTGCCTTCCTTAGAGAGTTCAGAACGTTCTAAGACAAGCATTTATATTTTCTCAGATTACTCTCAAATAATACATTTGTTTATTCATCTATAAAAACCAAACTTCTTCTACAGCTTACAGATTTAAACCAAAGGTCAAATCATATATTTAGAAATAAAAAGAAACTGCCATGGATTTAAAATAAAAAAAAAACCAAGTATTTTATGTTTCTACACTTAATAGAATTAAGTCAAAAGCGTGCGTGCACTCACGTTGTACATCTCCAGCTTAACTCTATTCCTGAAGACGTGCGTGCTGAAGTGGACCTTTGCGAAAACTTGGTTGAACGCATCCTCGTCCTGACACGGAAAACAATGAAGAGGTTGGATTTGGATCGCGTTGACATTTTTGGAGTGGTGCGCATTTTACCGTGTCCTTCAGGTGTCCCAGTTGGTCGGCGCCGATAGCTAGCAAAGTCTCAGCCGTCTCCTGGAAGCACGTGGCCCACACGTTGTCCCCAAAGTCAGCCAAGTTCACCTGAATATGAGGAGATGATCCTTTCGCCACATCCGTTTTCCTCCCACTTCTTTTCATATGAGACGGTAGTGCGACTTCGACTTAATATCGCGATTTAGCTCGGGATGAATACAGAAAGTCAGCAAAGGCGAAGATGTACTCACAGAGAGCATGAACCTGTACTTGAAGTCGTTGTAGTCTCTGCCGCATTTGTCACAGTGGTAGCGCCCGTCGTCCTTCTGATGGACCTTCTTGTGGCACGATGCGGTGGGACAGGCCCGGTACAGGCAGGTCTCCTTGCGGGCGAACACCACCGTGGCCACGCAGCTGAAGTAATCTGCCTGTGCGCGCGCACACACAAAAAAAACAAAACAATTCAACATCTTATCAGACTCTTCAAGTACATTATTCTTTTCAAATGAAGAGCAAAACAACTGGAACATTAAACAAATTCTTGCTCAACTGTGTTCGAGTGACTCCTTGGCAAAACGTTGGCTTTATTTTGTTACATTGCATATGGATGCGCAGACATAAGTGAGACCATTTTTTTTTTTGGGCGGATGAGTTGGAAATAAAGCAGATGTTACACCATCACTTATAGTGATGCTGAATAAAATATGCCTGGATATGCCAGTACAAATGCAGCGTTCCCTCATTTGTAGCTGTTAATGGGCACCGATGTATATATATGCTTGAATGCCTTTTTTTTCCCCATCTTTCAGACTATCCACAATTTTGGCCTTGAGCCTCGCAACGTGCTTGCTTATGTTTGACCTTTTGGCCGTGTCCCAGCTGTTCCTCCTTGGCCTCGCTCAGCGTCTTCCAGTTGGTCCTGAATTCGCCGGCTGGGGATCGGACCTCCGTCAGTGACTGGCTGCAGAGGGAGTGGCCGACCTGGTTGTACCTGCGCAAGACAAAGATGCCCAAACATCTCTCAGATCACCTACAGTACAAGGAAGACGAGGCATTTTCCAACACTTAAAAGTCCTCGTCCAAAATGCCTCCCTCCCAAATTTTCTGCTATTTCGAGTCGGCGGGACGGCTGCAGCTATCGAGTGTTTTGGTCTTCTTCGATAAACACATAAAAAAGCGAAACGTGACTTGTTTGAGCAAGTACGACAGAGCCGCTAAGCTACGCTAACACGTCCGCGTGAAGGAAAGCATGGGTCCGGACGGCGAGGCCAGATGAGTCACCGTTGCGCATCCCGGCGCCACGCCGATTTAGAAGCTCCGCGTCCCATCTGTTCTCGCGGGACACGCGTGCAAACACGGGCGCTCGTCGCCATCTTCGCCAGGCCCGGCGAGATGGGGGAAGAGAAAACCACGCAGCTGTTGTATTGAATCATTTTTGAAAAGAAATATTTGATAAATAACGTACAATTTTTTTCAAGGACAATTTAGTCGGTCAACTAAACATGTTTTTACAATTTCCTCAACTGATATATTTCTGAAAAAGCAGCATTCGAGAAATAATACTTAATTTAAAAAAAAAACATCCAAATATTGTGTATATATATATATATATATTATATATACATATACATATAATTCTTTAAGTTGCATAGTTTGCAAATAAAATATTTTCAACAAAACAAAAATTACTGGAGAAACAGTGTTTGAGATCAAATATTTTCTATGAAAGGAATATGTATATTTCCCCCATAAAGGTTTTATATTGTCTTGCACTTCTGAAAAAAGGGGCATTTAGGAAGCAATGTAGTCAATAAATCCCAAAAAAATGAATAAATAAAAAAGTTGTATCATGTATTTCTGAGGTAAACAAATTGTAAAGCAACAGGGGAACAAAAGCATTTTTGAATACAAACCTAAGCTATTAAGTTGAGTCCACATTGATGGCAACTCACCAGGCTCTCAGAGCGAAGGCTTCTGGGATGTCGGGGTTGACCATCAGCGTGGAGCTGAAGAGCGTGGACAGAGAGCGGCCGCCGAAGTCCGACACGCGAGCCCCTTTGACGGCGACCACCGGGTGACAGGAGCCGTTGAACTTCTGAGCCTGGAGACGCAAAACAACAGGCGTATTTTTCTCTTTTTGGGGACAATATTCCATTTTTTTCTAGTCTACAAATTTCGGTGCGCCAGAGCGACTCTCCAAGATTCTCCGCAACAGTGAGCCCCGCCCCCTGCCGCCATACTGAAACAACACCCATTCTTACTATGCCAATCATGCCCTCTGACTGTGATTAGGAGACATTTGGAGATTGCTTCTATAGAACCGAAGTTGCCCTCGGGGTAGCGGCCGTCGCACGCTGACCAAACAGGAACCCGCAACGACGGTGAGGCAGAGTTCCAAATACAGCGGTCCTTTCATTTCAACTCGTTTTATTTTCTTGACTTAGCAAGAAGAAATGCGGTCGGCCCAAGGGACGAGCCACTAGAAGGTCTGGCGTACCTGCTCTCCCCACAGCGTGAGCGTGACCATCTTCCCGCTGGAGTCGGTCAAGGTCAGCGCCCTCTTGGTGAGCTGCTTGCCGGCTTTGCTGGTAATCAGCGCCGCGTCCTCGGTCTCCTCGCACACACCGATCACGTCTGTTGGATCGAACCGCACGCGCCGTTTCACCGGCCGGAGAAAAGCTGAGGTCAGAAGGACTTGCTCACCAATGATGGCGTCGGGATCTTTGGTCTCCAACTGCGAGATGGGCACAAAGTCGCAGTGCAGCGTGGGCACGCCCTGGTCGTTTTCGCAGGGCACGACGCGCGAGTTGGCGTTCAGCGTGATCTCATAGTCGTTCTTCACCGACGTAAACTGCTTGTTGGCCACCTTCAGCGTGCCTTTGGAGATCAGGTAGACCTGCGGGGTCAAGCCGCGGTCACTGGCTGGAGTCTTCGCCTTTTTGCTCGGACATGCATGTCATTCGGAAAAACATACTCACCTTGCTTTGCTCCACCAGGGAGAAGAACTTATCCACTTCGCTGTTGAAGGCCGTGATTTTGATTTCTCCCTGCGTGCAGGGAACGCCACGTGACTATAAAGTAGACGCGTGCTTGTGTGTGTTTGTTATTACTCACACTCTCATCCACAATCTCAAAGCTGAAAAGCTTTCCCTCCCCTCTCGAGTTGCTCCAGTTTCGGATATCTGACTTGTTGGTCACTCTGGCTTTGACGGTCCAACTGGAAGGACAGCACCATTCAAAAGAGCTGACTAGCACACGTGAAGACCCCCCCCCCCCCCCCCCCCCCTCCCACCATGTGAATGCATAACATTCAATAGATTTCCATTAATATTTCACAGCAAAGAACACGTGTTCCCATCTATCAGTTGACCTGATGTATGCAATACCGCCATCTGCTTCCGTGTGATGTTCTATAGCTGTCATTTTAGGCATAGGTAGGCAAGATTGCAGCGACATATTACATGCGATAAGAATTTCAGCGGACCCAACAAGGCCCTTGAAGGAGTGCAGAGGAAAAAATGAAGTAAAACTAAAATGGCCACCTGAAGAGACTTGTGTCATATTCAGGCGCGGCTTCTAGGCACTTTTTTGTGCGCTTACATACAAAATGTCATGTTGTCATATGCATAATGGTGAGTAAAATTCCTAGAAAACCACAATGTTCTATCACTTGTAAAAAAGTTGCAGAACAGGTGTTCGGGCTACTCATGTGATACCCGGGGGCTGCCCAGTGCCTGTGGGCACCGCGTTGGTGACCCCTGTGCTAGACTATTCTTACTTGTTCAGGTAAGGGTTGAGTTGGTATATCGGGGTCAATCTGGTGGGGCTGGGAGTGGAGGAGCCTTTCATAGGCGATGCCTGCATGGGGCTCGCCATTCCAGAGCCCTTCGTGGGCGAGGGCTTCATGGGAGACGCCATTACCGAGCCCTTCGTGGGCGAGGGCTTCATGGGTGACGCCATTCCGCATCCCTTCATCGGTGACGGCAGCATGGGGGAAGCCATTGCAGGCGCATTCCCGTGGGCCGCCGATCCGGACTTCATCCCAGACCCCTTCATGGGAGAAATTTTCATCGGGGAGTCTCCGCAACCTAGGTCAGGAAACAAGGAAAGTGATAGCCCAAAAAAAAAAAATTCGCTGGACTTCGCACTCGTCCTTTGCTGTCATCTTGTGGCATTCAAAGTAACCACAGTAGCTGAGGGGAAAAACTAAGTGTGTGGGTTGGGAGCATGCATTCACAGTGGGTTTTCGCAGCAGGCCCATTCTTTTCTCCCACTGGAGTCTGGTGCCAACTGGCTAAAAGTTGTCATTCGTTGGCATGACGCCTCAGTGATCTAATCGCCGGAAAAACATTGTTTTGCTTTCTTTTGTTTTGCCACCTCCCTCCTGGCGCGTGACTCAGCGGACGCAACACCTCAAGGCTTGGCGCGGGCCGGTGGCCATGCTGAGCCTCGGGCGGAAAGCAGTTGCGCAACTACAGGCTCGCAACAGAGTGGCCCTTTTGCTTGCGCGCCCCAAAAGTCCATTTAGATGGCGCCGACTTGAACATTTTTAGGCTACACACTGACACAACGTGAAATAGTTTTACCCTGCCCTCAAAATCACCATCAATGTACTTGAGTCTGTGATTCAGACTCTAATCAGCCACAATTTTACAGATTGTTGACATGTAACTCTAGAGTTGGTGTTTTTTTCCAGTTGATTGCTTTGTTCCCTTTTGAATTCATCCAATGTGCAATTTGCATGAGTAAAACTACACCATGAGTGACAAAACAGACGCGGGAGTTTCCTAGTAATGAAACGCATGGCATCATTGCCGCCGTCATATTTTACTGTTTTAGGAAAACATGAAAATAGGGGCACACATCTGTCTTTTGATTGGTCGGTAGTCAACAGCAACTGGCAACGTGCATTTCAAAAGTATTATTCAAACACGAAATATAATGAAATTATCCACTAATTAAAGAAGACAAAATACTAAATTCACATTATACTGTTGAAAATGGCGAATTAAATCGCGATGTATGTCGCCACCTGCTGTTCACACTGAGAAACATCAGTCCATTTCTAATTGTAAGAAATTGCACGCAGCCGTTGCGGCTTCCCGCATTCAGATAATCACTAAGCACAGGATAGCAAGGCGAAAGGGCCACCACTTACTGCTTATGCCGTATCCAGAGGGTCCGGGAACTTCATTCGACCTCGAGGTGCCGGGCTCCGCCTCCTGCTGGCCGGGGCATTGATCTGCTTGGCAAAGCAATCAAACGGGTGAGCTATCTATTTGAATCCTGATTTTGAATGCTGTGACTTTTTCTTGACAAGTTGAGAGCAAATAAATTGGAACATGAAGCAACTTGTGGCTAAATTGTCTTATTCCCTTGCAAAACGAGCGGCCCCCGCTCTCTCACCGGTTAACTGCGTGGGATTGCCGATCTTGCCTCCCGCCTGGGCGGCAGACTGTAACACGTCCATGTCCAGCACCACCAAAACACGCCTGTCAGGCAAACAAAATGCACGCAAGTGAACAAATACATACATTTCATCTACAAAAACACACTGACCTGCTGCCCAAAGTGGAGGCGATGGTCTTCTTGACCATGCACACGCAGTTGGGCTCTAGCAGCTCAGCATCCTTCAGGTGGTTCAAGTGCGTCCCCAGCACGAAGCCTACGCAAACAAAAGGCGTTTACTGCCAAAGCAAGTCTCACGTGACGCCCGCGGACGCTCCCTTGGACACTCACTGGACAAACTGCGCACGCCGTCGCTCAAGTTCAGGCGGTACCTGCTGAGGCCTTGCTTGCCGGCCGGGTACTCGCGGATGTTCTGGGAAGAAACGGAAGCTGTGAGAAGACTACTTCCTAACAGGTCCACTCAACAGTTAACGAGGAATATGTCCCTCAAATAAAAATGTGTGGTGTTATGTTTTTCTTGATGACTAGTTCCATGAAAAAAATAGAGCATAAATCAGGAAGGCACAATACAAGCATTCAAGGAGGAAGAAGCAGGAAGAGGAAATTTCGAGGCTTGCGATAGGAAGAAAAAGCCCCACATAAGACCCAAAGGAGTCAATACCAAAGGTCCCTAAGTCACACTGCAGCTAGAAACGCGTTTTGTGGTAATTGATCACATTCCTATATATTAGAAATGATAGGTGTTGCATTCATCAGAAGTTACCCATTAACAAATGTATTTTTTTTAAACCAAAAACATTATTTTGATATTCAAAAAACAGTTGATGTGTTGTTTATACTGCACTATAGTTGATTAGCGTATAAGTTTGACTTGAGTCATTCCACAAAATGCACATTTTCTCCATTTTCTCATCAGAAAAGGAACAATTGGCTGTTATACGCAGTTACTCAAGAAAGAGGAAAAAGGTAGGAACAAACTTTTCAGATGAAAGATGAATGGAAGTTTAAATCTTTGTGAGTCTCGTGAGCACAATATTTTGTGCACTTTCAAATATGTGCGCCTAAAAATACTGATAATCATTTGAATTGATTCACCATGAGCTGCAGGACTGCATTTTTGACCGGGGAATCGTTGAACAGGGCCTATAAAGCACAAGAAAATCAAATACGAGTGACGTCACAAACACTCACACACGTGTCTTTATCAACAACTCAAGTGGCCACATTTACAACATATGCAAAGGTTGAAACCCAAGCTACTAATTTTAAAAAGTAACTTTTCTCTTCAGCTTAACGTTTGGATAACATTCATGACAAATCCTAAAAGGTGGTGACGTCACAAGCATAACAGCAAAGGATGAAACCAGTCTGGGGGTTAGAAGCCCCTCGATCAAAGTGCACACTTGATTCGCAAACTCACAAACGTCATGACAGACATGCGTCAATTATTATGCATAGTAGACAAATCCGGCGTCGCGCGTGTTAGCATTTTGTAGCTAGTCGTGTAAGCGATAAACAACAAACTTCTGACGATTACTCATACCTCAATCGCCCCTTGCGTGAGTTTGACGCTCATAGCGCAGCTCAAAAATGTTCGAGAACATTCAAGACGAGCTCTCGGTGTCAAGTAACCCACAAAAAAACTTCAGAAAGCTTTATCTGATCCAAACCGAAAATTAAGCGTACACTCCTGGGGGAAAGCAGTGGTACGCCTTCGACAGGATATGCTTGTATTTCTGCTTTCAAAACAAATAGCAGTTAAAAAAAATACAATGTAGAGCAGAGAAAACATGACTTCCTGTAGTAACACTTAAATACAATACATTATATTTTCATTACGCATATAATTTATACGTGAAAAACGCCGATGTAAAGGACAAAAATCGACGAAGTGGCTTTTTATTTTGAAGGCAAGGTTTTACCCGGTAACGTCTGTCACTAAATCACATACTAGCGTCTTGACCGGATATCGCATGTTTCGTTTGAAAAAATAAATAAATAAAAGGTTTAAAGACAACATACGACTACGATATATACAAATACAACTCTTCTAATAACACATTTAAAAATGTAAACAAAGCAATCCGAAACTGATATTGAATCTAAACACATAAAACAACCACAGTGAAATCGATTCAGGCGATATTAGCTTTGGTTTTGAAGGTACGACTGCGACAGCTTACCAGGAACTGTCACGTGACAATGACGCAAATTAGCAGCGACTGTGTGTTTTGCAGCATGTAAACCAACTTTTGTTTGACCTAAAAATGGATCTTCCGTGCATTCCATGGCAAGAGCACGTTGCTCAGAAGTGGGCTGGTCTCGAACCCGAGTTCCGGGAACATTTTAAGTCCCATCTCAAAATTGAAGATGTCTTTGAAAGTGCCCTGAGTGTAACAACGTGAGTATTTCATGCTCGTTGTGCAAAATTTGTTTGGACATGATTTCACGCTTACATTCATTGTGCTGCTACTTCCGATGTGTACACAAGGGGGCAGCATAACACTAGACATTCTACGTGTACATAGGTTTGACATGCTCACTCACTATGGCACCACCCACTTTCACTCTTTCACTTTCACTCTTTCAAATGTCAAACTGAACAGTGTGACAAAATCTTGCGGCTGGGTGTAAAATTACACCCCACAATAGCGGTGAAGACTGCTCCAATTGTAGTGCATTTTTGAAGAGGATAAAGAATATATACCGGCGATTATTGTTATACAGCCTGATGCTTGATTTTTTTTTCAGGCAGGACGACGTGGAGTTTTTGCAGCGTATCTCCGCGGAAGGACATGGTCACACAGGAAAAGATGCAAGTGAGGCATCAGCATGCAGGGAAAGAGGGAACAGCAGCTTCAAGAGCAGGAAGTACACGGAGGCAGCACTGCACTACTCACAGGTTGCTCCATTCTGCTTCTTTTTTTTAATTCCCCGCCACCTTGATGAGTACGTACAAATCGCCTCTCACCACCACAGGGTATATGTCTGGCCCCTGAAAACTCGGAGCAGCTGTCTCTATGCTACGCTAACCGCTCTGCGGCACTTTACCACCTGCAGAGCTACCAGGTGAAGACGCTAATAGAGAAGCTAACAGTGGATTGGTCGCCGCTCAATCAAGTGTCATTATGAAGTCGACTGGCAAAGTTTTTCAAACCTATTTGCAAATGGGTATTGAAACCATGTTTTTTTGTTTTTTTTGACCACACCCAGGAAGCTCTCGATGATATGTCGGAGGCGGAAAGGAGCGGCTACCCATCAGCTCTCTCACACAAGTTAGAGAAACGCCGCGCGCAATGCCTGGCGCGCCTCTCGTCCTCCGGCGCTGGCGCGGACCAAGACGAGCGGTCAGGAATGTCTCCCAAAGTGAGCGTTCGCTTTAGCCCGGAAAAAGGTCGCCACGTGGTGGCTTCGGAGACCATCGCGGCGGGGGAGGTGATACTGAGCGAGGGGCCTTATGGCTTGGTCCTTGTAGCGAGCGGCGGCGCCTTTGGGTCGGAGCGTCGGCGCTGCCACGCGTGTCTAAAGCCGACATGGCGACCAATCCCGTGCGGGGGGTGCTCTTACGCCCGCTATTGCGGCGCCCGCTGCAGGGATGCCGCCTGGGAGGAACACCACCGCCGGGAGTGCTCGCTAGGTGCCCGCTTGGCGGCTGCTGGCGTCCTGGCGCATTTGGCACTGAGGGTGGCGCTCAAAGCGGGCGCGGCCAACATCCGCGCCGCCGCCAAAGAGGCCGCCACCCCGGCGTACATGGCCGTCTTCCGCCTGCTCCACCACTTGGAGCGGCACAGTGCAAGTATGCGCTTCTTGTGCGCCGTCACCGTGGCGACGCTGCACTTGGAGCTTGGTGGGACGGGTCCCGTGGATGCCGGCGAGAAGGACGGCAAGTGGCGACTTCTGGGTGGTGCGGCGCTCAGGCACCTGCTGCAGCTGCGATGCAACGCGCAAGCCGTCATCATACTGCAAGAAGCAGGTTTGAATGTACTTGCGAATACCTACTTAGAGCAGAAATGCTAAAAACATAGCAATTTTCGCCATAATGCAATGGAGTATTCACTGCCACAAGTTAAAAAAAAAAAGTTTCATTTTCAATTTGTAGATGACACCAGCCAGAAGTAACAATAATTTTTTTTTTACATAACCTTCAAATGAATTGCCAGTGAAACTTCTCATTTGAAATCAATCCATCCTCAAAATGTTTCCTAAAAAATATTATAGGTTTGTCAGACGCTCCCGTGCAGTCCGCGGAGGAAAGACGGGTCGCCACGGCCGTTTACCCGACACTGAGTCTCCTCAACCACTCGTGCCGGCCCAACACCAGCCTGACGTTCGGAGCCGGCGGCGCCGTAACGCTGCGGGCCGCCCGAACAATTGACGCCGGCCAAGAGGTCGCGCACTGCTACGGTGAGGCCAACTTTCCCATCATTGCGAGACAGCGATGAATTTGACGGCGGTTTTGCCTTCAGGGCCTCACAGTGGCAGAATGGACGTCGGGGAGCGACGGCGCCTCCTCTTGGAGCAGTACTTTTTCCGGTGTGACTGCGCGGCCTGCGACGATGGACGGCGAGAGGGACAATCGGGATTTGTGTGCACCCGATGCAACACTGCCCTTCTGGTATGTCATTTCCTCCTGAAAGCCAGCATATTCGCTTGTGTCCACCGCAGCGGACAATTGGTTTTGTTCTCCATGTGAGGACTCGGAGTGAGTCCACTAAGTGGCTAGTGTCCTCTGGAGGACATAACTGCCCTGCCAAGGGTGTGGCTTGTGTGATGCAAATCACTTTGCTGAGACAAAATTGAGAGACGGCGGACACAACGGAATAGGCTGAAAGGAATTGTCTCTTGCGCGCCTTCACTGAGCGACGGCCCGTCCATCAGCCTTGCGGCGGTGACGATCATCGGTGCGATTCGTGCGGCCGCACCTGGTCCGGCGGCCGGCTGAGCCAGATGCTCCGGGACGCCCGACGCGATTTGGACGCGGCGCTCCGTCTCCTGGAGATGGACAAAGCCGACGAGGCGGCCGCTCTGCTGGAGAGCTCGCGGACGCGGAGGTGCCGGGCGGGCGTGACGCTGGAGCGCGCTCATCGGCTCCACGGCAGCACCGAGGATGCCTTGGCAAGGGCGCACGCTGCCAAAGGTCACTAAATCATTCTTCCTTTTTGGTTATTGAGTTATTTTTCATGTTTTGATTGTTTTCTCTCTATTTGTTGACCTCAGTGGTTGTCCAACGTGTAATAATAATACTGGCTGGCATGACAAAAGTTGTTTTGTTTCTGTCTCAAGTCTTCAATGGCAGTGAATGAGTTGAAATAGACACATTTGCATTGATTGAATTTGATGGTGGTGTTTTAGCCTACTTTTTCTTTTCTTTTTCAACGCAGGCGATTGGTCGCGTGCAGCCGAGCATTTGGAGCGCAGTGGCGCCGCCATTGTGGCTCGCTTCGGAGGGGACAGCGTGGAGATGGGGCGACAGGTCGCCAAGCTGGCGCAGCTGCACTTCAATGCGTGAGTCCCCCCCCCCAACATTTTGTGTGTGTGTATGTGCTGATGCTGTGACATCGTGCTTCCAGCGGCTCGAGAGCGTCGGCCTTGTCCGTCATCCCTGAGGCGCGACGCCTCCTTAGCCTGCATTGTGGCGCCCTCTGCCCTGAAGTGCAGGAACTGCAGGCTATGGAGGACTGTTTACGCCACTAACAAAGACCTGAAGCTTCAAGGAAACCGAACTTTTCCATTTTTTTTTAGCTCATGCAGCAGCCACCAACTCACGTCAGCACCACAGTTTTTGTTTGGAACAGAATAAGCAAAAAATAATAAGAATAAGCTTTTGTCAAAAATGGTAAAATTTTGATTAAAAAATATTCTTTCTCAACTTTTTCAATGTGCATTATTTTGTAAATAAGCATTTTTGAAAAATATGCATTTTATCTTAAATATTTGACACCCCTTAAAAAGTGTGTGTATGCAAAAACATTCTTGCATCATTTTTTTGTGTTTGTTGGGAAATGACCATTTTTTTCTTCAAA
Organism: Hippichthys cyanospilos; assembly: GCF_059441005.1. Lineage (NCBI taxonomy): Eukaryota > Metazoa > Chordata > Actinopteri > Syngnathiformes > Syngnathidae > Hippichthys > Hippichthys cyanospilos. The sequence continues at coordinate 1,957,414 of NC_142386.1, read as the reverse complement.
AAAAATATCCCTGAAAACAAAAAACCTGCTTTATCTAAATTATTTTGTCCGAACGTTATGATATTGGTCATATTTATTAGTGGCACCCATTTTTTGGGGGGGGGCGGGGACAACCCCCTTTTGTCATTGCGCCCACCAACACCCTTTTCGTTTTTTTTTTTTTTTTTTTTTGGGGGGGGGGGTGGGGGTGAACCAGCCTCGCAGGCTGTGTCAAATGTAACTTTTTGCCCCATGTCCTCCTGATGTCCACAGTAGTAGACGTTTGTTTTTGGTCTCCATCTTCTGATGTATTCAAGTATTCGCGTGCTGATTAGAGGACACCCTGTCCTTTCCAATCATGTCTCATGCGTCTTGCTGAGACAAAAGGGACACAATAGTGGACATATGAATAGGCCGGCTCTCAGGAGGACATGCCGCGGGTTGCTGACAAAGGCGTGGTGGGACGCAAATGCCACCCGTGCCACAATTTGGACAACACTGAACAATTGCTTGTTTGACAACACTTTTTGAAATGCTCTTAACATCACATAGTAAATATCGACAAGCTAAATAAGATGAAAACTTGGATGTCATCTGTGGCAACGAGAAAAAAAAAACGTGACGTCACTTGGCCAAAAATTCCAAATATGACACAAAGTGTGCAAAAGAGATTGGCGCACGCCACGACCCGGGGCGCTCACCTCGTGACTGACTCAGCAAATCTTTTTTTCATTTTGCCAGCGGTGGCCGTGTCCACGCTTATTGCTTGGCTCCACACCAGGCAGGATATTGCTGCTTTGCCTACCTCGGGGGACAGAAAGAAAACAAGAACAAAAAGTGACACACCGACAAAAAAAAAAAAAAAAAACTCATCAAGAAAAAATATGGAGAAGAAAAGTGCCCTGGGGGACTTTGCCCAATCTGCAGCATCACCCAAACAGATCCTACATTATTTGTGCAACAAAAAAAGTTGCACATTTTGGCAAACAATTTGTTTGTGACAATTTGCAAACATGTCTAGATATGACCCCCCCCCCCCCCCATTTGTCCTGCCCCCCCTGCGATGAGGAAGGAGGATGGCAAGAAAGCGGGAGGCGGCGGCGGCGCCTGGAAACGGAGCTGCGGCAGGCGGTGTCGCCTGTCCGTCCACCATCAATTAGTCATTTGGGCCAAACGCCACCATTAGTACTTAGCTTAGCTTCAGCTAATGGCCATTCAAATTGAGGAGCATTTTTTTCTCATCATCCTGCACTCAAACACATTAGGGTTTCAAGGCAGGGTCGGACTTTTCGTTTTAGGGTTATCAACTACTCGGCACCATTGCCGAGTACCAATAACGCGAATCTTTTCGATACGCAAAATAATATTAAATCGTCTTTTAATTTGTAAATCCTACAATTGCTCCAAGAAAGCAGACGAAAGCGATATCAGCTGCCGATATTTTGAAATGAGGCCAGTTACGATCCTATGGTCCTCAAGTCTTGATAAGGTGAATGACGTGTTCACCCAAATGAGTCAAAAAAAAAAAAAGGACCCGATTTCCCTGTCCTGTTTTTTTTAAGTTCCCAAAAATTGTGGTTGATTTTGTATGAAACACAATTCTGACACAATTGGGACACAATTCTGGGTCCAGAAATTCTGGGAATTTTTTTGTGAGCTGGACATCAAATATTTGAAAAATTCTTGTCGCATCTAATGTAAGCAAGACATATTTGAACATGACAGACATATCTTCTTTATCCTCTGCAAAGAATCTGTGTGTCCATCTATCCGTATGTCTCTGCTATACAAGAAATCTCAACATTAGAAAAATGCTCATCTTTTCTTAGCTTAGCATCAGCGGCCAATCTTGTGATATCCTCTGCAAAAACATGAATCAAACTGAGCCAAATACAGGAGACGCTTCATGCTGTCTTGCGTCCATAGATAACCACGTGCCATCTAATATTCCATTTTCCCTTTCTCTCGCCGGTCCGCCTGCCTGAAAATATTCTGAACGTTATAAAAAGTTAAAATTCCATTTCGCGCTGCGGGATGAAGAATGTTGATGAGGATCTGCGTCACGCTGAGCCTTCATAAGTCTTTTTTTTCCAGATTCTTAATTATCCCCAAGAGGGACTACCGTAAATTAGGATCTCGCTATAGTCTCGAAAGTTTCTGACATGTCCTAGCCCTACAAAAATTCCGTACAGCTCGTGGTAAATAAAAATTTGAAAGCAAGTATACATTTCCATGCGAATGAAATGAAGCCAAAGACACTGCGCAAAGACACCATAGGGCCCGTCCTTCCAATCTAGCCGGATCCTAAAACTAAATCCAATCCGTGGGACGTCCTGGTCTTTGCAATGGACGCAACAGAGGACACAAATGAAGAGGATGCCCCTCAGGAGGTCACCTCTTTCTTACCGTCTGTACAAAGTCCTCCACCGCCTGAACCCCCCCAGCGTGAAGACGAAGGAGCCCTGGGTTTCTTTTTAGCAGATCGGATGACAAAACGCTGAAGCGCGGTCATCGAAGGCGGCGAGGACGCGCCGGCGTATCGGTGACACGCGGCCGAGTCAGCGCGAGACGGGAGACGGCGGTCGAGCGCTTTTAGACACCGCCTGGAACCGGATCGAGTTCCAAAGTGCAGATTAAGTGCGGATTTTTCCTTCCACGACGACCGCGTGGCACAAAATGCTTTGTTTTATTTACAAGCGCTGACGGATTTAGATCAGCCGGCCAAGTCCCGTTCCACACGGGGGATACGTTCCACGCCAACCCAAAGTGAAAGCCTGCAAAATTGACCCCGCCAAAAAAAAAATCAACGCTTGCAACAAAAAAGAAAATGATGCACCCGAAAAGTAGACGCAAACCTTTTAATTTAGCATTACGTCAGATATCTTAATGCTAGCATATAATGCAAAATGCCATAGAGGGACTACCATCAATTAGCATCTAGCTTAAGGCTAACATATAATGCAAAATGTCATAGAGGGCCTACCATAAATCAGCATCAACATTACTGGGTTCACGGCAACAAGCAAAGTCAATTATCGTTCCCTTAATCTAACAGAAACAATATAAACAATAAGCAATGATGCAATCAGATGTTGCTTGCTTCGGGGACTTGATTGTGGCTTAAAAAAAAACATAAATTGGATTGGCAAATGATTCCGGAACTTTCCAATTTCAATGGATTGAGCGTCGAGCTCAATTATGCACACAATGCTAATTGCTAACCGTGTCGACATGCTAATGTGACGTGTCATTCAACACCCCTTTTGATTGCCGATCGTCGCCAGGGTGAAAGCGGCAGGGCAAAATGTTTCAATGACTTACGGGAACACGTTAAAATATGACACCACCCGCCGCGCACCCTGTGAAGGTGGGGAGCGTCCTTGAACGCCCCGCGCCGACTCGGAAGATGTGATGAAATACGACAGCGGGGCATCGTTCGTGTTGCTGAAAATACTCGGCCATTAGCCGAGGAACGTTTGCGGTGATGGACGAGGAGGATGGGAAGGAGATGATCGCCAATTTATTAGCAGGCAGGATTTTTTTTTTTCTCTGTGGAGCTAAAATTAACGTCGTCGTGATCATCAGGGCCCCCAATAAATAAATTATTAGATGGAATATTTAAACTTATGATGTCAAATGAAAAGATAATGATTTAAGGTCATATGACTTAGAAAGTTAATGAAAATGATGTCAAGGCCATAACCATGACATTGGCATTATGATGACTTAAGGGTACAGTTAGACAATGGGCTTTCAAGCGACAGCAGATTTGTTCCTACGTAATTTGCCTCATAATAACATCAGTGAGAGTCCACACAAATACATTGCATCAGCTTTAAATAACCGGAAAATCGCCTCACTAATGACAAGGCCATCTGTGGAAAATGTAACTAAATAAAGCCATACGATGCTTTGCAAAGGAGTCGCAAAACACCACCTACCAACATCGCCTATTGTTCCAATTAATTTGCTTTTAATTTGAAAATACTTAGTTCCCGACATGTCATCAAAATGCATTCATTTACATTTCCTGACATCTCAGAAAAGCCTGTTCACCTACCCTAAGGCAACTTCCCTTTACCCCCATTTTTGAACGGCTGAAACAAGTTATTAGTTGGTAATAATACAAAACATAAAAAAAGATATATTTGTGATGCAGCCCTGATTAGGTATACTAATGATTTAAGGCAAGGTAAAATAATGAAAGGTATACCAATGATAGGGTATAAAAAATGATGTATATCCATCATTATAACAAGGAATATAAGTATGTCAATAAACAACAAGATACAAGAAGCAACCAAAAAAAAAACAAACAAACAAACAAAAAAAAAATGGAGCAAAGCGTCCAGACGTGACGGCCAAGGTCACGGCTGTTAGCCAGCAGCAATTCAACGGCTGAGAGTCAAGTTGCGGGCCATCCTGAAGGGGGTCGATGGCTGGGGGGGGGGGGACTACACAATCATCTGAGGTCACATGGCACAAGGAGCTCCTGTCACGCCGCCTGCTTTATGCTGTTTGAGCCAGCTTATCGCCTGCATCCAGACCCACCTAAGCACACTTATCTTCTGCCGCACCACCGCATGTGTTGACAGTGGAATGAGCCCCCTTCCAAATATAACCCCCCCCATCACAAACGCGGAATAATTACAATTGCCCATGAGAGTGTGTGGCAACCCCCCCCTCTCGAAAAAGAAAAAGTCCTATCATCTCCTGTTTCACTTTCATTGGTTTCGGCGACTATACTCATGCTCGTACTGGCAGGGGTGTCGAAAGAGTGGTATGGAACGTCCCAAATCAATATGATCGTGTCACCAACGAGAATAAGCATCCGCAAAGCTCATACTGTTTGTGTAACCACACAAAAAGCAATAAGTTGTTTCATGTTCCAATTCATTAGCTCCAAATTCGAAAAGAAACATGTATTGTTTCTTTCGTAGCACAGAACTGGACTTGCTTATTCCTGCAGAAAGCCGGTTCAGGCATTTCGGGGGTTACGTGAGAGCGTTCGAGAATCACAGAACAGCATGAATTAAAAGGGAAAAGTCATCCTAGCAAAACGGATTTACAGAAATAATACATTTAGCACGAGTGTCAGTCAAACAGGCAACAATACAAAATGTATCGTATATGCAACTACTTGGGAGTGCAGTATCGAAGTGCGGGCAGCCCGCAGTGACGTCACGGAGGAGCCGCGCTGCACGAGGGAGCAGATAAAGACGAGAGCATCACACGCACGAGCCGAGCCGAGATGCGGACGCCGCGCATCAGCTGCACGCGGCTGTGCGCGCTGGCGGGCTGCGTGGCGGCGCTGCTGACTAGCGGCGCCGCGGAGGACGCGTGTCCGCCGGCGTGCGCTTGCTCCCGGGACTCCGGCACTGTGATCTGCGGGGCCGGGGCGCCGGGCGTGCCGGCGCGCGTCCCGGCGTGGACGTCCACACTGATCGTCCGCGGCAGAAACGTGACGACCCTGCGGCGCGGCGCCTTGGCGGCCATGCCGGAGGCAGCGGCCACGCTGTCACTGTCGGGCAACGAGATCCGCGCGGTGGAGGCGGACGCCTTCGCGGGGCTCCCGCACCTGCGCGCGCTGGACCTGAGCCGCAACCGCCTGGCGCGCGTGTCCGCAGACGCCTTCCGGGGCTTGCGGGACCTGCGCGCGCTCAGCCTCAACGAGTCCCTGGACCCCGAGGTGGAGGTGGAGGCGGAAGCGCAGCTGTGGGCCGCGCTGGGCGCCGGCCACCTGCGCGCCCTGCACCGACTGGAGCTGGCGGGCAACCGGCTCCGGGGCGCGCCGCTGGCCGGCTCGGTGGCGCTGCTCGAGCCGCTGCACCAGTTGATCCTGGTCAACAACTCCATCCGCGCTCTGGGCCGGGAAGACGTGAGCGCCTTGGAGCGGCAGCGGCGCGCGCGCCTCTACTTGGCGCGCAACCCCTTCGGCTGCGGCGCCTGCGAGCTGGAGGCCTTCTACTGGTGGCTGAAGAACGCCTCGCGGTGCCCCGATGCGGCGTTGCTGCGCTGCGCCGAACCCCGGGAGCGGCGCGGGCTTCCGCTGGAGAGGCTGCGCGCCCAGGACGTGGACTGCCGGAACCAGAACCTGGAAGCCGTCTCCTACGTCTTCCTGGGCATCGTGCTGGCCCTCATCGGACTGGTGTTCCTCATGGTGCTCTACCTGAACCGGGGCGGCATCAAGCGCTGGCTCGACAACATCCGCGAGGCCTGCCGGGACCAGATGGAGGTCTACCACTACCGCTACGAGCAGGACTCGGACTCACGGCTCGCCAACGTGGCCGTCTGAGCGCCCAAGAGCACGGGCAAACTACCTGCATGCTGACATGTGCGATGCCTCGCCAAGACATCCCCGTGTTTGCGTCGTTCTTTATCATGCCATGCATGTGCAGTCGGGGTTTGGTCTGATTCAGGAAGGTTGGGGATGGGCGAGGCCAAAAAATGCCCTTATTTCAAGATATGGCTCCTCAAAACGGCGGCCCATACAAGTGTCCACAGCTCTCTTGGAGCACTTTTACCATCGTAAACTGGTCACGACAAATTAGAAACATAGAAAGCCACGTTGGATTACATTCTTTCAAATGAGTTGCCATTGTTTTTGGCGGGAGATTGTTTGCATCAAAATTACTGGTGCTATCTGTTGGGATCAGTGACCACTCGACAATTACTTGTACTCGCACTGCTATCAGTCAGAACAAAAGGACAATTATTTTCTGAGAAAAACTGCAGTTAGTAAAAATAACGTGTGTCTGAGTATGAAGGCCCTAAAAAGGTGGCCGTAGAGTGATTACGGCGTGATTACCATGTAGCTCCGCCCAGGTCTACAGAAAGCAAGAGGCGGGCTTTCGTATAACACCGCCACCGTGCTCGAAAATGATCAACAAAATCCTCAAGGACCTCAGACTTGAAAAGGCATCACACAGCTAATGGAGCCCACCTCCACAAGAAACCTCAAAAGAAATCTCCATTACGATAACATAATTAGGATTGTCTATTTTGCTTTATCAAGCAAATATTTACAGATTTTTTTTTATCCTTTCCTTTGTTAATAGCCGAAAGGTTTGCCTGGTGCGCAGTTTGGAAATACAGCTTTGGTGGCATCTTGTGGCATTGTGGTGTCAAGCAACTAAGTTCAAATGTAGGCTAGGAGTTTCATGGATGCTATTAGTAGGAGAACAAATGACAAGTTTGGACACGCTAACATCTACAATTGAAAACATGACAATAGTTCTAATTTATACTGAGAGACATTTAGCCTATACCTGACTTTTTAAAAAAAACACCACACACACACACAAAATAAAAAGACTTTTACTTGTGCATGCTCATGTTGTTTGTACAGTAGAAGCCCATCGGGCAAGCAAATTTGGTAGCTCAAGCGCCTTGTGTATGTATATGTGAAATATGCCATTAAAGGCTTCTTTCCAACAGACCTCAATCAGACACTCAAGTTCCAGCAACATGAGTCTCACTGTTAGAAATGTTAGAAATGAGTTATGACAAACTCCATCGGAAATGAAATGACCCGAGCCTTAGCAAGCATTTGGCTAAAGGGGGGTTTAAAAATGGCTGCTATCAAGTAATCCAATAATTTGGTTCATTAAGTGGTATAGAGATGCGTACGTTAGTGTCATTTGTATCGGCAATTTTTAGACACTCCTTTAGGCGAATCCTTGAAAATCTTTCAAAACCGATATGAATGGAAAAGAAGAAAAAAAAATGGAATGTCCGGTCTCTTCAAAAAGGCAAAAATATGTCTTTGGAATTTAATGGGTTTAAGACTATGTGAGAGTAACTGAATTTGGGTTTCGGTGTGTGAGGGATTTCGCAATGTGTGAGAGCAGCTTTGAGTTTGGCGTGTGCGCAATGGATGCAAAAGCTGCCGTTTTGGTGATGATGAAGATGGCGTGACCTCCATCTCTCAGCGAAGGAGACACACCGCCAGTTATTTACACACTTCACACACAAATGGGGGCGCAGCTGCTGCTCATGAGGCCACGGCGGACCATCAAGATCCGCAAAGGTGACATTGAAGCTCATCCAAAAGGATGCTGGGAGCTCGCCACTTCTTTCTTGAATTTAACCCCAGACGGAATATGCAATAACCAAATAAGTCACGTCAACTCGGAGAAGTCACTTGAAGCCTCTTTCTAATATTCACATTTTCTTCAAGAAAAATTCGATGAGTATTTGTAAATTATTTTGCCAGATTTGATTCTCAGGCCAAAGAGCGACTGAATGCACTTTTCCGGGCGACCCAGCCTGCTTTAACTTTAGTTTTGATAACGCCAACGCCTACCTTTGATGCTCCCAGCTCTTAATTACAAGACAAAGGCCAGATTAACGAGGTTTTAGCCTAAGTCGCAGCTTTTGTTTCTTTGTTTGGATGCAAGGTCAGACGCCAGCGTTTCTTGTGTGCCATAAGTGCAAGCGAACACAATCGGCTCATTTTGTGACGCCTTTTCCATTCCTGTCGTCTTTTTTGAGCACATGAGGTTTTTTTTCAGTTCATAAGTACAATCAGAAAATCAGTTGATGTTCTTTTGTGCACCAATTTATCCCGATCTTGCAGCTGATGTTTTCATTTGTAGTGACCTCACTTTTTTTTGGTGCTTGGAGATAAAATAGTCAACACAATTGACCATTGAACTTATGAATGGCCTACACAACTTTCGGCTTTAGACAAATTTCTCCCAATATAATGTGCATCTATGAAACAGATTTGCCGACTGAAACAGCACATTTGAGTCAGCTTGGTTTGTTCAATTGCAATGCGTAGTAACGGCCCCCATTGTTGCGTGCTGCCCCCAGGTGGACATTTACGTACAAGACAACACTTAATGGACAATTGTTTAGGTACACTACCTTCATATTTGTTGCTTTAAAGTCATCTTTGCCATTCTCCTTGTTATGCTCAATGCATATTTGACATACGAGCTGAAAGGGGAAAAAAAACACTAGTCAGTCATTTCGGATTAACATACATTCTCGACATGTACATTTACGAATAAAAGTTGTTTAACATTGATATATTTTGGGTATTGAATGATTTTGTTGGTGAAAAGTAAATTACTTAAACGGAAAATTTTGAACCAGACCCATTGTTAATCCGTTTCATTGCATCAATAACACGTTGTTTCTCACATAAACTATTTACAGCTGCACACAAAACATGATTAATTCTATCACAAACTTTTAAATTGTACTGTACCTGCAAAACTTTTAGCACGTTGGCGGAAGTATATGGAACCATATGACTACCGCACTCCTCCTCACTCATTTGTTTTACTCCAACAGCACGTTCTCGCTCGTATTAGCACAGCTAATATTTTCTATATTTTTAAGAATAAAAAAATACTACCATACGTTGAGACTTTTGAGTTTTTTTTCTAGTAACTTAAATTGTGTCCATGCTTAGGGGGAATGATTTGACTGCAACCACAGCTATTTCTTCGAAACAACCGATCTCACTCCTTAATTAAGTACAACCCCGTGAAAATAAATTGCCAACATATTATGTACGAGCTAAAACCACAGCCATTTCAATATTCTTAAAATATGAGCATTTTGCTGATAGTCTACGAAAAGAGGAACGGTTTGACGGTTACACTTGGTCCTTCACCTAATTGCTTCCCCCGTCCAAGAAAAAAAACGCAACCCCATTCTATGCTGTAGTTGTTTTTTGTTTTATTTTTCGTTTAATATAAATAGTATTAAAATGGAGCGATCGTGACTTTATTGGAGTTTTCTATGACTATTGGGCACTCGGAATCAATCGGAGAAAAAATAAGGTATGGAATTCGTTCTTGGACACAAGGTGACATTTAACTGGAGCTTTGCAAGTAACGTTAATCACGTTAAGTACCGTCGCATTTACTCAGTCAAATGAGCCAACAAGTTACAAGCATTAATTGAAATGTAAACGGGACTTTTAATAATAATGTATTTAATATGGGAAGCTTTGAATAGAAGAAAAAAGGAATCAGGGCCTAAACAAAAAATATCGAATATGAATAATACATTTGAATGTGTAAATAGTGCTGTTAAAAATAATTTAATTTCATTACACGCGGTTTAATTACACGCACCTTCCATCCATTTTCTTGAGCACCGCAGGCTATAATAAATATTGGAGTTGAATTGATTATTGATTAAAATCTGTTGCCTCGATTTAATTAAGTAAATGTGTTTTTTTTAAATGTGTTTAATTAAGTAAATGTGTTTTTTTTCTTACTGTGTACATTCCTTTTGGCCCATAGCTATATAATTTGTGATAAAACATCAGCAACATTCAATGACATTGCTTAGCACTATAGGTGTATTTTTGCACGGCTATGAAATTCCTGCTGAGATGTTTAATAACCTGACCGCAAGAGGACATTTTGAAATGCCGTCGCTATCTGCACATCCGCATAGAAATTAAAGAACGAACTAACGGCAACGGCACCTTTCCGCAGAGAATGACATCGCCCCCTGGTCACGACCGAAGCGCAAAGGCGACAACGTCGGACGCTAGCGAAGAAGAAGACCCCGTTGAGCGGATGATCTCTCGCACAGGCTGCACCGGGCCACACGAGGCGCTGCAGGCTTGCATGGCCGAGCATCAGGACTGGCGAGCGTGCCAGAATCAAGTGGGCGCCTTCCAAAAGTGCATGAGCGAGCACCAAAAGGCGCGGCAGGAACACTTGAGCCGGCTCACGACCAATCCATAGACGGATTTGCCTTCATCCCGACCCGACGAACACCATCCATAAATTCCATTCGTTACCTGCATTATGTGTACGATATATAAATGGTCAGATTAAATCGGAACAGAATCAAAGTTGGTTTCGCGCCTTCTTCCCCCGAGAACATTCAAATGAGGATTCGACAAGCGTACATCTGAATATGTTTAATCCGTCCGCTCGGACGCGGGTCTTCAATTCTGGCAAAGGGGACAGAAACGGGGCGCTTAGTGGAGCGCCGTCCATATTTTGGGGTGGCCGGCGTGTTTTCCGCGGCGCGCTCTCCTGAGTAGCCTGCCGAGCGAATCTTTGATCTCCCGCGTCTGCAGCGTGTAGATGACGGGGTTGAGCACGGGCGGGAAGACGGAGGTGAGCGACAGGTTGATGATGCGCCCGTTGGGGGGGATGTTCTCCATCAGCGTGAAGGTGACGAGCAGCGGGGTGAAGTAGATGGCCACCAGCGAGAGGTGCGCGGCGCAGGTGCGCAGGGCCTTGAGGCGCTCCTGGACGGCGGCCACCTTGGCCAGGGCCCAGCCGATGGCCACGTAGCTGAGCAGGATAAAGGCCAGCGGGATCCAGAAGATCACCACCGGGTAGATGCAGCTCACCATGTAGTTGGGGTAGTGACTGTTGCAGGACAGCCGGTAGATCTGGCCATGGTCGCAGAAGTAGCTGTTGATCACCACCGAGCGGCAGAAGGACAGCCGGGTCAGCAGGCCCGTGGCCACGGCGACCAGGACCGCCACCAGTAGCCAGAAGCTCAAGATGAGCGACAGCATGAAGCGGTGCGTCATCTTCACCTGCTCAAACACACGAGAAGATGAAAATGCCACGCCGGGGTGTGGGGAAGGGGGAGCTCTTTGGCGCCGCCTAGTGGCTCCCCGGAGCTTTTTCAAAAGGGGTTCCAAATGGAAAAAGATGAGGGGGGGTGGGAATACTGTTCTCTCGATATTTTGACATGGTTTACAAACATTCTTAACGTTTATTAACGCTGTAAAACGAGTGGAATACATTTTATATGTCAACATTTCTGTCAATGAACAAAACAGGTCACATTAAGCAATCACAATCTTGGCATTGGCACGTACGACGCTGTCGTAACGACGCTGTCTTCAGACTTTGTGCGTAACTGCAACCTTGACGGAGCGCTCGTGCCTTGATTGTTGTTTATGACATGCAGCTGATGTATTTTATTTGCCACGTAAATTTCTACTTCAAAAATTGGAGTCAAATCTGAAGCTGCCGCCGAATCTGTTCTCAAACCAAGAGCAGATTGTTTGCAGACTTCTCTATCTATTAAACACCTCTCCCTATTTTTACTCATCATACGCAGTAAAAAAAAAAAATAATGCTGTTTTTACGGTAAAATTCCGGCAACTTGGTTGTCAGAAACGTACAGTCAAATTGCGGTAAGACATTTTCTACATTTATGACAAAAAAATGTATTGATACTGTAGATTATGGTGTAATTTAACGGTATAAATCAACAGTATATTTTAAGATTCAAAAATGTACTGTGTAAAACGTACAGTTTAAATAAGATTTTGTCCCATAAATATAGACAATTTGTTGGCGAAATTTAACGGTACTTTTCTGGCAACCAAGTTGTCAATAAAAACAGCATACAGTAATACCTTAACAACAGACATCGCATGCTGCATTCGAGGAAGTTGTGAAATTGGATTTGGACTAGGAAAATGTGCATTTGAAAATCCTTTGGAACTGATCTGAGTTATGAAAGCAGAAAAAAGAAGCATGTCGCCAACCATATTGTTTCCGTTGGCCTTGAACGCTTTGAGGTGGGAACTGAGACAACGCGACTATGTGAGGGAGAAAACTTCCTATTTTCCCCGAATGCGCAATTTGAGTCCCTGACCCGAGTTGAGCCGTAAGCGGGCTCATCGGCATGGTCGGAGCTCCTCACCTGGTAGTGCAGCGGGAAGGTGATGGCCAGGAGCCGGTCGTAGGCCAGCGCCACCAAGTTGAAGGACTGCATGGACAAGCACGTGTAGCAGAAGAAGAGGAAAGACAGGCAGTTACGGAAGGGAATGCGCTTGTGGCCCAGTAGGAAGATGTCCAGGAGTTTGGGGACCAGCGCCGAGCTCCCGAACAGGTCCACGAAGGCCAGGTTGAAGACCGCCACGTACTTGGGCGTCCGCAGCCGGCGGTCCAGGCAGATGACGGCCATCACGGCGCCGTTGGCCACCACCGAGAGCACGTAGACGGCAAACAGGAAGACGTAATACAGCTTGATGTGAGGAACCCCCGACAGGCCGCTGATGATGAAGTACTCGGGGTGCACCATGGAAACGTTCTCGTCCTCGGCCGGATTGAACAGGCTCATGGCGCCCGTGCCGAGTGCATGTCGACGCCGGGGTCTGGCCCATAAAAGAGGGCGCCGCTTTCCTGACCCCCCCGCGCCCATTCCCACGTGGCGCAAAAAGCACTTTAGTGCAAAACAACAACAAGTTTTCAATCCCACAGTGGGATGAGGCAGTCGTAACCTTGCCCACCATCGGACAACAAACCTTCAAAACAAGTCATGCATTAATTGGCCCTACTCAACTTCCACAAAGTATTCCCCCCAAACTTCAGCTCCAACACTAAGCCCAAACTTCAATTGAGTAAGTTGGATGGACCCATCAACAGATCGACGGTCCTACGTAGCTTTTTATAGTGCACTTCATGTCTAATCAGAATACTTTGGGTTCAAGGATTGACCCTTGCGGTACACCGTAATTGATCTCACGTGATCCTGATCAAGCTATCAATACCAATAACTAAATATCATTTTTCCAATTGTTATGCAATTCGTCTTAGCCATAGATGTAGTTTTTAAACAGTCTAAGACAAGAGTATTATAAACTTTTGTGGTGAAACTAACATAATAATAAAGAGACAATCAACTCCAAAATGTTCTTGACAACACTGTGTTCAAATCAGCCATGCGGTATTCTGATGAATATTTAGTTTGTGGAATCCACCCGGTTCAATGCATCTCACGTTTTGCCACTTGCTATTATCAAAGAATTAAAAACATTATTTATCCACCAACAAAATTTGCCTATTGCTAAATTGGGATTAGCGTTAGCACGCCGGTAATGATCATAATGATTTTCATTTAGTTCACACCTACCTATTAGATGTTGTCCATTGCACTTGCACACTTGAGTGGGGTTGCCTGTTAGGTCAAGAACTTCCTGTTAGTCTTCTTCTTCTTTTCAAAAAGCAGACTGAGCAGGTTTTGTGCTTGACTGCCCCATACTGGTTGAAATGTGAACACCTAATGGCAATCGACTGTGACAAGTTGTATTGTACTTGCACCAAGACAGGCAATGCTTTGTGTCAAGCCTTTTTTTTTTTTTGTTTCCCTGAAGCAGCTCCGCCATGCCATGCAATAATTGAGGATTATTTTGGTCACTTCATTTTCACTTCCAAAAAAATTGTAACATATGCTATTTTGGGAGGGGGAAATTTTCCCTCCCCTTGCTGCCTTTGCAATACTCACGAGTGTCTGCAAGAAAGTTCAGCTGAGAAAACAGTGGCCCACACATGGTTCCCACCTATTTTTTGAAAATGGACTTACCGGACAAGGTCATGGCTCGGTTGGCGAACGTCACGAAACATATGAGCCGTGATGTCAATTTCGCCGGTTTCGAGTGGCAAAATGTGTGATGGATAAAAGCAGGTCCATTTTCATTCATATCCCACAAAGCAAATATGAATCAGACAGTACTGCTGCGTCTGGATTGGTGGGGAGTGCCGAGAAATATTAAGGCCGAGGAAACGTTTGTTAATGGACATCCTCTCGACGCCACGCGTCCTCGCAAAGGATTATTTCTCGTAATTCAATTGAGTTGAAAAGTCGCCCGAGACAGCAAATGGCCTGAGCCGCCACGGGACTTATTAGTAGGACTTCGTATAAATAATGAAGGTTCCCGCTGAGATTTGCAAAGCAACATTGCAGAGAAATGTTAAAAAAAATAAAATGCCACTTTGGATCATAAGGGGATTGTGTCAGAGAGCGAACCGATTTTTGGGCAACTGTTTTTATTTTTGTCGTATTATTGTGATGTGTTTTCATTCGGAACATGACTATCTTTCATGTAAACAAAGTTACTTAACATATTCATGGAACAAAATTGCAAACAACATGCTCAAGGAGATATTCTTTATTGAACAACTTTATTTATTTGTTGTCATATGTATGGAAATAAAATCTTCAGGTGGGGTGTAAGTTGTACATTTTACATTGAGATATTGCGACAAAACCATTATTTTATAGTGAGATGAATTGTAAATAAACTGCAGAACTTTTGCCCATTATTTGTAACTACTGTAAGTATTGGTTGTGATTTGTTTTCCGCACTTGTATGACGACAACAACAATGAAAAGAAAACATTTTGACAAAGAATCAAGTCATTAAAGTTGTTACGTGAGCGGCAAAGAAGACAAACAAACATGTGGGACAGTCCCTCCGGGATCACTTGTTTTTCCAAGCCCTCCCTCTGGCTTTGACAAGCCTCACTAATTGAGACACTGCTGACACACACACACACACGCACACACACACACAATATTGTCACACATTCTTTGCTTTGTCTCCAAACATTTGCTAGGCATAGCAAACTTGTTGATTTGTAATTTTTTTTCCATCATACAATACGGCCCATTTTCATTTGCTTGTATAATAACGGCCAAGAACAGGTTACGAGTGCCACAAAAAATTGGGATTTTTACCGGAAGGCCCGCAGCATTTGGATGCGCATGGGGAAAATCATTTCATTGCGCAACAGACACCAACCCACCAGGCATCTGCCCTGTATGCCATATATATATATATATATATATATATATATATATATATATATATATATATATTCCTTGCAAAAATTGGACATTTTAGCAAATTTGGAGCTTTAAAATGTGTATAAAGACAAATTTGACAGGAAGCAACACCATATGGGACAGAATTGTGAAGTGGAACAAAAGTTACACAATATTGCGACAAAACAAAAACCCGAAAAGCGGGTTGTTGCGTTGGTGTGGCCACCTGACTTGAAAAGTTCCCTGGATGGAGCGTTTTGATAATGCACACCTTATACGAGCAAAAAAAAAATAAAAAAATCGGGATCTCGAAAACGTGCTTTATTTCAATAGAAAATCAACGAAAGTATTCCAACGGCGTTGTTGAAGTCCCTGTGCGTTTAACTGGTAATTAAAAATAAATCTTCCACTAAGAAAGACTGTTTTCAACAAGGATTAGTTTTAGCGTGCATTTCAAAGCATTTTAAAGTATCCTTCGGGAATTACCATTCTCCTCTTGATCATTTCTTCACGGATGAAAATAAGCTTCAAGGGCCACAGTTTGGTCTCGAGAAGCAGACTTGGCAAAAGTCTGATGATAATCATGCTTATTTGAATTAGGTGTGCCGGGTGAGGGTTACACGGAAAACAGGCTGAGTAGAGGCTCTCGAGGACCGGACTTGGACACGCACCCCTGCTGAGGTTCATAGGACACGGAGGACCTCTCGCTCGCTAACCTGCGTGTTTTTTTCTCTCCTCAACACACCCGACTCGAATGATGAACTTATTAGCAAGCTTGAAAATGGTACGAATCATTTCAATCAGGTGTGATGGAGAGAAAACCGGAAAACAGGCCGGAAATCGACAGAGTACAATACAACTTGCAAAATGTTTTATGTTGCAGTTACTAAGTTAAAACAGAAGGTGGCGGCATAATCAAGGTTTAGCGGCAATAGCAGCTGACGCATCCCATAAAAACAAGTCTCAACAGGTTCCGCCAAGCTCTGTGACTTTTCAACTTCTTGTCCAAAATGAGACACAACAGCACCATTTTATTGTACTGAATTTTCTTTGCACTTCACTGTGCTTGAACTTGTCCTTGTCATCCTGTAGCCTTGAAATTTACCACTTGACATAGTCCTTCCACTCCATCCCTATTTGTCTTTTGTTGGATTGATTGATTTATGCACCCACCCACTATTTATTCATATATAGTTCACGAAAATTGGTCTTTTAATAAATGGATGGAAAAAAAGGTCATAGAAAAAATCCATTTTGTGCAATTTCAGGAAAAACCTTATTGGAACATCTAGGGGACTAAAATGTACTTGCTAACTTTGTCTACTCTTGCTGGTTAAAGAGACTAACTTGTCCCAATTACTTTCATCAAAATAACTCAAACTGGGCCTGTTACTTCAAACTAGTGTTGCGTTACATGACCCGGCTGTCTATCTTGCGCAAGCAAAAAGTTAACAAGAGTGTAATCATTACTTGGACCCTGCACACTTTGACAGCTCCCGGTAATAATACACAGGAAAAACACAGGCGCACACAAACAATTGTGATGAACTCTGACTGTTAAATTAAAAAAAAAACAAAGTGGGTAGCACACCTCCAGTCACGCGGTAATTCAATAAGCTTTATTTAGTTCATAGGTTTGTGTGTGTGGGAGCTATTTACAACTGAACATGTTTATTTCCTGTACACATTTGATTGCGAGAAACGATCGTGTCGATTAACAGCAAAAATAAAACAACATTAAGCGCTTATAAAAATGAAGCCGTCAATCACGATGAGGCCAGAAGCAAATCGACTCACTGTACATGTACTTACAGAGCAAGAGCATACATACAATGCACTCCTAATCATACGTACACTTAATGACACGCGCGCATGTTTATGAACGGATGTGTGTGCCGAGCAGATGCTTGACGTCATTAATAAATCAGGAGAATCGCAAGACGAACATGAATATTCACGCGGGGAAGAGAACAAATTGTTTTTCATTTTATCATTGGTCTTGGCAACAAAATGGCCACCAGCCTGTGTGTGTTGGCATAATAGTGCACCTTTTTGAATTATAACCAATTATAACCTGGGTGCGCGCGAGCGTTTTGTGTGAAGGCTTACAGTGTTGGCAAAGAAGAATGAGAAGAAATACAAATGCAGTTTAGTGGTCCAATGTGGACCTACTATTGTAACGGGGCGGCGTGGGGCGGTCCGGGTCGGAGCTCGGCCATGTTAAAGGGTTCCGTTTACAGGATGACACAGCAGTTGCGCTCCCCGCTTTTCTCTCGGTTCCTCTGACCTGAGCGCAGGAAGACAAAAAGAAAAGGGAGACTCCTTAAGACGTGCATAGGTAAGGTTTTCGAGACTTTTGTTTACCTTGCGAGTTGGGCTCAGGCAGGGTCTCTCTGGCCACTAAGTGCATGACGGTGGTCTTGCCCACAGGAAGCTTCAGACCTGCCGCCGAGTCACAAACACGGCGCCTTTATAGCAAACCGTCTTCTCGGGCTTTCGCTGGCACAATGCATACTTGGCAACAATACGCTATTTCTGTGTCTTAACATTAAAAAAAAGAAATGGGATTCCGACAGTGTTTTAAATGGTCAAAGAAGGAAACTGCTAGTTTACTAGATTCCAAATTGAGCATCATTTTGAACACAATTGAAGGCTTTCCTATACACTAAAAACGTCCTAAGCAATGTGGATTTTTTTTTATATGGATTAGTTGGCCGATTACTTTCAAACTATAATGAACAAAATAAACTAGAACAAATCAAATAGCACTTTTCTTCCCAAAGCAGTTCAATCGTTGTCAATTATATATGCGGTTTGCTTTTTCATAAGCTGACCTGGGAGCCATTCCCGCTGAGTAACAAGCTTTAACGGTAAATTTAAAAAAAACCTTCTAACAATACATTCAAAAACTTTCTATTGTACTTCCCAGAATGCATTGCATGGTGCAATTAATGAAGCTAGGACACCGTTCTTGTCATACGTATGTGTCACGAGTAGTTGAATTGTGTCATATTTAACATCATTAATCTCATTTGTGTTGCACTATGTCTTTTATGATGAGATTTTTTTTCAAACTGTGACTTTAGGTTGTGTAAAGAAGTGACATCAGGTCAATTCCGAGCATTGCTCGGAAAAAAGTAAGCGATAGAGTCCGAGTGATAGAATCCGAGGTTATTATGGAGTACATAAGGGTAAAAAGGTCAATTTCAAGATCATCCGTGCTGTTTTTTAATGTTGTATCTCCCATCCGAGGTGACCAATAAGCAACCAATCAAGTCACGCCGATGCAGCGCTAGCGCTAGGCCTGAAGCTAGCTTTTCCCAGCCGCCGGACAAGCGCCGCAGACTTTCGGATGCAGATGGGGAGCAAGGTCAGAAAGGAAGCCAGCGACTGCGTGTCCCCACTCGCTCCCGCTTGCTTTTTGCGCCCCCCCCCACTTCCTGTCTGGCTCAAAGGACGCTTGTCATGAGGACTGAGCCGCCTGTGTTCTGCTGCTTGGGAGTAAAACACACAAATACACGCAGCCTTTCCAGCAACGCAGCGTGTGAGTCTGCATTCGGAGGGGGTGTGTGACAAATTGTGTGAGAATGAGTGCGTAAGTGTCTTTGTGGATATATTTGGGTGTGTGTGCGTGCGCACCTCCTAGCGTGACGTTGCCGTGCAGGAAGCGCCCCTGGTAGATGAGCCTGAGGATGTTGGGACTGCTGACTTGCTCTTCTTCCCAGTCTACAAAGGTCAAGCGCGCGCGCTCATTTTTTTGACCTCATCGCGGGCCGGGAAAAGACAACGGGCTCACCCATCGGCCAGTCGTCGTAAACGTGTTTGGCGATGTCGGCCGCCGAGTCATCGGGAGAGAAGAGGAATTCTTTAGTCTTCCCGCTGACAAGGATCAGTCGCAGCTTAATCTGGAAGACAGGCAATCAGCATCAGAATTCATTTCTGAAGGAGCAAATCCATTCCGTTGAAGGCAAAATGTTAAAGATCGCTGTAACTGCGTTAGGATGGGGGGGATTAAGTTTGTGTGGTAGTGTGTGGTTGTGTAGTTTGTGTAGGTAGGCTCCTGTGGGTTAGAGTTAGCTTCCTGTGTCGCTTGCATTAGCCTCCATATGCTAGTTCTCCTATTTAGGTCCCATAAACCCATCCTCTTACGGGCTAGTGTTGACAGCTAGCGTTAGCTTATTTTGAAGCAACTCCCATAGGCTGGTTATCTTATTTGATTTCCCATAAGCTAGCCGGCTGGCTAGCGTTTATGCGCTAGTGTTAATTTGCGTTATCTCTAAGTGCTAACGTTAACTTGTGTTAGTGTTTGTGCTCAGAAGCTTGCGTTAGCTCTAGCAGCCAGTTAGCTTATGCTGTCTTTTACGCGGCAATTAGCTTTTATTAATGTCTGTTAGCTCCTTCCACAAGCTGTTGGCGATGTACCGCGGGCGTCAAGGAGTCAATAGTCAAGGCCCGCAGGGCGTCACGAATAAAGGCAAGCGCACGCCGGAGAGCCAACGCTGATGATGTCATTGCTGATGATGTCATTACCCTTGCCGGGGTGCAACACAAGTCTGAAAAAACAAGACTTTGACCCTGCTTCTTTAGTGTAATCGTGTGTGTGTGTTATAACAACGTGACCGCTGCTCAGCGAGCCGAGGCTAATATCGATGTTTGCTACTGGTAAATCCGGATGCGAGCCTCCGATCAATTCCGAGCACACTTCCTGTACTTGGACGGACCTGGTCAACCATTAATCGCAAGATGGGCCGGCGGGACGGTCCGTGACCACTTCCTGTCCAGCCGCATGATGATGACTTCCTCTAATAGTGCACTGGAGGCATAGAGTGCGCTCCAAAGCCATTTTCTTTACGTACTATTCAAGTCTTTGTGTACTTAGCATGTGCCTACTTTAAAAAGACGCAACCCTAACCTCGCAATGAAACTATAATTAATCGTAGCTTGAAACCCAAAAAGGTCACCTGGCCTAGAAGTACATGTTTACACAACAAGACAAGCTGAAGGGCATAACACAAAGGGCATGTTTGGAAAAGGACTGACACTCCTCAGTGGCTGCCTTAAATCCCCTCGTGATCTTTTCCCAACGCGGACTGGCTTCTTTTTTTCTTTTGAAGATACATGACGGCCAGTGAAATAATCAAGATAAAATAACAAGGACTCAATGCTGACAACGTTGGAAGGCCAAAAGCAAAACAGATGAGTTTCTTAGGTGAATATTGAATAGTGAATAAAGTGGCTTGGGGGGGGAGAAAAACAACAACACCCCCCCCCCATCTTTATGCAGCCAAAAGGTACAGGATGCAATAAGGTCGGTGAGGAAAGGCCTGGGGAAGGTGAGGGGGGGAGGGAGGATCACGAGAGAGGAAGTGTGGCCTCAAGTCAACAGTCACATCTACCCCCCCCCCCCCCCCCTTTTTTTCTTTCTCATTCACACAGAAGGACGTCCATCACCATGTGTGCGTGGGAGAGCTTGGATGTGTTCATGTGGATGTGTGGAGGACAAACACGCACACATTCACACGCACACACACACACACACACATGCACACTAGAATGCAAAAATGTCCTCTGCACTGAAATTTCCCAAATGGCACACACTCACACACAGAGACACACATACACATATTTAGAGAAAAAAAGGCATCCTCTCATAAAGAAATGACTCCCTCATGCACACACACACACACACACATAGACCTACATTACAGAAAAATGTGCTCTCAAACACATACAAAGCACCTATGGACATGAATCCATGAGCGCGCGAAGCCCATGCGTGAAGACGCTGAAGGAATCGACCATTGGGCGGGTTGGAGATGATGTCATGCTCACATCAGGCGCACGCACTCATCGAGCAGCTGCGGGTCCGCTCGCGGCCTTTGCTCTTTCCCCGCAAGCCGCCCATTTGAAAGAGCGCACATGCTTTCGCAACGCAGGTCAAAATCTCAAAGACGGGCAAGAAACAAAACAAAGACAACGCTTGGATACAAGTTGAAACATCAAGTGTTTGCGACACAAAGGGGAAAGTAAACGCGGGTTCGGTCGAAACGTCAACAACAAGCTGCTGACGTCCCAACTTGAGTTCAACGATGGCAAAAGTTCAGACTCCTTCAAAGACCTTCAAAGACACACAATCGGACGCCTAACAATGAAAACGCCTCACGCTTCAATCACTCTCATGCGACTTAGAGAACTCGCGTTCCTGAGAGAGCTGTGCGATGGGTCCCCATAATGTCACGGTTACGGCGTTACGCTTGGCCAGCAGCGCCCTCTCCAGAGCGTGGCCTTCCCCGTAAAAACAGCGGGTCCATTATGTCGCCACAATGCCGCCACGAACGCGCTTACGGCGGGTCCGCTCGCAGCTCAAGGGTCTAAAAATAGCGCCACAGCATGGATTATGGCTAGAATCGCGAGTCTTATTTCGGACCTCTTAAGTAGAAGATGAATCCTCAAAGAGGGCCTCACTGGGCGTTTGAAATTTCTTTGGATAGCAAGAAGAAATGATTGTGAACATCTTAAAGTTAAACTTCAAAATAAACCTCACCTTCACAAATGACACTTTTATTTTGAAGTAGATGCTGACAGTGTGCGGCTAATGGTTCCCTTGACTCATCACAGGCGTCAACAACACTAGGTTGTGGCGAAATCAAGTTGACCGTCTAAAGACGCTAACATCGCACAGCCATCCATTTTCTAGAGCCACTTATCCTCACAAGGGTCGCGGGCTTGCTGGCGCCTAGCTCAGATGGCGAGCGGCTCAAGCGCGCCAGAGATTTCAGAGACACTTTTAACAGACGATTCGGTTGTCGCTACTGTGCTTTGGACGTCACTTGGGTTTCAGAAACCAAATATTCTTCGAAAATGTCAACGGGTTGATTATAAACAGGTTGATTATCTAAAAGCGAGCCTTTTTATTCTATTAAGTGAAAAGGTATGCTCTCGTCATCTCTACTGATAACTGTTCTTTAAGCAATCCAAAGAAATATGCGGTTTATATCCGAATACACTGGGTAGCTGCAACCTCGCTTGCAAATATGTTCGAACGTACTTGTGGCAAAATGCATTTGATCAAAGTACACATCATTTCCTGTAACGGCGCAGAGTATTGCACTCGCGCATTAGGAGAAAATGCGCCCATATATCACTACCCGCACATTCAGCACCATTGGCACCATTTTTTCAACCCGCAGGTGCGTTCGAATGAGTTCGCTAATCCAAAATATTTATTGGCAACTCCATGCTTTCATAAATGTATTTTAAAAATTCCAAGAAATACGAAATCTCATCATAAAAATTGTAATCGTTTTTGAATAATTAAAAACACAAAAACACCCATTTTAAGTGGTTAACCGTTAAGTATTTCTATTTTACCAGCATTCTGCATTCAAGTTGTAATTGTGCTCCCACTAAAGAGAAGCTTTCGGAATTTCTGATTTGGAGGATGTCATTTAATTCTTCGGAGGTGAAGCTCACCTTATCTTCTGGTGTCCCGGACGTCATCGTGCAAGTCGTTCAAACGTAAATATCCAACTTGGGGATTATTTTTGTTTTGTTTTTTTTTCCAGGGAAGCGGCGGGGATCTCGGCTCGGCCGACCGTCGAGCGGGACCAGCGCACCGAGCCGCACTCGGTCCGTCCAAATCAGTCCAGGTCGCTCTTCTACTGCGCCGACATGTCAGCTAAGTAGCTCGGAAGACAAGCTTCGACAACATGTCTGGCGCCGAGTCCGCAACGCCGCCGCCGACCTGCTTGTCCACCCCCGAAACTCGAACAGAAGAAGGGAGACGAAGACGAAGACCCGGGGACGAAGGAGGAGACAAATCTACGCCATGCGGAGCGACAAGCAGCACGGGCGCATTCTTTCGCTCGCTCGTTGGCCCGTGAAAAACTTCAAACGACGTGTGGGGATCGGAGAAAAAGATGACAAAAGAACGCGAATGCCAACGAAAAAGGTGTCGGGCGTTTTACGGAGTCGCTCGTCGGCGTCGTCACGGACCGAGCGACGACGTCAGCGCCTGGCCGCCTGTCTCTACTCTTACTGAGCCGCACTTGATTGGCGAGTTAGCGCAGCCTGCTGGCTGTCAACGACGCTCCGATTGTCGAGGCGCAAAAGCTTCCTGTTTTTTCTTTTCGAAATAAGACAGGTGTTCACATCGCGTCATCTGCTGTACGCTTTTTTCTTCAAACGCTTTTTTCTTCAAACGCTTTATTCCCACCTCAGAAAAGGGATTGAAAATCCGCATTGACGGCTCAGAAAATGTTTGTAACGTAAATTCAAATCATTCGTGGCATTCTACTCTTTTATTTTGAAGATACAGCTACCGTTTTGTTATGGATAATTTCTTACTAATTCGCTTGACTCTTTGCGTCTTCATTCCTTCACTACCGGAGTACTTTAACATTATTCGATCTTCCACGATTCTCCCTCTCCATTTTTTTTTATCACGTTGTTCATTCACTGGTTATCCCCGCTCCTTCGCATCATTGCTGTTCGCGTTTCCTTTACCACTTTCGCCCTTCTGTACCAGGCTTTGCGTTTGACGGCTGCACTTTACCTAAGCGCCTTCACCTCATCGACTATTCTGTTCATAATTTGATTTTTTTTTTTTTTGACTGATCGTCATCATGTTAACTCTCGCCTCACAACAGCAACATCCAGCGAACAACTCTACAAAGCACGCTTCCCATAAATCGGGTGACATCCAAGGATACTGATGAGCGCTAGATGTCGCCAAACGATTGCCGATATTTGCAAAGAAAAAACAATGAACAAAAGAAAGTAACAATGGCGAAAAAGCAACTTCATATGTACTCCAACTAAATGTATGTTTCAAAAGATGGATTCGATTATCGAAATAACTCACGAATTCACTACTGAAGTCATTTATACAACTAAATCAACTTAATACAGTATAACATAAAAAACACTTCACATGCATTTTAAATGTTAGATGGATGCATTTCAGGAGGTGTTTTGGTTAAAATAATTCAGATTTTTTTTTTAAATTCAACTATATTCAACTGTACCATTTGTTATCGACCACAATTGCTTTTTAGTTGTCAATCTGCCACGTTTTTGGGCATAAGTCAGAAATAAAAACACGGGACATATTACAAAAATGTTTATTGACATCAGAAGCAATTTAAATTTTAATAAACGAGGCTTTTTTTTTTCTTTCATTTCTTATGTTGCTATGACAGTGGTACGTAAAGATCAGTAAAAGCGATACATCAACGGCAATAAACAGAAGACACCTAACGGGAACACTCAGATCTAACTTGTCTTTTTTTTATGTGCTGTGCACGTCTAGCTAGGCTAAATTACGTTAGCATCTGCCCCCCCTTCCCCCCAACCCCGAGGAAGGGGATTTAGAGGAGGAGAAGGAAGATGACACGGACACCAGACGTGTGTAGTGTTAACTATACAAAAAGAAGAAACAAACTGTACAGCATAAAAACAAGTGATATACACAGCCTTTTGTTCTTTTTGTTGAAGGTGGCCCCCAACCCCTTAGCCCCTGGGATGCAACTAATGGATTGGCTTTTGTAATTGTAGTGTGTACAAGGGGCGGAGTGGGGGGGGGGGGGGGGGGGGGCGTCTTAAATGCTTTACAAACACAACGTGGGCGGGCGTCCGTCGCCCGACTACTCGTCGTCATCGTCCTCGTCTTCGTCGTCTTCCTCCTCCTCTTCCTCGTCTTCATCGTCGTCGTCGTCGTCCTTCTCCGCCTTGGCCGCCGCTTTGGCCGCAGGGGCGCCGCCGCCCGCCTTGCCCTTGGCGCGGTACGCCGCCACGTCCTACCACGTGCCACACGCCAAGTAAGACCTACCATCGTCTTGAGCCCTTCGCTACAATTTTTTTCCTTGGAGAGAATTGTTTTTGTGTGTCCGACCATACCTGTGTTGTTCTTTTAGTGTATCGTTTTTTTTATTATCTTTTTTTTAAGGTTAAAAAAGAAAGCTTGAGAGGCTGTTGCACGCAAGAACACCTTTGCACTTCACTTTCAAGCGACGTAGAGTTAAAGTTATCCGCGCACAACTAGCACATAACCCTATAACTAAAGGTGAGATGTTCGAGTAGCATTTTGCTGATCTTCGAATTTGAAAAAATGGAAAAGCTAATTAGCGGGTGGTCATTCACAGCTCACCTTCTCATACTTCTCCTTGAGCTTGGCCGCCTTCTTCTCAAAAGGCTGCTTGTTCTCGGCAGAGGTCCCGTTCCACATCTCGCCCAGCTTCTTGGCCACGTCGCCGATGGTCAGGCCCGGAGTCTCGCCCTTCACCTTGGGGCGGAACTCGGAGCAGAAGATAAAGAAGGCGGACCTGCAAGCAAATTGCGTTTATTGTCTAACCCGTCTCCTCCCATTTGGGGGAGGGGGGGCTACTTACGGGGGCCTCTTGGGGGCATTGGGGTCCTTGAACTTCTTCTTCTTGCCTCCGCGGGCCGGAACGTAGTTCATCATCTCCCTTTCGTAACGGGCCTTGTCTTGCTTGGCCAGGTCCTCAAACTTGCCCTTCTCCTTGGCCGACATCGTCTGCCGGTCGAGGGAGAAACCCGTGGTCAGCCCGCACTTAAGCGACCGCTACTTTTGTCCTCTGGATCAGATTGACCCGGGTATTAGAAACTTCTCCAAATCGTCCGGTCAAATACACATTTCAGGTCCAAGACAGCTGGACAACTAAGTTAGCAGCTCTAAACGGATTCCCATATAGCAGAAACTCGACCCGAACGATTCAACTCGTGAAATACCAAAGAGGAAAAAAGTGTCGAGCGTTTAGCGAGTACCTTCCATCTTTCGGAGCACTTCTTGGAGAACTCGGCAAAGTTGACCGAGGCGTCAGGGTGCTTCTTCTTGTGCTCCTCCCGACAAGTTTGCACAAAGTAGGCGTAAGAGGACATCTTGCCTCTGGGCTTTGCCGGATCTTTCCTCATCCTGGCTTGGGAAATACCTGAAAACAAGTACAAAATTGCAATCGGCAAAAGCCAATCAGGAGTGTGTGTGGGTGGGCAATATTGACAAAAATGACCAATTTGGGGGGGGCGGGAGGGAGGGGGGCGGGCGGGAGGGGTGCAAAACTCCTCTGATAATGTAAATATGCATCGATGAGTGAAGGCTACGTCTTCATTACGGCGCGGAACAAAGCGCGTACACAAACACACTTTGTGATGCCGGCAACTTCGCTTTGACGCCGTAGGCTACGATCACAACGGCAACAAATGGGGCTCACATCACAAAAAAAGGGCCAGTAATCACACGTAAAAGGGCTGCGGTCGTTATAAAATGCGCTCTTTTTCGTCTCGTCTCAAAAAAAAAGAAAACGTTTTTTTTTTTTTTTTTGTCATTTTCAAAATAGCATTCAAATATGTTGTCCGAAACGTTTCGGAAAAGTTGCGAGAAGAGGAGGGGGCGGAGGAGGAGCGGCGGGCCAGTTTTGCGGTCCCGTCGGAAAAGGAGGTCACAACGACGACGACTGCGGCCATATATCTTCTTCCATTTTGTGAGGACGGCCTCGCGATGAAAGAAAGTGCCCCTGAAATGTCTCCCCCCGGCCCTTGGCGAGCTCCGGCGGCGAGCTCCCCTTGCATGGGCTCGGCGTTCGGTTAATGGCCGCTCTCGCTCGCTCGCGTCTTAGTGGAGATGGAGGGAATATGGCTCCCTTCCCTTCCCTTGTCTTTGTGTGCTGGCGCAGCCCCGGCCGCTCGTCCCGCTCGGCTTCGGACGCTCGCTTAAGCCCCCGCGAGGTGCCGCCGGCTCCGCTCTGGCGTTCGCCGCCCTCCGGCGCCTCCCCGGCAGGCGGCCGGCAAAAGGCGCTCGGAAAAAGTTGCTGCCGACCGTTATGCGCGTCGCTCGCCTTGTTTGCTGCGCTCGTACAGTCAGCCATTACAGTAAAGCCGAGCTCGCTCAGAAGCGCGTCCTTTTTTTTTTTTTTTTTTTTTTTTAAACACCATTTTGCAGGCCGAATGAGTCGACAAGAAAACACCCGGGAGTTTTTTGGGGGGTTTTTTGCGCCTCTTGATCTTTTTCTCCACTTTTCGTCCATTTTGCTCACGTTTCACGCCGTGACTAGCGGGCGCCGGCCGATCTGCCACCATTGTCGCCGATGACGAGACGCTCTTAACGGATTTTTCGACACGGCAACAGCGAGATTTTCGGACTCCATTTTGTA
Source organism: Hippichthys cyanospilos (assembly GCF_059441005.1). Taxonomy (NCBI): domain Eukaryota; kingdom Metazoa; phylum Chordata; class Actinopteri; order Syngnathiformes; family Syngnathidae; genus Hippichthys; species Hippichthys cyanospilos. The sequence continues at coordinate 1,929,710 of NC_142386.1, read as the reverse complement.
CACGCGCCCCCGGAAAAATCGGCAAAATTTTTCGCTTCGCTCATAACGGTGCTTAACCGTCGAGCGTGCCCGACGCCAATATTTCGATTTGTTGGCAATTAGCACCGCGTCTTGGCCGCACTTTAACCTTCGCCGCTATGCATTCTCGGCCCCATTCTGCCATTTCGAAACGACAAGACAGCGAGCGACGAGAAAATGCGTGCGGGGGTCGAAATATTCCGCATTGTTCCGGTCGTCGCGGCGTTATGACCGTGGAAGTGCTCGGTACTTACCGACAACTCTGACTGGGTTCTCAATGCTGGGCAATGGCTGTTAGTGTTGTGTGCGTCGAGGCTATACGCAGTGTCTTCACACCGTTCTCTAACATTACTCTCGACGGAGCTCGCGAGCCATTGGTCATCGCTTGGCCTGGCGCTCCGCTGATTGGCCGCGGTCCTTTCATTGTCCTAATAGAAGACGAGTGGTCATTGGTGGGCGCTATTTCTGCGTCACGGAGCTTTCCGGGGGCGCGTGGATATGAAAATATTTGAGCACGCCGTAGCTCCTCGCTTTGCTGCCGCTGCTCGCTCAACGTGAACCTTTTTTTTTTTTTTTGCCTGACTTGCACCCAGTGTGGCCGACTGGATGAGGCGAGGCCGCATGCTGCCGGGATCCGAGCCCACCGTGGACTCTCACCAACGCTCTCGCGAGCGTTCGTTTCTTCCACAAAATAGCAGAAGCTCCCCTACACTTGAACACAATGTACATACAGTACACCTGGGTTAAAAAACTCAAGTACCGGGTAGAAGTAAAATTACCCTTTCAATGCCCGCACTTCTCTAAAAGTACATTTTGAAACGTGTTTATATGCTAAAAAGTAAGAATGAGCAGGAAGTCTTTCAACCCTTGTGCAGTATTTTGCTTTTCGTTTAATCTCCAGCAAATTCATTTCACATTAAAGGGTAGGATTCAAAGAAGACACCAGAGAGCTGAAATTTTACCCAGATGGCGATAACATGTCAGAAGTCAATATGGCACTACCTCTTAGTTATCACACGAGCAGGAGTGATTATCAGGGGAGTGCCATGCCTTCGCTCAAATACTGCAAGAATGGTATGAGCCAACACGGTGAAACTACTGCACAGGGGTTCAAGTGAAAGCTCACTTTTCACTATTGAAATACATCCACTCAACTAAGTGACTTTGAATTACGCTATTATTTATTAATGGTACTCCTATACATAAAGCCAACGACAGGTGTGTCGAGGTCATTTTGTGGGGTCCTCAAGCATCCTAAAAGTCAATTCACAACCTCAAAAATTTGAGATGTCAAGAAATCATCTTTACGGTTTCCTTTTTGACAAGCCGCAAAGTACTTGGGGAAATGTAATATTTTTAACAAAATCCAACAACACTACCATTTTGCCGTCAGCACCCTTAAAATTGCTCTTGGACACTGACAAAAGTGACTGTTAATGATTTTGCAGAATGATTGTCAACACTGATTTAGGAAAACGGTAAATATCAATATGCAAGAGTTAATTTTCACAATATTTTTAGGATAGCACGATGTTCCATCACTGATGAGCCACAACTCCAAGCTCTGAACCTCCAACACACACATAACTTCCTCTCCCTATGCTATACAAAAAAAAAAAGCGAAACCTACGACTCCCGTGACAATAAGCACAATACGATTGGATAGATCACATTTATTTACTTTATATTTAGACTTGATTATGGATCGTTCGATAGAGCGATCGATAGAAAACTTTATTTCAATATTCTGTAATTTTGATTACATACTAAAATCCATACAATCGTTGACGCAACCACTTGTTATTTTCTCGATTTAGTACTTTGCTTAAAATGAAACTAAATAAATAGCAATAACTGGTCAGTGGAGGGGGCTTTGTGCCGCCTCGCCACCGGCGTTGCGCACCAGTTTTTTTGTCCCGTTGAAGACATTAAATACAAAAAATTAAAACATATAGTTAAACAATAATCAATTTCAAAATATTTTAAGGCATCCATCTAAAATCAGCTGCGAGGGGCTCAGCAGAAAACATTGTGTCCCGGAACTTTTGTCGGGGGAAGACAAATGATGTAGCACACGCAGGAAGCAGCACGACGTTTTCAGTACGACAAATGCTCTCTTTACTATCTCCGTTTTTGCTACGTGCTTAGCAGTAATTAATAATTTTTGAATGAACGTGGCGACTTTTAATTCAAGCGGGGGAACGGTACGTATTACTTTAAGTCTTTTGTTTGCACTTCGACTTGCACTGCCGCGTGCGCGCTAGCATGCTAACCGGCAGGTGTTGCTCGCCGATTTCGTTTTGTTTGACAGAATAAATCGTGTGACTTTGTTCGGATCGTCTAAGAACTGAGGCTTTTAGTAAATAACTTAATGTCTTTTAAAGTGGTGTGAAACCTATTACGGGAGCAATGAACACAATAGTGTTGTCTGTTACATATTTAGTGTCATTCAAAATCCCCCAAGCGTTATTTTTTTCATAATTTCACAATCGGTCTTAGAAAATATGTATTTTTTTATTATTAGAAATTATCATGCAACCAAACCGTGCCCTGTTGAATAAAAAAAAAAAAGTCCTTCAAATTTGAATTTAACCTCATCTGCCTCGTCAGTTCAAACTTAAATTTTTCTTGAGAAAAGTAATACTCAGTACTTACAATAAATGCACGGTAGTTCAATAAATAGGAATTTCGTGGTAAAAAGCGCCATCTGTATTGCTGCAATGCTTACTATAATATTGCATCATTATTTATAGCTCTTTTCAAAGTATTGTCTCTCAAGGTCACCCTTAAATGTCTGACAACCTTCACAATTTAACCTGTGTGAAACTTGACTTTTTTCACAAATTGCAGATCTGTGACAAAGCGCTAGAGAGATATATTCACAGGGATGAGTCTTCTTGATGTGGTGGCTGTCTGTTGCCCATTCTAGCTACCTGGGAGGTGAGCCAGGTTGTCATGGTGATTTTGCTGGAATGGCAGCGGATGGCAGCAGTGGACTTCAGGAGGAGCGGCGCCGTAGCGATGCCCGGTGAAGACGCCGGTTCGGGGGCTCGGCCCTCGTCGCCGGTGGGGTATTTGGGAAAAGTCAGTGCGAGCCCTTTGTTGCTCTCCTCTCGACATGTCACCTGCGCAAAGCTGAATTGTGTTTGACCTCAACTGTCAATGTCAGTGCCACTCCAAATTAGAGCAAAAGACAAAACGGAAATCTTTGGTAAAAGGCGAAAGGTTTGCTACTCTGTGCACGATAACCAAGTGGATTCTTTTTGTCACATGCATGAGATTGAAATGTAGTTATGAGGGATTTTTTGTCCCCAACACATTTTTGTCCTTGTTTTTCTACAAATATTTTGGTTTTGTCAAAAAACACCATAACAAGTGAAAATAGTTTGGCAAATGTCGATATTACCATTATTCTAATTTAAAAATGGCATGTAAAAGTCATTTGTTGATTAATGGTGACCTAAATATTGCGTTTTGATAGTCATACTTGTTTATGAGAGAGATTTAATTAGCGGTGCATTATTTTTCAAAATCAAAACTGAGCTTCCAAATGTAAGGGTGGCTAATCTTTGAACGGTATGTTCCAAGGTCCAAGAGAGGGCAGCGTCCCTGGACTGCTGTCCGTGGTGCGCGTCCAAAGGTCTGCGTTCGACCCTGCGCTCGTACCGCCTCAATGTGCACGAGACCGTCACGCTATGCGCCGAGCCTCAGGTTGGCCACCGCTCGTTCCCTCTTCCTCTAGAAGCTAAAGAAACAAATGAGTTCATGTTGGAAACTGGTCTTCGATCAGTAGGCTTAAAGGGAAATGGCCGAAGCGTTACCGTTCCTGATGCTAACCGCGCTAACCTGGCTGCTCCCTTTCACCAGTGCCTCTTCCCTCTGGTCAGCCGCCCCTTGGAGGATGTTTTGGCGAGTTTGGCCACAGGCGGCAGGAAGAGAAAGACTTTCTCTCAGGGGGAAAACGAAGAAGACTGCCAAGAAATTCAAGTCAAGCGCCCGCGCGCTGAGGAGCTGCACGCGTATGCAGGAAGCACGCTTCTGGATGAACGTCGTCAGGCCAACGAGATTGCTTATCCGCCCCGAGGCGGCCGTCCCCACCGGACGGCGGCCGCCACTACTGGACCTGCGCGCCGCCTACCCGATGGAAACCAGCCCTCCCCGTCTCGCCTCGCTCCACAGACGGACGAGGACGGCGGCGACCCGGAAGTGCTCCGAAGCCTTCCCGGGGAACCCGTCGGCGCTGCCCAAGAACCGGCGGACTCTCCAGAGGAACTCGTCGACGCCGGGTCCGGCGAATCCCTCAACGAACCCGTCGCCGTTCCCTTCTGGGAGAACGCTCACAACCTGTGCTGGTTGGACGTCCTGCTGGTGGTTCTGGTCAACTGCGGGAGCCTGAGGCGGAGCAAACCGCAGCAGGAGCCTCAGCGCGCTGCCGTTTGGCGCCTCCTGAGTGGCTACTCCAGCGCATGCCGCGCCCTCCCAGCAGCAAGCTTGATTCTGGGTAGCCCCCCTCTCAGACCCGATGAAATCTTCGCCCCATGACCTTTGAGGCATGGTTCCAGTATAGTTGACTCAGGGACTCATGTCGTCCGCTCTCTTGATCTTTGTGCCCAGATGGCGAAGCGAGAACGCAGCTCGGCGCGGGGGAGCTTCTGCGGAACCTCCGAATGGCCGTCTTTGAGTTGCTTCGGCCCAAGCTGCGCTGCGAGCTCGGTGAGGGCGCGCTCGTTGCCCACTGTTCAAAAAGTTTGTTGAAACGGCAAGTCTCCTCCAATGGTTTCCTCATTCGTTCTGGCACGCAGGTCAAGCGGAGAGCCCGGTGTTTGCCATGCCGCTCCTGCTGGCGGCAGACTCGTGGGCGGAGCCCCTCTTTCAGACCGCCTTCCGCTGGGAGTTTGAGTGCGCCGAGTGCAAGACCGTCACCAGAGAAAGGTCTGACAAGTTTATCGGGATTATTATTCCTGGTTACAGTCAAACTTCAACCGATGAGAAGTGATTTGAACGTCTGTGAACGTCTCCTCACTTCTTGCATTTTGTCAGAGAGGTCCCTTCTCCGATTGGCTGACAAGTTTCACTTCAAAGCACCTGCCATTTTTTTCAGGCTGATGGGAAAAATTCCAAGATGTCAACATCAGTGTCACGTTTCAGATCAATAATATTGATGAGAAAAAAAGTACATTTGAATGTTCGTTTGGCATTAAGGAGAACCACAAGAAATCCCTGAAGAGCAAAACATTTTGAAATGTCCTTTTTTTTAAGTTGGGAATCTGCAGTCCAAACGGCTCCATTACTTTGTCCATTTTAAGACCCATCCCTAAATGTTGAGCGGAATTTGATTTCTTTCTTTCTTCAGGTTCACCAACACGCTTCCCACCTTCACCGAGGTGGTGCAGGATTGGCACCCCATGCGAGCCACCCACCTGGCGCCGTGCAACGCCTGCGGCGCCCGCTCTCAGCGCAGGAGCATGAAGCTGGAGAGGTAAACGTCGGAATCAAATCGAGCTGCAGTTTGTCCTGGTGGTTTTTATGCGGCTTTTGCGGTGCTCCAGGGTGGCTCCGGTGTTGGCGCTGCATTTTGAGGAGGGCTTGCCGCACGGGGACCTCGGCGCGCTGGCCTTCATCTGGGAGGGCGGCAGACGCGCCGTCACGGCGCTGGTCCAGTACGACCGGCGCGCTCGGCACTTTGTGGCGTGGATCCGCAGGCCCAACGGTAAGAGGACATTGGGACACAGATTGTCCCGTCGCTACAAGTTCCTTTTTTTTTTTTTTTTGCTTCCTTTGGGTCACGGAAATGCAAATAAGCACTATGTGACTATGAATGTGTGGAGCTTTTAAAGCCAAGTGGGAAGGCAAAGTCAGAACTTTCGTTTCTCTTCCACAAGCTCGCGACATTCTTTGGATATGTAAAGTCTTTCTTTTTCTTTCCTGCTCTCATCTGATCTTTTTCTCTCTTCTCCCACCCTCGCGCATCAGGCTCTTGGCTGGAATTTGACGACTTGAAGCACCCGCAGATCATGCTGCATCCCACGCTGCCCGTTCCCCCTCAGGAAATGCACCTTCTCTTTTGGGAAGCCCAAGAGGATTCTGGCCCCTCTGGAGGGAGTTCCCTGTCAATCACGCCACCAGATTCCCTATCGTCCCCTAGCCAAGTCCCAGACCGGCACATGACCACGCTCGCCGACGGCGAAGAGGACGCTTGCGAGGACGCGTCCATCGGCTCCGTCACCCTACTGGACGCCTTCCACGGACTGTCGCAGGACGACATCATCACACTCACGTTGACTGAGGTGCGTGGTGGAAAACGATGCCTGCGTCCGCCGTTGTGTCCGTTTTGTTTCAGCAAGACAGCCAGAGGCATGATTAGAAGGTCCACGCTGTCCTTTACTGAGCACGCTTGGATCAGTCCAAAGATAGACCAAAAAAGAAACGTTCACTATAGTGGACGCAAATTAAACTGAAGTAGATGAATTGACTGATTAAATCTGAGCTAACAATGCTGACTCAGAGTTCATTTGCCCCAAAGAAAGGAGTGCATCCCAAAAGTAATGACGGAATACCCAGAGGAAACCCTTGCAAGGATTGCGTTTTACCAATTGTACTATATAAAAACTAAACGGCTCATTTTAATGACATATTAACAGTCTACTAAGAAAAAAATGAATGACATGTACTAAGACACGGTGCCGAACTCTTTTACGAAAGTAAATAATTAGGAGGCCAAAGTCAAACGACGAAGGTTAAAAGATCTGTCATTGCAGGTGGGTGCCAACGCGCCCATGGATCACCAAGTGCTTCTGGACTGCCTCCCCGCGCCCGATAGCTCAACCGTGACGCCCGAAGACCCCGGCGAGTACGCGCCGCGCTCCGCCGAGCCCAAGGGCGACGCCGTCAAAGTTGCCAATTGTGAGCCCGCTTCCGGTAACGCTCCGAGGACAAGAAAAAACGTGTCCAAAGGGCAAGCGGCCACAAAGGACGCGGCGCCACCGCTGGATGCGAAAGCCCAAGGTGTGCGCGCGCCCACTCCGGACGGCCGCGCGCCAGACCAAAGTGTCTGCGAAACGTCGGCCGTGTCCTCCAGCGGACCTCCTCCTGACCGCGACTCCCGCTGGTCCCACCTGGTCAGCCGACATATCGCCAATCGGAGGCCCGGCGCCGCCGAGCCCCTTCCCGCGCCTGCCAATCATGTCCAGAATCCTCCCCGTCACTCCACGCCCGTTCCCGCCAAGAGGCCCCCCGTTCCCAAAGTGCAAGTGCTTCATTTGGAAGACGGTGACGGACTCCCCCTCAAGGCCGCAGAGACGTTCGGCGCATTCGGCGCCGCCGTCCGATCCCCGCCGTCCATTCCGACGAGTGGTAGCCATAGTAAAACGGGCGCCCCGTGCCCGGATGACACGTCGGCACTGCGCTACAAGCTGCTAAAGAAGCTGAAGGCCAAAAAGAAGAAGCTAGCCAAGCTGGACAAGCTGCTAGCGCGCCGGCCCCGCAGCGCGGCCCCGGTCTCGCCCGCCGCGTGCGACGGCTTCTTGCCGTCCGACCTGCTGCTCCCCTCGCCCGACAGCTCGGGATTCCTGGAGGCGCCGGCCCGCGGCCCGGACGGGATGCCCGAAACCCCGCCGCCGTCGCAAGCGGACAATTTCCTGGACGACTTCCTGTCCATGACTCCTACGGCCACGCTGGAGGATGAAGCGCTCAAAGAACTGGAACTTTTACTTTCATAGCAAGGACGGACAATTTGTCCCCATTCAAATGAAAGGCCAGGCTTCCTTTAATGAGAAAATGCATAATGCAAACATGCTGCGGATTGACGGTCAATCTTTGCACAGGATGAAGAATATATTCATGTGAGCATAATGATATTCTGCTAAGGAAAGTTGACTTCACTACCACCGTGAAGTGATTGCATCTGGCAATTTTGTTCTCAAGTTGAAGCCTGGCCAAAAGGTCCAGCATCACGTGTATGTCGCTGCTTTGGCAGCCTCTCGTGGCATCCTTGGGAAGTAAGTCGCCACACTACTTTTGGCTCAGCCTAACGGAATGTTTGCTTTTCATTTTTAAACGAAGCTTCCGAACGGTTTCTATCATTTTTTTGGTTTATTTCCTGACCTTGTGGGTTGGTTATAGCTTTTATATACTGTAATGTACAGTATTTGCTTTCGGCATGCTGCTTTTGTTTCAATACATATGAGAGCATCATAACCACATGACCACATAAGCATATTGTAATCTCTGCTTTTTTTTTTCCTCTGAGTTCAAACATGTTCATATTAATTTATTTCGTAACAGTAAAGCACTTCTTGTCCTGGGCGGTGGGGCTCACGAATTCAATTAGAAAATGACTAATAAATCGCGCCATCCTGAAAACATGGATTTTCTGAAGAATCGTTGCATTGCGCTGGTTTTGATTCACTTTTGAAATCAGGTGATTAATATCAAATGAATTCAATACAACAGTTTCTAAAATATCCACGATTCCGGACAGCACCGACTTCCTACTTGAAAAAAATTGTTTTGATCTCATTTCACTTGTTTGTACAGCGTAACATTTTCTCTCAAATGGAACTTGTAAGTGTACTTTCACCCTGTCACCTGACAGTCTAGAAGTAGTTCTCAAAAATACATTTTTTGACGAGGAAATTTTTGGTCAATCCAAAAAAATTGCCACATTTTGTATCTTGTTTCATGGATGCGAAAGCAAATTTGTTCAGGCAGTTGTACCTTGTTATTAAACGTAAGGAAAGTGCAGAGCGCCACAATGCCAATAGATGGCGGTGTAGTGCTATTTTTAACCACTGTGTTTGGTTTTCTTGAATCGGAACAAAGACTACTTCTAGGAACCAAAGGGCAGCTATTACATCAACTCCATTATCAATAGTTTTTCTATTGTGGTTTGCACATATGAAAACGAGCTAAGTGCGAATAAACAATGGAGAAAAGATTCGTCATCCAATTCGATTGTGTTTCACAAAAAAGCATGCGAGAGTGTTTATATTTCTATTCTAAACATACGAATTTGTCATTTGAATTCACGAACTCTCCCGTGAAACACGTTACCCCGTTCTTCCAATAGTCCATTTTTGAAAACGAGCATTATTTTTGTAAAGGCATGGCTTAAATTCCCATACTCTGAAACCTACACCTTTAAAGCAATTTTTATTCTGATGTTAACGTAATCATGACATTTTTTGTGAATAAAAGAAAATAAACACTTGAAGCCGAAAACGGTTTGCCAAATATCAGTGATGCACAATTAGACTGCGCTATCGTATTTATTTTCAAATCACTCGTGTGCGTTTCCGAAGCGCTCTTTGTTCATGTGCCGCTTTGTTTGTTTCCGGGCGAGTGTTTTTCTTCCTGACGTGACGTTTGTCACCAAAAGGCCCGCCTAACATAGACGCTGACTGGCTCGGCACCGTAATCCCCGCCCATATCGACACCGATTGGCTGCGCAAGGTAAGCCCCCGCCCGCTTCGGGAACGCCCCTGCCTCATGCACTTGAACCGGGAATGTCACTCGTTCTTCAAACTGACAAAATACAAAGACGAGCGGCAGACATTCGCCACGCGCGGAAAGACCACTTTGTCACTTAGAGTAGTCAAAAAAATTAAATACATCTTTTCGATCACTCATTAGGGGGGATCTCGCGAGACACGTGGCCGTCAAAGTCGCAATGTGCTCTTCGGACGGAACAGGTGGCATTCGCTTGTGAGTAGACGCCGCGATCGCGATCTGGATCTGGACCCGACGAATCGGCGGGCGACGACCATGCCGGTGGCCGAAGGCGACGCGTTGCCCTCGGAGGGGCGGACGGACGAGGGCGACTCGGCGTCGGCGCCGGTGGAGGCGGCAGCCACGCTGTGCAGCAGCCCCGCCGCGGACATCCTCAAGAAGTTCTACCACACCAAGCGGGTCGGCAACTATTTGATCGGCCGGAAGCTGGGCGAGGGCTCCTTCGCCAAAGTCAGGGAAGGCCTGCACGCACTCACCGGGGAAAAGGTACCGCACACTCGGACAAATTCAACCTGTTAACACGCGAACAACAAAAACAGACTTTTTTCCTCTAGTGAGGAAAAAAAAAACTTTTCCAGCTTCCAGCCAGGAAGAAAAACTTTTTTTTTTTAAAGATCTAGAATAGTGTCAATCACTCCATTGTGTTTTGTGATTTGTGCTCGGGGTCTTTTGTCCTGCCCGATGACCTCACGCCCGCTGACGTTGTGTTGTTTTGAAAACATTGCGTCTTTCTTCTCGCTCCCTTGTGCGCGTGCGTCGCCGGCTGGGAGGAGGGAGGGGGGGGTGTAATGATGAATGGAGCAGCTCTTGATGCCGCTGAAGGCCACTCGCCTTTGTCTCGTACAGCTCGCCTTGCCTTTGTACTGCCCTTCTTTTGACTCCATCGCTACTAGACATTTGAGAGCCTTTTTACAATTTCAGGAACAACAGGTTATTATTGCGTGTATCTACCAAATGAAAAGCTCCTTTCGTCAGAAAACAAACCAAGGGTCTTTTGGTTTCTCCCGGTTGACTCCGGAGGGGGAAAAAAAAAAAAAATCCAGACATGGATGCCATCTACTGGTGGTAGTGCATTAGTAAACTGATTTTGAGCTAATATTTTTTCTCTTATGATAGTGGATTTGTTCATTTTATCAAAAGCACTGTAATATGTGAATTTAGAAAAAAAAAATTCAGATCAGTCTCCCTGATACTTCACAGCCTAAAAGTTTAACATCCCCTAAAAATTATATAAAACGCTCTAAAATGAAAATCACATTTGCAACAAAATATGATCACGTGAAAAGTCATTATATGAGTCAAATGGAATCTTGTCCATTAAAAATTCATTTCAATTGTTATTTTTTGCATGGCAAGTCATCTAAATACAAACTGATTTGAAATGATTGAAGGGAATATAGTGGGAAGGGGTTTATGCGCATATTCTGCCCCCCCCCCCCGATCAAATCGATGGCTGGTCACCTGCTGGAGCTCCCTTTGTCTGGGCTGATGCAAACATATGCAATCGCTCAGCGAGACGGCCGGGGAGGGGGCGAGGCCGGGCCAGGCGAGGAGGGGGCGGGCGAGTCGGAGGGTTTATTGGCGCTCGGAGCATCCCTGGAAAGTGCTCATTTAACACAGCGCGTGGATGAAAGTGAGGCGGGGTGGGGGTCACGCGTTTTGGATGTAACCCACTTTTACATCCCGCCGACCCCCCTTTTTTCCCCCTGTCCGAGGGGAGCGCTGTAAACAACTCAAGCCCACCCCCAAAAGCCCCCTGGCGGACCCCACCCACCCACTCACACCAACCCCCTGCTTTGGCTCGTACTGTAAATAAGTACCCCCCCTAACACACACACGCACACACACTTGTAAAGAAGCTTGAGTGAGCGCCGCATTTGCTATCTATCAATGAGCGTACATTAGACATAATCCAAAGTAGGCACAATGCACATGATAGAATGCGAGTGGCTCTTCTGGTGAGTTATTCATGAAAAATATTGTTTTTCCCCACCACTTGTTATTGTTATGAGCACCGCCTTGTGCAACGGAACTAGGAATTACCAGCAAGCGCTACATTTACATTTTATGTTTACAACTGGAAATAATCCATGGTCAAATAAATATATATATAAATATATATAAATATATATATATATATATGTATGACCAAGTCTCACATGAGGCCTGTCTCTGGTGGTCGTGAACTAGAAGAATATAAAAGTGTCCCAAAGTCATTCACCACCAGCCCAGTCAAAAAGGATCTTTGGCGTCTATAGCCGTCACTGGCAGCCAATGAGTTTAACATTCACCGAGGTATAGTGACAATTAGAGTAATCGAGTGATTCTCCTCCAGCTCCGTCAAAATGGATCTTGGAACATAAGGTATAGGTAACATGACGTAATTTGAAAGGAGATGCTAGGTTTCTCGAAGCGGTAAAGGGACTTTCCCTTATACAGTGTGACGCTTTTGTAGCTCTGGTAATCGAAGCGCTTAGTCATTTAGCCGATGACGCGGCATCAGGAGCAAGTAGGGCTTGGGCGTCTGGCTCAAGGACGCTTCGACACGGTCAGGACGCTCGGGGGATGGAAACCGCAGCCTCTCGGAACAGGGCCGCGCAGCCCGCAGATTCCCGAGAACCATCCGGTTCCGCTCCGTTTTGTTCGGGGGAAATGTTGAGTATCAAAAGTACTAGCCGTACCGGTCGGATGACGAAAAACGCTCTACCTTCGCAACTGATCGGAATAATCCCGAATAAAAGCAATGGATCCTGAGCAGGTGTTTTCAACGGAACAAAATGATCGCGCAACAGAAAAATACAACTCGAAGCGACGCACAAAGGAAAAATCCTTTTCCGAGTCTCGTCTCATCAAGCGAAAGCAAAACAAGGGCGCCTTTGGGCCGCCAAGGACAGGACGTCCGCTCGCTCGTCATTTGTGAGCGCTCGGCGTCTAGACGGCGGGCCCTATGTTAATGAGGGTGCGGCGGCGGATGAAGTCATCACAGGCGGCGTGCGGGGTTCAAGCGCGGGAGCGAGTCACCCTTCCTCTCGCTTCCTCCGTTTCGGACCTGTCCCGTTCCGCGCGCCGTTCCATTCATTCATGGCTTGTATTTAGGGCGGCGACTAGCGACTAACTCATTCGATCCCAAAAACGGAATTGTACGTCAGGAGCAGTCTGAAAATCGCTGACACACTTAGTCGTAATTATGCATCTTTGTTGTCATTGTGCTGCTGGTACAATAACAATAATTTCCGTACGACGAATGATAATAAAAGGCATTCTATTCTTTTTACAGTCCAGACGATCATAACCATGTGCTTATTTGAAATATATATATTTTTTACCCAATTATTAGGAGTGCTTGAAAATAGTGAACATAAGACAAGTTGGTCAATGTTTTTAAATTCATAGATGGACATTAGTTTATTAAAAAAAAACTGACTTTGCGGAAAATGCACAACCTTTGATTCGTTCGCCCTTTTAAAAAGCCTACAATTTGAAAATGAGCTAAATAAGAACACATTTATAGGGCTACGTGGAGGTGTATTTTAGCCAGCAACCCTGATATAAATGGCAATATATCTCTCAAAATAAAGGCATAGGTTTCGCAAAAGAGTCACGACAATAAGGTTTAGAAAGGTGTTTCATGTTCTATTTCATTTGCTCTTAATTCGAAATGAAAGTGGCGGTCATCTGCGAAAGGCGTGTTTTCGGGGACGCGGGCTAGCGGCGCTAACACCCGGGCGCATCCCGCAGGTGGCGGTGAAGGTGATCGACAAGCGCAAGGCCAAGAAGGACTCGTACGTGACCAAGAACCTGCGGCGCGAGGGCCACATCCAGCAGATGATCCGCCACCCCAACATCACGCAGCTGCTGGACATCCTGGAGACTGAGAACAGCTACTACCTGGTCATGGAGCTCTGCCCCGGCGGCAACCTGATGAACCGCATCTACGACAAGAAGCGACTGGACGAGCGCCGCACGCAGAAGTACATACGCCAGCTGGTGCTCGCCGTTGAGCACCTGCATCGGGCCGGCGTGGTGCACAGGTACGCCGCCCTTCCAAACTTCAAAACAGGGACGGCCCGGCGATGGGGGTATCACCCCCCCCCCAAATCGTTGACATTCTGCGCATCTTATGTAAAATATGTCTTTTCTTTGTCTATATTGCAGAGACCTGAAGATAGAAAACCTCCTGTTGGACGAGCAGGACAACATCAAACTCATCGGTAAAAAAACCAAAAGAAAAATCACATTTCCACCCACGTGTGAGGGAAAGCCAGGAATTCACAATGCCGCGCGCGCATCCTTTCAGATTTCGGCCTAAGCAACTGCGCCGGCATCCTGGGCTACTCGGACCCCTTCAGCACCCAGTGCGGGAGTCCGGCCTACGCCGCCCCGGAACTCCTCTCCAGGAAGAAGTACGGACCCAAAGTGGACGTCTGGTCCATGTGAGTTTCCATTGAGGAATAAGAAAAAAGCCAAAGGAAGGCTCGACTAACGGGGCGCCCGGCGTGTGTCGCAGCGGCGTCAACATGTACGCCATGCTGACGGGCACGCTGCCCTTCACCGTGGAGCCCTTCAGCCTGCGCGCGCTGCACCAGAAGATGGTGGACAAGGAGATGAACCCTCTGCCTCCCTCGCTCTCCACAGGTAGCTCGGTCTTTTCGTTTTTTTCCTTTCCTTTATTTCATCCCTGCGCTGTCACCTTAACGCCAAAGCCGTCTTAGCCCATTTGCCTAAGTGTCAATGAATAAAAGCCAATGACTCACGTCAGTCTTATGTAACGCGGAAAAGGGCCGTGACGCCGGGCGCCTAAGACGCTTTCCAATCTAGCTCGTCTGCAGGTCCTTCAAAACGTCCTCAAGTGTCCTCCAGACTGCCACCTTGAAAGGAATGGTGCAATAAACCCTGTTGTCGAGGCAGAGGATCGCGTCACTTTGTTTTTTTTTTCTTTTGGGTGAAGAAGATTTGATCAAAGTGCCCCTCAAAAAGATGTTAAATGATGTGAAAAGGGCCTCACATTTTTTAATGTCATCACCTGAGCTATTGAAGTATGAAGGCAATTGATTAGGAAATTCAGTGCTCGTGTAATCAATTAATTTAGGTAGCAAACGGACTAAAGGAATTACTTTAAGTACAAAATTAATTAATTTTGGTTATATAGTACAGGAGTATCTGAAGTACCGAGGTCATTATTTTAGATACAAAAGCACCTAAAGTAATCAAAGTAGTTTAATACTAATTGAATACTTTATGACAATTAATTTTGTACCATTTGACACTCCTTTAGACAAACATTGAAAAAATACTAAAAAAAAGACGCAAGTACCTGAGATTGAACGTCTAGAAACTTAAGAAAAAAAGGACAAATATGCGTTGCACAAGTTCAATTTGATCAGTCATCTCGAAATCTCTTACATTATGGTAGATCAAAGTGGGCTTCAAGTCTGCATCAATCAAAAGGGTTTTAAAGGGGTCTTCAAAAAAACCCTGTCGACAAAGTTCCGTGCGACGGGCCAAATGCAGCGATGACTTTGCCTAACATTGGGGTTCCCTGTGCAGCCGCCATCTGCCTGCTGAAAAAGCTCCTGGAGCCCGACCCCAACAAACGGCCCAACATCCACCAGGTGATGGCCGACTCGTGGCTGCAGCTGGCCAACAGGAACACGGGAGCCCCCTACCTCAACAGGTACGGCCGCCCCAGCCCGGGCCTGACTTGGCAGCGTCCCCTTTCTAAAAACCCGGGGCGCTTAAAGGATCCACATCGAGGAGATCAACCACACGGTGCTGCTGCACATGACGGAGAAGATGGCCTACAAGCACAGCGAGGTCCTCAGCGCCGTGCTGACCAACCGCGCCTGCCACACCCTGGCCGTCTACTTCCTGCTGAACAAGAAGATGAAGAGGCTCTCCAAAGAGTACAGGGTGCGTCCGTTCGCCGCAAAGCGCCACGGAGCGCTCAAAGCAGTCCGCGAACGCGCTCTTCCATCTGATACCATGTTGACGCGTCCCGTTTGACGTGCGCCCTCAGGAGATGCAGTTCCAGGAGAATAAGAAAGGGGACAAGCCCAAGAACGAGTACTTCCAGACGCAGTGGCGCAAGCACGTGGACAAGCTGACCATCCCGCCCAAGCAGGCGCCAGTCTACTTGGCCGTCAGCAAAGGGCCCAGCAAAGAGAAGAAGCACCGTACCGGTGAGCCTCCTTCGCCGCGCGCCTTGCCGTCTTCTTTTTGTCCCATCTTTTGGTCTTCCTTGTCCACGCGGGGGAGCTTGCATGTTGCCGATACTTATTCGGGCTCGGCTAACACTTGGCGCGTCGCGGCGCAGGTCTGTTACGCGCTCTAACCGGCGGCCATCGGAACTCGCCGCTGGCGCCGCCGGGCACGGTGGCGTCGTCGTCCATGGAGTACCTGGAGATCCAGCCCCTGTTCTCGTCCCACACGCCCCAACGGCGCCGGCGCCTGGCCACCATGCCGCCCGTCAACAACAGCCCCGAGCACGGCGTGCCGGCCCCGCCCGCCCCCTCGCCCATCGGCATGCACTCCTTCGGCTCGCTGTCCAAGGCCGAGCGTCTGGACGAGGCGCCCGCCTCGCCCTGGTACAAGCTGACCAACGGGACGCTGTCCCCGCCCCGCCACGTCTCCGCCTTCCAGCCGGACTCGTCCTACCTGAAGAAGGCCACCATCCCCAGTCCGCCGGTGCTCGTCGTGCAGCCGCAGCCCAAGAAGAGCGTCTCGTCCGACCGGGGCTTCTCGTCCGACTTGGGCGGCAGCCCGCCCAAGTCGGCCTTCAGCCCGCCCAAGTCGGCCTTCAGCCCCCTCAATCCGGCGTCCGCCTTCAGCCCGCCGTCCAACTCCGGCGGGAGCGCCGGCGAACCCGACAGCCCCAAACAGCGCGCGGTGGGCGTGGCCCTGCCCTTCAGAAAAAAGGCCCACCTGCAGCCCTTCAGCTTCCGGCCCGAGCAGGTGGTGGAAGAGGTGGTGTCCCCGCCGCCCTACCCCATGCAAACTCTGCTCTGCGCCTCGGGGGCGCTCAAGACCCTCTGCTGAGGGCTCGCCAAGACTCCTCGGGGGCGCTCAAGACCCTCTGCTGAGGGCTCGCCAAGACTCCTCCCACCGCAAATAACCTCAACCGTCTGACTTGAACATTCAAAACGGAGTTGAGGAGCTTCCTTTACACAAAAGCGGCGTATACAAAGACCGCACAAGGCTTTCGTTTGACATAGAGTGTATCTGCCGCGCTGAGAAGGACGAGTACGTATCAGGAGAAATTGCCTTTTTTGCTTTCGCTACTCGCAAGCTTAAGAGTTCCAAGAAACCCGCAAACGGTTTCTCGAACGTGGCGCGCACGTACTTGCCGGCGGCGGGCCGAAACTTGAAACAGCCATCCGTCGTCTCCCATCTAGTATGTGATGCCAGATGGCACGTTGTCTCGCCAAATAGCGTCGCCCGGGTATTATAAGCTTGCTTTCGTACAAGCGGTGAAACAAAAATGGATGCAGTTTTTTCTTGAGAAACCATCAAGAGAGTATTTTTCCTTCTCGGCGCCACAGATACTTTCAACACCAAAAGTTCAACCAAACCATATTATTTCAGCTAACTAGCTTCATGCTAACGTAACGGCAAATGCATATTCGCAGTATTTCCGCCAAACTGCTAATTTAAAAACACAAAAGAGAAACGACTACAAAACACAATGATTATTACAGCGCTTTTTCTTCAAATAAACGTTTCCTTTTTTTTGTCAGTATCCGCATTAGCGCTGCGATCGCGAGAGTCCGCTACACCACTTATTCCACTCTACCTTTTCTTCTTGCTGTTAATTCGGTTGCCTGTCTTCCCGTAGAACTTGCTGCTGCCCCTCATGTTGTGGCAGAAAGCGGTATTACACATGGGCGCACCTCAACACTCAGACTTGACTGGATGGCGTAAAACCTCACGACGCTTTAAAGTCCGCCACAATCCAAACGATCCTTTTCACTGGACTTGTTCTCCTCGTCACTTTATCAATCCATTATTTGTACTTTTTGGACCAATTATGAGAAACACTGTACATGGAGCTCACCACACAACGCACACACACTGAAACAAACTGAGCCGCCGACTGATCGGCACCAGCCAAAGGGCCCGAAAGGACACTTTGCGTGCGCTGCGTCTTTTCCGTCACGTCCCCGATGGACTTCCAGCTCGCCGCTTACCTCACGCGCACTCCACTGCGTACGAGCGTTCCCCGCCCAATACGAGCTTCGTAGGTGCCAAGTGTCTTTGTTTTTATGGCGACGACAATAATTCCGTCCCAGGTTTTTATATTCGCTTATATCAATTTTCTACTCTTTGTTGCAAAAATTTGCGAAATGTTGAGTACCAAAGCAGTTTGAAGAGCGTTTGTAGCCCATTGGAAGCGGCGTTGGTAAAAGGCGCGCGATTAGCAAGAATAGCTTTGCTGTTTAGCATCCCGCCATCGGTTGGGAACCAGACTTCCGGTTGACGCTCATTCAGGCAAATTGCCAAGAAGTTCACTCAAGACTGAGCTCCGGGATCCACCCACAATGGCCGACTTTCTGTTCAAGTTGAAACGTTTTTTGTACGTCCTGCTTTGATAAACACCTTCACCCAATTTTGTGTTAGCCGGCCATGTTTTTGGGGGCTGGTTTCTTTTACTTTCCAGGAAATTTGGGGCCTTGACACTGCAATTCGTCCAAAAAATAAAAAATAAACAGATCAAAAGTAATAGGCTGTAATTAAAATTTAAATGTGTAAAAAAGGTCACAACTCAAACCAATATTTGTAAGATTGAAAAGCCAGTTTAACTCTGGCCTGTTTCTTGTCACTTTTTCTTCACTTTGGAAGAAAAAAAATATGAACTTGAAAGTCGCCTTACTGTGAAATTTGACGTCGGTAAAACACAAACAAACCACTTGGTGTTTGTGTATGTGTTTTTTGTGCAATAGTCTTAAGTGTTTACTTCCAACACGGAAAAAGGAAATGTAAATATTCTGGACATCCTCGTTGTTGAAGCCATCTTGTGAATGTTTTGTTTTTGGTTTTTTTTGCTTCTTTTTTCTTCCTGAAGCAATCAAAGGAAAAATTGCATGCAACGTTGTCAGTCTGTCCGCAGTCCCTGTACCTTTGTTTTTTCTTACATTTTTTTAAATTGCGCGTGTGCCGAAAGCGATACAGACTGGGGGGGAAGGTTTTTCTAAGATTTTTATAACTTGTTGCTTTGTTAAGAGATTTCTATGCTGTATAAAGTTATTTAAACTATTTATATTCAACTCCAAACGCACTTTGTGCTGTCTTTTATGATCTGTTTTGGACTTTGCTTCTGCCAATAAAAGCCAGCTCAGCTGTTACAGTCCTTGCGTGGCAACTGCGTGAAAATTAGTTCTATCTGCCCCAGCGAACGAAACAAAAGCGGCGACCCCCGCGACAGCTGAAAGAGCCTTCGGGGGAGGAGGGGGGTTTCAGGCATGGTTCGCGAAGCCCCCCCGCCCCTCCCCGCCCATGCCTATCAGCTTTGCTGTCATAAACACAAACCGTAGACTTTAATCCACTCAGCTGCGGTCCCTGTAAAGCTCTTTGGGTCAACACGGGCCTCAGCAGACACACTCGCCAGTCAACACATGACACAAACAGTCGGCGTGCCTTTAAGCGGATAAAGCCCAACGGGCTCCGGAGACTTTTGTGCATGTGCTTGGCCCCAAGACAAAACTGTTGCCCAAACGCCAAGGGAGACTTTCAACGACTTGCGCCTTTCCTCACGCACTCCCGTTCTTTCTTTTCCCCGATGACTGCTCGTCAAAAGACGGAACGGGAACCTAGATCGATCCCGGCCAGGCAAAAGCAGTCAACTTTTCCGTGGTAGTCAACTGCCATTTCCTCAGTTGACCCGTGGGCGGTTTTCCTGTTTGTTTGCCGTCAGGTGAAAAACAAAGTGTATATTAACTTGAATTATTTTCGAATCATGTGTCAGTGGTCAATTTTTCAAAAGTCAAATTAATACATAATGGAACATGACAAAAAAAAAAAAAACTATGTTTAAACAAGAAGCTAAATGCTAAAGAATGCTATAAATTGCTTGATAGGTCCTGCTATTATCAGATAACAACACAATTCCATTTGATCATTTGGCAAAAGCTTCGTTTCGAGAAATAAACAACAATGATGTGCTAAATATAAAATTCTACTGACCTAAATTGAACAATGCAATATTTGATTGAAGGAAAGGGTTAATTGGGCAAGTCTAGCGAGGTTGGCTTGAGTGTCGCGTCACGGAGCCTTACCGGCTGCCTCCCCGGAACCTTTGGATGTGATTGGACTCTTTTGGTTCGACGAATGCGGGAAGAAATGGCAAAAAAAAACCCAACAAGCAGCCGGCGAATATCTTCATGGTGGTCGTTGCCTGCTGCCTGATTACTTTCATGGGTTTCACCTGCAACGTCCAGGCCGCGGCCGGGCGATAATTACTCGTTTTCCTGCAGTTCTTCGGCCATCTTTGTAGTTTTTTTCCCCACCGACGACGCAAGTAGAGTACTGTACAGTATTACAATTTTTCACACGTACTGTAGCTTAAAAAAAAGCTATTGATACTTGTTGAGACTTGAAACACTGATAGATACTTTTTTAACATTTTTTATCCATATGAACTGGAGTTAACTAATGAAAAATGGCTAAATAAAGTAGTTTTAAATGTATTTAGTTATTAATAGGATATGTTTGTCTTATTTCTCATGTTATCGGACTAGGTTACGTCTATTTTATACTTTCAATTGCTTTCTATAACAAAGTTTGGGTGCTATTCACCACATCATCCAAAATACCTATAGACACGCGCGCGCGCACGCACTCACGCAAGGGTAAACACACACCTAAGCATGACAACACAGCCATGTTTGCAAATAATGCCTCTGAGCAGCCTCAGACAACTTAAGATGATTTGCAATCAATATGTTTGTGTGTGCCTCACAGACACACGTACACGCGCACACACACGCACGCAACCAGGATGAGATTCCGATTAGTGTAGAGTCTTACGGCTTATCAGGGAATGGCCACTTTCTTCTTTTCAACAAAAACAAAAACAATTTTAAGCTCCAGTATACATTACCACTCCGTCTTATAATGTACGTGTTATCAGAAATTGAAACTAATTAGAATTATAAGAAAAAAAGGTCATTGTCTATGAAAATTCGAATATTAAACTGTTTTTTTTTTTAACTCATTTTGTCTATCTTTTAATTATTTATAACATGTAATCAGTGGAATTAAAAAAAAAACTTCCAAATGATTGTTTTTTAAACATAAATCTAATTGTATTTGTACAATTGAATGTAACCATTATTAGTGCATCTCGCAGAAAACAACACGTGCATTGTTGATGACGTTTGGGCGTGGCTATTTTTGTTTTGTTTTTATTGAACATCGTGTGGAGTCAAAATATTTTTGGATTTTTATGTTACGATTTACCAGGCAGGTGCAACTCCTTGAAATGTTTTTCTATTTGCCGCCTGCTCTTGTCATTAAAAAAAAGAAACAAAAAACAGGCAAACCTATAAATGTGTTGAAAGAGCTGCAGCGATCCAATGAGGAGCCGGTGTCTGTTGGAACAGCCACAACTGCCATTGGTCGGCGGCGACAGGCAGGGGGCGACGTGATTGGTTGACGGGGGCTTCATTGCCTCCATGGCAACATGGCTTCCTCATAGATGCAAACGTGGAGGAGACGATGCTTTTGGGGAGGGGGGGGGGGGGGGGGGGGGTCTGATTGGTCCAGGCTTCAACTGGTGCAATAAAGGCGGCAAGCTGTGCAATGTGTGCTAAGTGTGTGGTAGTCACTAAGGAAAACGAGTTCACTTAGCTGGCAACATCTTATCCACACACACCCTAAAAATTCTTGTCACTTAGCAGATAGTAGCGTAATCAAGGGTTATGCCATATTATAATAAAGTGCTTTATGTCAGTTTCTCAAGCTTGTTTTAAACAATGCAACCCCCGTGATTTTTTTTAGTCAATTAAAAGAAAACCAGCGCAAAGCATTTTTGGATGGATCAAAAGAAAAACCACTGAAAAAAAATCTGCACCGTGCCATCAGATTTAACTTTGGACCTACAATTGTTGTGGTATGCGTTGTTGTTTTTCAGATTGGTCTACTGGGAAACTGCCTCACTCACATTCATATCGCATTTCCCAAACTAAAGACATAGAACATTTTGCAAAGAAAATGCTCGATTTTCCAATTCATTTTCTTTGAATTTGAAAAGACAGCTGTACTGTTCCCGTCAGCGCATTCAATGAAATGTGCCCATAGCTAGAGGAATCTGGCAAAGCCCCTGAAATGCCTTCACATAACCTCATTTGAGGGCCGCTGACCTAACAATGACAACGTCTTTCAATTTGGGAATTTAAATGTAGCTTTGGACACCTATGGAAGGCAGATTGGGGCTTGAGCTCATTCGAGCGCAACACGAGCTGCTCAAGCACAAAAACATTTGGGCGTGCTTTGAGTCTTGTTGTTGTTTGACTGAAGGGTGGGGTTACTGGGGAGAAAAACACACACGCGCGCCCTAGCCCCTCCCAACGGGCAACAGGCGAGCTGATGTAGCAGGTGCTGCCTGTTGCCGTGGCGACCGCTCCAAGGATACAGTGTGCTGGTTGGACGCGGCGGGAAGGGAGGGTTGACGGGAGGACGCTTCGCTAGCAAGTGTCGCTAGGCACATTCCAGGTCAAGCCAGGGTGGGAATCCCGCCCGCGCGTCAAGCGCCGGCCGGCAAAGACCCCGAAAGCAAAAGTCTCTCCGACCCGCCACCGCCACCGTCGGATAAGACCAAAACCCTTGCGCGGATTATCCGGATCACTCGCAACACTTTGCTTAACTGACAACAACAACAAAAGTGGGCTGGAGACATTACATGTTGTTGCTAACAAAAGCAGCAGCGCCTCACCAGGCTCTCTCACACACATTTTGCACTTAACAAAGTCCTTTTCTGTCTGAACCACTTCCATTTTTTTAAATAATCTAACGTTGGATATTTATACATGCCCCAAATTTTATCCTATTTTGTAAATTCCCATGTGCCATTTTTGCAACGTGCCAAACTCCCTATTATTTTGGTAGAAATTACTTTTTTGGACTCCAGTTTTCGCATTCAAAACCTATTTTTTTTTTTTTGCGCACACATTTGAGTAAAACGAGTGTGTGGCCACAAAGTTTGGCGTTGGAATTTGGGGACTGCTCACAAACAAACAACCCCAAATACTTTATTTGCTTATCGGTTAACACACGTGAACGGTGTACAAAAGAGCGGGCCAACAAAAACCCCAAATCGCATGCAAAAACACACACGTAGGAACACACTTTCAAGCGCGTGTGGGAAAAAAAGGCGTGCGGTGGCGCGGTGACAGAAAAGAAAGAAGAGGCGAGAGCATGTCAGTCCTTGTCCTGAGCAGCGATCTCCAGCTCCTCCACATGTCGTGCTAATGAAACCACCAGCATTTTGATCTAGAAATGAGACAGAAAATAGATATTACGGGAAGAATCTTAGCAGTAGGACGTGGACACAAAATAGTTTGAGCTATGCGATTTCCTTTGAAACCTTACCGAGGAGTTCCATCCTCATCAACCCACTTTTTACCTCTAAAAATGCGTAAAGAAGTGAATTTAAGCAAGTTATGCAGAAGCTATCAACATTTACGTTCAAACTCATTTTAAATATCAGTATCCGTTCTTTTTGTCAGGATATTTGTTTGACACATGTTCAAGCCACTAAAAGCCCCAGTCTAATTTTCCGCCAGCACAGAAGGACAATGCAAAATGCAAGCTGGGCACACGCATGACAACAACATGTTTTTCTCGCCACTCGCACATGCTGGCAGGCTTTTGTCTGTGCGCTCCGAGACGGCTAGACAACAATGCCCCCTATAGGCCGAGAGGAGGAGTGCTTCCATGCCAAACAAAGGCCATTACAAGCAAGGTAAAATGGAAGGTGAAAAATCAAGCTAATTGAGAGGATCGACCACCCCCCAAAAGATCTTCTTTCTGGGGTGTAGGGTTAATGCAAAAACAAAAAGGTGATTTCATGGAGACGCGTCACCTGACGTGATGTCATCATGGACAAGGATGACAGCATCGGCAATGTCAAGACAGGTGGAGGAGACAAAGAGGCGGATTGGAAATCTTGCCGTTACCTCATCCAGCGCCTGCTCAACTTGGCCTCTGTACTCCAGCGTCAGCGGCTGCTCTCGGGCGCCCTCTGCCGACAGCTTCTGCTTGGTCGAGCCCAGCGCGTAGCTCACATTCAAAAACAGTACATCAATCAAAATCCGACTGGGCATTTTCAACAACAATTGAGCAGTTCGGCATCGCCCTTATTGTGCACATTCACCGAGAACATCTACTAGGAATACCTATGGCACCCACGCAATCATATACGTTAAAAAAAAAAAAAAACTCATGAAAAAGATGACGGAGATCTCCATTTAGAATGGCAAATGCATATTTCCAGTTATGGTGGTGAGAATATGTCATATAAAAGTATTGCAAATGTAGTGTAATGCATTACATTTCAAATACAGTAATTATGTGATTTCATTGCAATTACTTTGAAACGACAGTAATAAGTAGTGCGTTTCAGTTTTGAAGTAACTTGCCCAACACTGACCATTATTAGACATGTTCTACGCTTCCAATTTGTCATTTTTAGTTTGCGATCATAAAATTGTTTCAAGAGATTCAATGGACTAGGGCACGGTAGCAGTATTTTCCCATCCTTATTTGGAATTCTCAACCCCACGTTTGAAGGGACCTACCTACCTGTCAATGCAGGCCACATTGAAGCAGAAGTTGTATCTCTTGTGGTCCAAGTTCTTGGGCGTCGACTTGTAGATCATCCCAAGAACAGTGTGACATCCCGCACACATCAAATCCTCAATTATACTGGCAAAGAGAAAGCAAAAAGTGAGACACGTTCCGCATTATTTCACACATTTCTTGGTGGCCAGCTAAAGATACAGTTGGACAAGCACGTATTTCCAATACTATTCACACCACTGGGCAGCTTAGCATCTTCAAAACATGTGGAGGGAAGCTGGATTCTACAACCACTAGTGCACCGTGCTGCAGGAATATGCCGAATGGATTTCAACGTAAAGAGGTGGAAGGTAGGAAGCGCCTTACCACAGAGAACCTTTGCTGGCTTCATGCGGGCGAGCGTCCTTACCGATCAGCACGTTGTCGGTGACGCCTGAAGACCAAAAAACGAAAACGTGACCGCCGCAAGTGGTTGCGAAAGTTCTTGTTGCTGACATATGTTCTTTGTTTGTATAAAGTCGAGGATCAAATCCCTTCTAACGTTTTCTACAAAAATAAATTCTTTTAAACAATTCTCAATGAATGCAATGCCGGTATCGTTTCACAAAATGACAAAAAAAATGCATCGAGATGTTATTTTTATTGGGCTTTTCGGGCAAACTGTCGACGCACTTTGTGAAATAGAACAGAAATAAAATCAAAACAACTTACGCTGGAGCTGAATGTGATTTTGTCCGTCGTGGCTGCCGTCCCACGACAAGGAATCCCCGATGGGCAACCTGCATTTGCCGCAGAAAAACACCACCGGACCGTCGTCGTCGCCGTCGTCGTCTTCCGTCACATTTTGATGAAATTGTTTCTCTCGGGAAACGGTGGAGTCCACGCTAAACGTTTCGAACGTCCTGGTGATGCTCTCCACCGTATTGTGGCGAAACTGACTCTCCTCGACGACGGTGGAGTCTGCTCTAAACGTGTCGAAAGTTCGACTGCCGCCCTTCGCGGCGTCCGAGCGATACTTTGCCAGTGTCGCCATTTTTTAGTTTGAATCTTCGCGGTTGTCCGGGATGAAATTGGTGAGGGGAGGAAGTGGGATATTTCACCACCTTATACTTTCCGTCTCGGTTTATCTAGGCCGCCGAAGAAAAGAACGTTAATTTCGTCCTGAAATGCAGTTCAAACATTGACGGAATTATTTTTCTCCACCCAAAGACATTTAAACTCCTTCTTTTAAGAGAGCTTATTATCGCAAGCGTCGTATTATCAAGTACTATCTTGATTTGTTTTTCATCTTTGTAATTTACGGCAATGCGAGGAGGAACCTGAAAAGTTGGTTTGTTCTGAATAATTATTGCTATACAGTATTGTTGTGTTAAATACCTATTTCGCTATGAAAAAAAAAACGAACTAACAAAGTTTATCGTAATCAAGCAGAAATTACACACTACCAACTTAATATATATATATATATATATATATATATATATATATATACATATATATATATATATATATATATATATATATATATATATATATATATATATATATATATATATATATATATAATTAAAAACAAACAAACCTAGCGATTTTTGTTATTGTTTTAATGCGAATAGTTTATTCCTTCAAGAACAGGTGATTGAGTCAAGTTTTGTGTTTCGTTTTTTTCTTTCCCGAGAGACCCCCAAAAGTTTACGTCACGGGAAAAAAGGCGACACCGTCTTCTGATAGGGCAACGACTCGGAAATTCTGAAAAACAACCCGGAAGTGCTTTATTAAAACACCACAGGCGCGAAAACGCAAATAATCTTATTCTGGTCAACATAGCAAATGTCTTGACGCTGCAGCTTGGCCATGAGTGAAAAGCTCCAGAAGGTAATGAAAGCTCCAGAAGGTAATGAACCACGCGTGCTTTCTCGTCGCTGACGTTCTCACGTCGCGACTTTGTTCAGGTGAGTTGCTGGTTGGCCGATGTTTACGGCGACGAGGCTGTTCCTCCATTCGAAGTGAACGCGAGAACCGTGGAGATTTTGGAGCAGCTCGCCCGCTCCAGCGAGCTTAGATGCCGGCAGGCACGCCTGCTCGTGGAAGACCGAAAACAAAAATCGACCGAGTACCAGGCTGACGGTGAGCCAAAAGCACCTTGATTTGGCTCGATCGAGCTCGTCACTCAAAAATATATCGTATCAAGATGTGTAGCATAAAGGACCGCACACAGGTTGTATAAAGTGTCCTTGTATTTGTACTCCAGTGTTGGAATTGTGCCTTTGAGCCACGCTTTGCTGTATAACACTTTCTTGTCAAATATTGTCACATTTACTGAAGGTTAATTTTGACTGTGCGTTCCTTCAGCTGCTCACCTCCGAGAGGTTCTGGTCCAAAGCTTGGGTGTGTCTTTTGACACCATCCCCAAGTCCTGCATAGACTACTTGTCTTCTCTAGTGGACAACGCGGTTGTCCTGGGGGCCCGAGACACGTCTCTCACCAGGTACGCTTTGCGACTAAGGTAGCACACTTAAGTGCAACGGCTATGGTTTAGCACCATCCCCAAAAGGAGATCTGGGAATGACACCCGTTTTACGTGTTTGGGATCACCAACCTCTTGGGTCAAAATTTATGTTAGAAATGTCTTGCAGTGGTGCTGCGACCGCACATATCGCGTGCCTCTAGGTGCTGCATTCATGCGCCGGCTGCTAAAAAGTATGAGGCGTTCTGGCCGTATTCCGCAGTTTGATGCCGGCGCTGAACCGACTGACCGACGAGGTCTTGGCCGCCGAAAAGTCCGAGACCACGTTGGACCGGAAGCTCCGCGACCTCAGGAAAAAGCTGAGCGCCACCCTGGTGCTCAGAGGACAACTGAAAGCGTAAGCGAGCACCCCCACCAAGTGGGTGGGGGGGTGATTTGACCCCAAAATAAAGGCTGCGTCTTTTATTTGGGGAATGACGGTATCCTTTTTTTCAATGCCACGACAATTTTGTTGTTGTTGAAACATCCAAGTTTGTTTTTAAGTCAAAACTTTTTCCTTTTCCTTGGAAAAAGCTAAGCATGCGCGTGACCCCCACAGGGACGTGAGCAAATGCCGTCATGCTCAAGTGGTGGGAAGCGCCAAAGCCGAGGAGCACCTACTCAACATTGACTTTGTCAAGGCCAAAGCCAAAGAGATCAAAGGAAGACGGGAAGCACAAGAGGTAGGAGACGTGCAAAAAAATCAACAACAACTCGGGAGTTGTTAAAATGGACGATTGAGCTGGCTGTGTTCAAAATGTGGCGCGCTTGTTTCCTCAGGCTCGCCTGGCTTCCAGGAACATGGAAGAGTCGCTCAGTCATCAAGCCTTAGCGCAACTCTCGGAGGTGAGCGAGCGCAAGCGGCATCCCCAAAATCGGCAGACCTTTCACCTCGTCTTGCGTCGCTCTTAACAGGAAGCGAACGCGCTCAAGACACAAATCGCGTCCTTGAAGAAGAAACTGGAGCCTTTCATGGACCTCGGCCCGGTTTGTTTGGCGTCGCAAGTTTGAATCTGTGCGCTCATGTTTGATTTTGGATGAAAAATGCTTTTTGTCCCTCACCCCAGAGCCCGTCTCTTGCGCGAGTCCAGATCGAAGAGGCCAAGACAGAACTGGTAAGCAATGGCTTGCCTGGTCCAAGTTGTTGCCGGCTCGATGATGGCTTTGCATTGTGCGCTAAGGAATTTCTTTTAAAATTGGCATTTGTAGGCAATGCTGGACTCTCAGCTGGACGGAGATGCACGCCAACTTCAACTGATGCTTGGGAAATAAGAGCTAAGGGACTGGGCAGGCGATCGTCTCATAAATGGTGACATTTTGGCGAGGAAAGCGTTTGCCTTTTTGTTCCTGAGTCGCTCGTTGCAGCCAGAGGGCCTAGACAACAAATCGGAGGCCATCACTTATGGGAGACGTTGTACTTGTGGTGGGGTCGAAACACATTTAAAGGTTGAAAAATGAGTTTATTTGACAATGGAGCATAAAGTTAATGTGAAAAAAGTTGGATGACATTGATTTTTCTAATGGAAGACAGTTAAGTTCAAAACAAATCAACCTGTGTAAGATGCAGATGAAACCTTTTGTAGTGTGCAAAGATCAAATGAGTCCTTGAGTGTTAAATAAAGAGTACATTTGAAAACCAATGGTAACTAAGAAGGCTCTAATAAAAAAAAAAAAAAAAAAAAACTTCATGTGGAAAAAGGATTACATTCTTACGTGGTCTGATTCTAAAAAAAATTGTCGAATTAAATAGGTTATAGTTTGTAAAATGTTGAAAAGAAACTGTTGAAATGTGTGTGGGTCGGGGTAGGACAAACTAATTACTAGTGATAAAAGGTTCGAATAGAAAAAACTACAACGGGACTTCCTAAGCGTTGCGAAACAACGAGAGAAAGGGTTCTGGCGTGAAAAAAAAGTGTTACCTGGGTCCCCACTTAATGTTGGTCAGGCCTTGAAAGTGTCTTTTGAGGGCCTGCCGGTCGGACCACTCGGAGTCCATGTAGCTGTCGTCGTCCGCCTCCTCCAGTTTCTGAAAAATGAAACAAAACACGGACGGTCAACCGATTCCGAAAAAAGAATAACAAACAAAAAAAATCACATTTCTTGAAATGCATTGAAAAGTAGACTTGGACGAAAGGAGACTTTGGACTGACCTTGAGCTCCTCCTGCCTCCTGTAGTAATGCAGCATCATCTGTTTGTGCTGCTCATCTGTGACCAGCGGCTCCCTCGCTGGCGCCCCTTGGCCTTTCTGCAAAGTGACGCCGCTACGTCGTCAAAAGTCCCTGGCGTTTTCCCATTCTTAAACCTCGTGGCAACTTGTCTATACTACATGATCAACAGCTCTTTGGGAGCATTGCCACAAACTAAAAGATTAGGACCAAATTGCTAGATTGGAATAGACTGATGTGTTTTCGAGGGAGACTGTCAAGTATCAAAAGTAATGTCGTAGCGGTATCTGTAGTTGGTATCGGTGACAGAGTTGAGTGCTCGTCCTGGTATCAGAAAATCATGGCGGAGGGGTAGTCAAAGGTGAAATAACAAAAGCGCGAGCATCTCTTTCATTTTCAATTCTAAGTGGACCTGGAACAGAACTCGACAAGTCGCTCGGCACGGTTAGAAATGAGTCCAAGAATACTGCATGCATGGAAAAATCACAGATAACATTCTCCTCTAGATGTGTTTTTAAGGGAGGCCACGGTCCCTGAGCATATCTGAAACTCCATTTTTTTTCTACCTTCTGGATTTTGACCACCATCTTAGTCTTGTCGTTCTTGCCGATGTAGTCCTGCAGCTTCTTGCCCCTCTGCAACTCCTTGGCGGCCCACCACAGCTGGCACTCTGACTCCTCCAGCACTTGCAGCGACGCCTGGGAGAGAAGAGGCGGGCTTAACTCCGGCGCCGTTCTACCGACATGTCTTTCCTAAAAACGAGACTTCTGATTTGTCCCAACGGTCTCACCTGCGTCCCCGCCAGGTCCTCGCGGTTCTCCAACTCCATGCGGACGGGATCGTGGGGGGGCAAGCCCATGGGGTACACGATCATGACGGCCCCTCGCAGTTGGGCCAGGGCCTCGTTCACCGTGGCCATGGTGACGCACGCGTCGACATCCACTTGTTTCTTCCGAAAGGGAACGCGCCTTGGAATGGATGTTTTGGAATGTTAAACTCGCGTGCAGACTTACTTTGGAGACCAGGGCCTTTGCCGCTTCCACTGTTTTGAGCAGCACCGATTTCATTTTCTCATTGGGAGCTGATGCAAAGAAAACAAGACGCCGTACATCAGTCACAGGAACTCGTCAGGACGCCATTCATTCCCAATAGGATAATAAACTCAGAAATTTGGGAGATTTTTTTATTGCAACATGACTAATGAGCTCTACCCCCCCAAATTATGTTAGAAGACGCCACCCTAACCGTGTCCATTGCGCCGGCCGACGTCGTCCTTTTTGAAGACGGCGCCCCCGCTGGGCACGCACTTGTCCTCCCACTCATCCTTCAGCTTCAGGTCAAGCAGCTGCTCGTCTGTCAGGCCTTGCATGTTGGGCGGCAACGTGACGCCGTGCTCGGCCAGCTCGACCATCTCTAAAAACAGAAGAAAAGCCACGTCAAGGACATCTATGGCGAGGCGCTACATCTTTCCAATCAATCCACAATTGCGTCCAAATTTCCACCCAGAATTCTACTCCCTTCTACTCCTATTTCTTTGTCCTGATACCTACTTCTTTGTGTTTCCATAAAAAGTAGCCCGGTTACAAAATGTAACGTAAATACTTTAGAGGCCATTGATTGGTCCGAGACAGATTCAAATGTGCTGGAACACAAACCACCAGGAAAAACCTCCATCATTAATGACAAAAGGAAGAAGAAAAATGTTGTTTAGTGTTGAGCTGTGTGAATAGTCGCAGCTGTCCAGTGGCCATTTAAAATATATATTTTTGGTACTCTGATTTCAAATCCATAATGTCATCAAAACAAGTTTTGTAAGCGTCTTACCAGCACATATTCGGTCGACCTTAAGCCTCCCGTTGTAAATGGCAGCGATGTCCCGCACGAGCACATCGATGGCCTCGTGCACGCCGGTGCTAAACAGGAAGTGGCTCTCGTCCCCGCGCTTAACGTGCAGGATAACCATCTTGAAAGTCAAGCTTTCCCTTGGTCGGAGCAAAAAAAAAACAAAAAAAACAAAACAAATTGGAAGAAAATCAACAATATTAATAGCACACGACCAAGGCAAATGACGACGAGGAGGCGTAACCATGACAACCGCCGCCGAGGGCGGGACCAAGTTTTGAGAATCAACCCAAGGCTAACGCTCGCAATTAGTTTGCTAACCCACGAATTACAACAAAAAAC
This sequence comes from Hippichthys cyanospilos, assembly GCF_059441005.1. Taxonomy (NCBI): domain Eukaryota; kingdom Metazoa; phylum Chordata; class Actinopteri; order Syngnathiformes; family Syngnathidae; genus Hippichthys; species Hippichthys cyanospilos. Next base: position 1,898,539 of record NC_142386.1, on the reverse strand, counting down.
ATGACACCCAAAAACGTTACTGAAATGCGATACATGTGAAATTCGACATCACCCGACTCAACAGTGCACGCTGACAATGGTCATGACGTTTTTTAAGTTGACAGTGTCAAACAATATTGGTACATAATGAGACATTTTCGTTACGAGATATGTCATCTGCGATATCATACAAAGTAATTCAATTGGGTTATTATATTGGGCTTTAGTTGGTAGTTTGTCAGTACTCAAGTGTTAGACTCAATTAAGTAACGTTAACTTACCCGTTTCGGTGCGAAAGACGAACAAGCAACGCGCTTACTCGCGTTCACATTTGTTTACATGCGGTGACTTAGCAACTCACGCGTTACCGTCAACTCCTTGTCGACTTACTTCCGGGTTTGTCTTCGTCGTCAGACAGCGTTAAGATGGCCGACCAAGCACTGCCGCCAACTAGTGGCCATTGGCACAGCACGCAGTAAATGAGTATAACACATTTTACTGTACTTAGTTTTTATTTTTCTTCAGACATACAACATAAACTCTATACATAAATGTGCAATCAGTTGTGCACGTTAAATATGGAATATTCACGGATATAACATGAATTTTTGTGACATGTTTTGTTCTCTTTTATACATTTGTTGACTGGCACAGACTCATTACTATGGATTACTGCCATTAAAAATGGAGCGGACATTTACTCACAAAAGGAGCGTTTGTGGCCTGTATAATCAATCTCAAATGCGACACAAAGCTGGCTCAAGGATACTAGATTGATATATTTTTATAATTCCCTACTTCACATACAGCTGATGCATTTTAGATATATTTATATAATTCCCTACTTCACACACAGCTGATGCATTTTAGAGCAGTGAATGAAGGTTAGGGTTCTTACAACACTACTGGCTTTATGTCAAAAAGAAAAAAAAAATACATATATACTGTATATATTATATATAGGTGGCAAACCCAACCCAGTCCACATAATTTTGATCAGACCCAAGAATTTAGAAGTCACTTTCTTTTTGCAAACACATGACTTAAAAAAAAAAAAAAACACCCTGTACATAAGACATCACGCCACAGTTTTTACCACGTATCTATAAGTTTTTTTCAGATCACAATGAAAAATGTGCCCTTTTGTGCGTGCCTGTCACATCCCCCAAACACTTATACACACATCTGCTTGTTGCTTCTGACGGGAAGGGGGCGGGGCATGTAGGGTGACATCAGCCTCAGTCCAAACACACGTACATTTTCTACATAAACAAATATGTATATGTACACTGCCAACAATGGCGGACTCAGCGCGATACAGCGTTCATTGCGGAGCATAGGGAGCGTCTGACGCCATGACAATATTGCACAGGCGCCCATAAGCTATTGGGAGACATTGAATCTTTTTTGCCATTACGCTCAAATGTCAAGTAGTGCTCGTGCGCCACAACATGCCTCAATTTATACTGCGAGACATGTCGCATAATTAAGAACAAGAATTCCATTTAGTAGAATTTTGTGTCAGTGTGTCATCAAAACGTTTCTTAAACCTTTATTTGGAATCGTATGTCAAATAATGCAGATTTGCTTATTTATGCCAGTGACATATAGGAACAAGCATAACAATTACTTTCTACTAGATTTGACAGAAGGTCGCGTAAACTGCTTGTCAAGCCAATTTGTGAGTAAATTGAGGTCCTCATTTCAGCAGCATATGATGGAGTCGTAAGCTCCTTCAACCAAGAGTTTTAAGATGGGAGCAGTTTCTTGGCGATTTTTTGGGGGAAGTTTTGAAAGATACAATTGCGCTGGGGACACCCACCGTAGGATGGCGCTAGCGGCTGGCCAGTGTCAACATTTTTGAAAAATCAAAACATTGAAGTTACTTTTTTGGGGTGCTTTGACAAATTTGTCTTCCTTTTCATGGGAAAAAAGTTGCTTTGAGGTCCAAGCAAGGTCGCAGAAATAATTCAACCAAGTCTCAAGGCACCTCCATAATTGTTGGGCCGCACAAAAAGCCATGTTGATATTGCACGGGTGCCACAGCTAATTTCCAATGAAAAAACGGATATATAGTACGAGCGCCCGCATGTTCCGGCTCGACTCATACTCACGCAAACACACGCACAAAGAACGTATACATTTGTCATGGATCCTGACATATCTTAATCACCGTTCTGTCGGTTCAATGGAGAAGAAGACGGAGCCGGGACCGGATCCGTCAGGGAGCGCGGGGACAGAGGCGCCGATCCGCGACGGGACAGGAGGTGGGAGGGTCGGGATAGTGCTTAACCAGTCCGGTTCGGGGAACAGGGTCGGGTTGGGGGTTAGAGTTTTGGGCTGGTTGGATGGGAACGCCGGGGTAGGGCTTAACCAGTCCGGCTCGGGTAACAAGTCGAACTCGAAAGGAGGGGCCGACGGGACCACGGCCGGAGTTAACCAGTCCGGTTCGGTGAGGGCGGCGTTTCTGGCCGGGAGCGGGAAGTCGTCGTTAAAGGTGACCCAATTGAGGGGCTGGCGGCGAGGGGGGAGGACGGGCCGCGTGGCTGACGGCTGCGCTATCAGCGAGGCGGCCCGGGAGAGGCGCTGCGGGCCGGCAGTCGCGGGCGGCGCCCAGTCGGCCCGTCCAGTGAAGGGGTTGGTGCTGCGGGGCCGGGCGGGGAGCGGCTCGCCCGCCGAGGGGATGGGGGAGGCGCGGAGGGTCTCCTGTGAGCGACTGCGGGGCATGGCGGGCGGCGGCGGAAGAAGGCTGGCGCTCATGGAGGATAAGGAGACGGGGACGGAGGGCGTCATCCTCAAGGAGGAACCGCGACTCAGGGATTGGGTGCTCTGCCTGGGGGGCGGGAAGCTGGGGGCGTCCAGGGTCGTGGCATTGGCCGGGACGCCGTTCAGTCCGTTGGCCTGACACGCAAACAAAACATCCATCACACACAATTGCAATACTTGACGTCTGGGATCATGTTTCCACCAGACAACAAGCCAGTCAGAATCACATGAAACATGAGCACAGATGGAAGAAAATTCAAAACCATGATCCTAGCACGTACGAAAGCACACATTCTGCCCTTGTGCCGTTCCCAAAGTAACAACACAAAAGAGGGTTTTGGGGTGCAGATGCTCTATGGAGGATAGACGTGCAGTACCTGTCAGCCCGACGGCTTCTCCGGCTTGGGAGGGAAATGACAAAGAAGTCAAGAGAGACAAAGGCCAGACATTAAGCGTGTGAAGAGCGAGGAAAGACACAAGCTTCATTTTAGTAGAGCTGGGGAGAGGAAGGAGGAGGGGAGGGAGGGGGGGGCACTAACCTGCGCGGAGTCGCCCTTAGCGGCGTCTGACGGCAAGGCGTGATGCGAACGAGAGCGGGGCGGCGGCTTAGGTGAGGCCAGGCTCTGCGCCGGGGCGGCGGCGGGCGTGGGCTGCATGGGCGGGGGCAGCTGGGGCTGGACCGGAGCAGCGGCCTGGGCTTGCACGGACACCGGTACCGACGGTCTCACCACTGGCGGCGCGGATCCTGTCCCAGGGCGCCGCCGTGTCAGCCCGTTTCATCTCAACGCAAATAGAACACGCCGCGCTCAAAGCGCGGCCCCACCTTGAGAAGGATCGGACGGTTTGGCCGGAACGTTGGGGACCGGTCGAGGGGCTCCGGGGTGGGCGTCGGTATTAGGCCGCGGGGCCCCCGGGTGCACGTCGGGGGCGGGGCGGGGCGCTCCGGGGTGGGACGGAGAGGGACGGGTCTGTGGAGGCACGCCGATCACGCCGGCTCGAGGGGGAATGTTCTGGAGAAAATGGCAAACGACATTGCCGGCATTCGAGTTAGCGCTGTTGACTCCTGTATCACAAGAACCAGAACCTTCTTTTTGATAAATACTACAAAGAAGGAAGTATCTGTCATAAAGACGCATGGCCACACATGATCCATGGCCTTATTTGGCAGCCGCAAAATAAAGGGTTAGGGTTAAAAACTTTCATGGCAATAGAAAATGGACTCTTTCAGCACATTTGAATACTGGTTGTATCTCAAAAACGTTTGGAAGCAGATGCTAGTAGCTGCCGTCATAAACCTACCGGCCTAGCAGCAGCCCCGGGCGCAGGAGGTCCGGCGGCTACCGGGGCTCGACCTGGAATGGTTCAGACCAGACAAACAAAGGAACTCAGTGGCGCCTCCTTTTGCACGTCTGAAATCGAGTGCATTTCTATGATATTGAGAAGTCATATTGCGATCGGTTGAAAACACTTGGAAGGATTTTAAAAGCTAGCCTACAACTTTCGCCACTTACCCGCAGCAGCGTCGGTCCGAGGCAGAGGCGGGTTTTTTGATCCTTTGCGGCACAAGCAAAACCAAAACACGCATTGTCACACTACGCGCTAACGCTGTGGACTGCTCTCCGGGAGAAGCCAGTAGGGGAGCAGGTCAGAGCGCAAAGGAAGGGCTTTTTCATGATTAGCAATTTTTTCAACAGTAATAACACTACCTGAGGGGGGCGGCGGGCGCTGGGGTGGTGTGGGCCTTGCCGGGGGCGCGTTGGGCCGGGGAGGTGGGGCGCGTTTGGGCTCCAAGCCTTGGGATGGCGGCGCGCCTGGCTGGAAGTCTACAGGAGGGCCTGCAAAGGAAAAAAAAAAGTTTTAAAATGGGATATCTTCAAGGGGTCGAGAATTCATTGCATCACTGGTACTGCTAAAGCAATGAGAATGGAAAAAAATACAAACCCTCAGGCCCCAAAATGAACCTGCTCATAAAAGTCTTTTAAAAATCGATAAACCATATTTGTATTTTTTGGTGTATTCTAGAATCTTGTAATATAAACCCAGATGAGCTAAAATGTTAAAAATAAGCAGTATCCTACAAAATGTAAACTCCCATTGATATTTTTCACCTTAAACATTTCAAATTGTTTACAGGTAATACCCTGGGTTTGTAAAAATATATATATATTGATTTACTGGCTTATCATTCATTTCATAAGCTACACAACTGCTTGACATCCTGTAATAAAGTTACAACCACTTCCAAGTGAGTGGACACGTGTCAGCTTTAGAGCATTTTTCATTAAAAAGGAAGAAACACATATCCAAAACTTGCAAATCAATGTCTTTTTAGCAACAATATGCTTTAAATATAATGGTAGGTCTAGTTATGAAATATTACATGGGGGTGGCACTTCTCTGGAGGTCTGTTCTAGCCATGTACAATTGGAGGAGTGTTTTGCTTATTTACTGTAATACCCCTAAAGCTCCCACGGGCAAAACCCCAAAATGACACATAATCTCTTGAAGGGCTAGGCTACTTACATATATGCAGCCTTTTTCAGCAGTAACACTTTTATCTATATTCTTTCATGTACATTTCAAAATCCACTTATTGATTGAAAATGACATCAAATGTGGTAGGTAAAGGCTTGAGCAACGACCACAGCTCACCTGTTGGGACATTCGCAAGCTGAGGGCAAGTGGCAAAATTGTACAGCACATGACCGATTGTGCTTGCAAAACTGAGTGCAAGAACAAGATTTTCAAGAACATGATTTGAAAACAACTAATAATCCCGGGCATGATAAAAAAAGCACACTATTTTTGATCCTTAATTTAAGAGCGTGTATACTTTTTGGGTAGGTTTTGTGTACGACAAGTATAGAGAAGATGAAAGTGAGGTTTTTGGAGGTGGCTCTACGATTTGAGTTATTCACATAATTTTAGGGAAATTTGCATTGAAATGCATTTTAGGAAAGCATATCAAGTATAATGAAACAAGAAAATGGAATACATGACATTGTCAAAATTTGAGGCTCGAATTGTTGAAAGCGACCATGATTTTGAAGGGCGCAAGAACCGAGCAGGCAGTAAGGCCGCATAGAGCAAGCACAGACCATGACGACGCGCATTTTGCAAGCTAGTCTTCCAACTTCGGTCTACCGACTGATGCATGGCCTACGCTTTGCCAAGACCGGTTTCCAGTGAGGCTGACAACCTTAAAGCAAAGACAGAAGACAACATTACAATGATCACGGTTTGAAATTTGCGTTCAACGGCAATTTTACTTTTGAGTGTATACCGCTAGAGCGTGCGATCGATCCTCTTGTCTAAGCGGCAAGCGGCGGTCTTGCGCCTTTTGAAGTCAAGGCTTGAATGGTCACGTACAGCATTCGGATCCCCAAACGTCGTCGTCCTTTGGCATTTATCTCATCATATAAAGTACAAAGTCCAGCGGCATCATTTGCTATGTGACGCCGCTATACACAAAAAGCCTTGTGACACAACTTTGTTATTCAAGCGGCCATCACAGGCAACTTCCGACAAACGTCAACAGACCCACGCTTTCTAAACATACCTAAAGACAAGTCGTACATGATTGACGATACCAATAAAGATCTGATCACTTGGAAGGGATTAACTAAAGTCAGTGCATGCAACAAGAAGATTTTGTAATGATGATTTCAATGGGTGTGGTCTGGTCCACGCTGCGGGGTTTGACTGAAGGTAATCACCAAATTGTTTAGGCAGATAACTTCAATTTCCCATGAGATATTTGTATTTATTTTGAACTCGCTGATGGGCGTATACTTTGCAGGGCTCATAATCGGGCGTGACAAAATTTTCGCATTTGCGGCTGAATTTTTTTCTCGATCTCCGTGCGGTGGTTCAGAATGAACATAAGTTTAGACAGTAAACTTCAATGTGCAATAAACAGCTGGAACTCTCTGGAAGGATTGTCCAGAGCCATTGATCGATTTTATGTCAAGTTTTGGCAGAAGTCAAAGCAAAACGTCTCCCAGCCTTCAATGACTGGCTCGCATCTGGAAAAGCGCGCCATGGATCCAACGCATTTGCGGCTTACCTTGCGACGGTCGGGCGGGTTGAGCGGTGCGCCCGGTTCTGCCTGCCGCTGCCTCTCCGTGGGTGGGGGAGCCGCAGGGGCTGGGCAGCGGGGATGCGCTTGCCGCCGAAGGCTGCAGATGCTGAGGGAGGACGGCCTCCACCTCCTCGTCCACGTCGCCCTCCATATCGTAGTCGTCGTCTCCCATGTCGGCGTCCTCGGCGAGCAGGGTGGAGCTGGCCGAGGCGGGCACGCTAGCGCAGATGCGCTCCGCGCTCATCTCCTCCTCCAGGCTCTTGATCCAGCCGGGACTCTTCAGGCGGACGTCTATTACCTTGCCCAGAACCTGCAAGGAGTCCCGGTCCAGGTTGCCATAAGAGCCAAAGGCTTCATATTACACATATTACACTCTGCATATCAGGGCCTTACGGTGGACGCGCTGAGAGACAAAGCGGCCAGAGCGGAGTAACCCTCCAGGAATGTCACCCACATCTTCTCCTCAACGAATCTTTAAAAAAAAAAAAAAAACTCCTCAAAACCTAAAATAAGACAAGGTCCAACTGGATAAGAGGCCCGTTTCAACTTGAGGCTACCTGATGAGGATGACCTCGCCAAAGTTGGCAAACTTGTCGAGCAGCTCGTCGATAAGGGCGTCATCGAAGTAGTCGTCGGGTCCGGACGAACATAGGGACACCAGGACCGTGCCGTCTGGAGGTCCCTGCAGGGCGATGACGTCCTTGTACACCTGGTGCCGGGCCTCCGGGTCCACCTCCAGGATGTCCACGTCTATGACGGCGACCACAGGCCTACAAACGGATCGTTCCATTCACAATACGTTGTTGCACAAATTGCTCCAATTTGTAGATACTGCGACTACATTTGTCGCAGTATCTTTAGCAGCCAATCCAAAGAATACATCATGTAATATCGGTTTTATCTCTGGCTCATCTGCTAGCCAATTGGATCACTTAAGACAATACGCATCTACATAAGTGTACAAAATGAAGGCATACAACACAATTTCGCAATATGTCGCTTCATATTTCAATTAGTAGGCTTTTTGTGTGAAAGAGAAAAATACCATTGTATCTGTTATGGCACTAAAAAGCCTTGAATTCAAGTCCATTCAGAAAGTCATTCAGAAAGTAAATGATGCCTTCGCTTGGCTGCCTGTGTTAATAGAGGGGAAGTTTTTGGAAATATGAATCGATTTGACCAGCGTTTGTGCTTTTTTTTTTCCTCATCCAAATTTGCAACACCAAGTATTTCATCTAAGAATCAGGAAAAAAGAAGGTCTGATCGGATGTCACCCACCTGTGGTCCGAGGTCTTAAGCTCGGCCCTGCCATAATACTTGAGGGTCCCGGGACTCCACTGGTAATTCGGGTCATCCTCCATCTCGGCTGACATCGAAGCCGCGCCCACCACATTCAATTCCTCAGCTACAGGCAAAAAAAAAAGTTTGTTATTTCATTAACACTTTAGCTATGTTTATATTTGATATGTACTGTTAACTAATGCGTTTTTTTTGTATGTATTGTATCTTGTTGCTGTCAAATTTTAAAAGTTAATGTGGCCCCTGAGCCAAAATGTTTGCCCACCCCGACTTAGACCATTTCAATAATATCAAAGACAAAGTCCAACCTTTTAAGAACAAAAGTGTAAATTTACATCAAATTGAAAAACAATTACTTGATATTTTTTCACAAGAATCCTTGTTAAGACGAAGAAATACACTTTAGTCCAATACGGTACATTTGGAGGTTTTTCTTTTTTCTTTGTTCTTGACCCAACAAATTCCCGACTCCTGAAAGGAGTGTCTTCGCTGTATGACGAGAAAGAAGCACTTATGCGGGTTACCCGTTTTGTTGAAGTTCCACTTCCTGCGCTTCCAAAGGATCCGATCGGTCCAGGCGGGCGTGCGGCACTTTTCACTGGTGTCGTAGTCTTCGGAGAAAAGGTCGTACTTGTACGTGGGCGCGAAGTCCAGCTTGCCCTCGATGAATCCTCGGAACACCTGAACAATGAATCGATCCGGATACGGAAGGTGGACATAAAGTTGTTTGGCCTAATTGTCAACAAGTCATTTTCAGAAAACAAAGTCGGCCCAAAAAAGAATGTACCATTCCAGCATTCTTCTGTTCAAAAAGCTGGTCGCCGGCGGTCAGCGCGTCCCAGTTTTGCTGCTTGATCAGCTCCTTCACCTCCTCATTGGGCAGGTTGATGCGGTAGTTGAAGTCGCCACACCAAAAAACGTAGTCGTGAGAGTAGAGAAGGCGACCCTGGAGAAGAACAATCCAAAATTGATTGCAAAAAAAACACAGTACGATCAAACAATGAAAGAGAACAAGATTTGATATATATACTGCAGCATAGTTTAAAGCAAGTTAAAAAAAAACCTCCGTAAATACAGTACATAAGAATAAGGTCATGCATCATGCTGGTATCGACGCTTGGTATCGGTACTCCACAAAACCTTTGCCAAACTTTTCAAAGATTGATTCGGAACATTGAGAAAGTTTCTTGGAAGGTGTTTGCCTTCTGACCATGGGGAAGCTGAGTCTGCGCGTGATCTCGTTGTAGTCGTCGTTCCTCTCCTTGACCTGCGACTGTCCCGCCGCAAAGTGCGAGCACACAAAGCAGATGCTGGTGGTGTGGAAAAGCAAGCGGATGGCTACGCCCCCTTTGTTGCCCGTGGCGCCGCCCATGCCAGTTTTCACCGTGTCCACCGCCACGTCCCTATGCCAAAGAGAAAATTGAGAGCTGGCCAACATGGGTATGGCTGGATCTTTCAGTTTTCAAGTGCAAACAAAAAATGACTCATTGTGTTTTGAAATTTAACACTAAAACACTAAAAAGTTTGATCACGTTGGACCGACGAAACAACGAGTCAACAGAAGGTAGCTGAGCCAGGCAGACTGGAATACATACCTGATGAAGGGCGCGTGCTGCGGACGAATGAAGACAAATAAGCACACGCCCACCAGCTGCTCTGACGCCAGCAGCACGTACTTGTGGTCCCGTGAGATGTTCTTCTGCAGCTCGGCGGCCCACAGCTTCTGGTTGGTGGTGCTGCCGGGACATCCATGACAAAATGATCACGCCGCATCCAAAGCGGATCAAAGTGCAAAAAATGCATCTTCGTTGCCTTCAAGGGGTGTGTCAATTTAGCGGGACGCAAATGACCTCAACCTCGGCTGTTTTACGTCTGCTCTTCGATATCAGGCACACGTTTCAAGTGCTAGAGTTCACGCACGGAATCCAATTACATGGGGAAACAAATGTGATTTCAAAAAACATTTTTAAAAAAAGGCCCGCCCCTACCTGGCGCTGACAATGTTTCCGGCGTTCAATTCAACCATTTCCTCAAAGCCGATGGCAAAGATATCGACGGGGTTGGCCTTGCTGTCTGGAACGAATACACAGAAGAGTCGTAATAGGAGATGTAGCAGTCAGGTCCCACGTGGACTTTGTCATCAAGGCACCTTGGAAGTCAGGGTGCCCGGCGATCTTGGGGGCGTCCAGCAGCCAGTCGTTGAGCGTCTGGTTGCGGAAGGCGATGCTGCGGAACTGCTTGCCGCCATTGACGTTCCACGTGCCGACGCACACCCGGATCTGCTTGGCCCGCGTATACTTGCGGTGGTTTTGGCACATGCCCAGAAGCACCCTGGGGGAGGCTGCATTCAAAGGGGTTTGGGAAAATTAGTGTGGGGGCGTGAATATTTCTCAGATGTTTCTTGGAATGGATCTTCCATGAAGTGCAGAAATGAAGGGAAGTCAAGAAAGTGAAATGAAATTAACTCATGTAGGATGTGTCCATTTACAACACGAAGGTTTGAAAATAAAAGAGATGCGTGAGGAAAAAAACATGACAAAAGGTAACCCCGCCCCCTCCACACACACACACACACACAGAGTAGGCTTTGCCTCTCCAAGAGCCCTTGCTCGATTTCCAAACACCATGGTTACGAAATCTCGTGCTGCCATCGCTAGTGAAAATGCTTTGATTTGACAGTCGCTTGTTGTTTCTTTTCCACTTTCTACTCAACTCGATGTGATGCCCGAGTCGCCCTTGGTAATGCATCAATGAATGAAGTGCATAGTGGGAAAACAATTCAATTGAATCAGCGCCATCAGGTACCGTACCTGACTGCAAGACGGGCTCGGTGACTAATCGAGCGCAGCGTGGAAAGAAGGAAGAAGAAGCCACGTTAGTCGAAAGGCGAGGCCCGCTCAACGGCGGGATGGAGGAGCCGATGTCGGCGAGGGAAAGGAGCAGTCGGTCTTACCGTAGAGGCCGGACGTGGTGAGCAAGGCCCGTGCCTTATCGGCCAAGTCGCTGTTTAGCGTGGATCCCAGGCGCAGGACGTCGATGGCCTCCTGCTTGGAGCTGTCGAAGAAGTTGTTCTGGATGGTCCTGGTCACTGACCGCGCGCCGTCTTTCAGCTTTCCCGCCTGGATGAGACGGTGACACAAGAGTGAGACGTCTGCTTATTTGGCGCCGGCTGCAGTTTCCCGCATCCTCGCAGGGAAGAAGGAAGTGCGCCATCACGTGATGGATTGATTTGCTCTGGGAGCAAAATACAGTTGCTTTTGCTTCATTTCCCAGTGGACCAAGAGTGTTTTCCAATCATATCACGAATGAGAAAAAATTACAGGTCAAGCCACCAAAAGGCTTAAGTGAAGGCCTTTGCGAAGAACTTCTTACCATCTGCCAAACTGCCGCTTGTTTTAGAACAACAAATGAATTGCATTTAGCACCGCGCAGTGGACAAGCTTTGAAATAGTCGTCCAATCGCCACATCGCTAGGACGAACGGGTCTCAATATTTTTGATCAATGTACACCCTTTTTTTCCGCCCTAACTGGAGCGAAGCATTTTGGGATGAAAAGACCCCCACAAAATTCAAACAGAAAGCTCTGCCATCAGTCACTGAATTATTAGGAGCGAAAATTGTAGCGGTATCACTCGGCGGATTGTATTCAGCAGCCCCATGAGATAGCATATGTTTTGATCACCTGTTTGATTGCCGTAATAATGCATCACTAACGACAATGTCTAAAACTTGAAATAAAAGCATACAATTTTCAAAGTTGCTTGGCGTTTTCATCCATTTGCTCTTAATTTGAAAAGAAAACTAAAAGCATTCAATTAGCTTTACTAATACCCATAGATACCCAGGTAAAATCTAATGTGCCCAATGGGCCTTCAGCTACACCCTGTTTGAGAATTGCTGGTTTGACAGGTGAGCAAGCATTTTTTTAAAACCACTCATGAATAAATAATGATTCAATCATTGAATTTCTGAGACGCAAGTGACAGAATGCGTGTAAAACCCGATAGTTGACAATGGCTGCGAATCACTGTAACAAAAGATCAGGAGACGAGAAAGGAGTCCCCGAATCAAACAGGAACCACAGAAGGAAAGCTGCTCGCTCATCCCATCCCACCACGAAATTAGAGACTGTGGGGAAAAAAGATGGGAACTTACCGCATGCGCGGAACATTCCGGAGGGCGGCAGAAAGAGACAGCACATACGCCAGCGTTAAGAGACCAGGTAGTGACGCGCGCAAACACACACGCGCGGCATGGTGGCGCTGTTTCAAAATATTTGTCTGACACGTGTGTCGCGAGTGGGCCACCTTGGCCTTGCCGTCCAGGGCGCCGGTGCCGGCGTAGATCTTGCTGATTGAGTCGCCGTTGGCCGACCACATGGTCCGGAACACCTCCTGGAAGCGGGCCACCAGCTGAGGCTTCTCCGTGAGGCCCATTTCCTCCAGCTGCTTGGCCAGCATCTGAACGGATGATTATTTCAATTCGAGATCCACAAAAAAAATAAGTGTGAGGAAAAATGGCCAAGCCCTATGAGCTACTGTACCTCCAGGGCAAAGAAGGCTTGGACACTGTTGGTTCTATCCAAACAATCCAGGCAGTTTGTCCTGATGGTGCCACCCTGGCTCCTACAAAAGAGGCGGCAAAGTGGGAAGAATGAATTTACAAGCCACAACTCCAGTACATCTCTGCTCCTAACTTGGAAGTTTCAAGCAAGCCCCAAATGAGCCAGGCAAATATATGTGAGCCCGGCGGATGAACTGTTATATGTTAACATTTGAGATTGGAGAAAAAAGTCAAGTTGACAGCTATATAAGCATATCTCCAGTCAAAGCAAAGCAAAAAAAGAATCCAAAAGCAAGTAAGAGCCAGCTGCTATCATGACAAAACCGCGCATAATGTCACCTGGTGATGCCCATCTCTCCCGAGTAGTAGAAGAAGCCGCATTCCTCTAAAAAGTTGCCGAGCTGCGGCTTGAGCACGCTGTGCAGCTTGTCCGCTTTGCCGCCGCGCACGTTCTGGTGGTAGTCAAAATTGACCATCTTGACCGACGCGGCGTGCTCCGATGCTTTTAAGTGACTCTGGAAACAAACCCAAAAGACATCAATGGAGAGAAGGCAAACATGCCTTTCAACGTCAACAACCTTGGGAAGCGTTGGTCAAAAAAGAAGGCAGATTTACGGGCATTTTTGGGGCTCACCTGAAAGGCTTTGCTGAGCATGTGTTCTCCTTCCTTGCTGCCGAGCAGATTGATGATGACCTGTTTACCGTACAACCTCTTCAGAGCAGTGAAGTGTCTGGGGGGGGGGGATAAAAATAAAAATAAAAACTTGACCAATGAGAAAACTCATATTAGAAAACACACATGAAGCCATCTATATTAGGCTGAGGTTTTCCAAGGGTTACAATCGATTACTTGGTAGAGCGCAAGACAGGCTATGGTCCCAATGACTGTGGGGGCCAGATGATATTACTTTTATGAAAATGTAACATCCTTCTGGGACGAATAAAACAATTGTGAGCACTAAAGCCAAAATAATTAGGACGCTTAGGTTGTCCCCCGCCGTAAAGTGATGGAGCAGCCAGAAAAGTTGATAAGGTTGCAAGCACGCAAGGTGTGTCAAAGAGATTAGGACAGCCATCTTAAGAAGTGCAAAATGTCTGCCCGCAGCTCCAGCTGACAACACCGTGGAAGACGACTTGTAGCCTATTAGCTCGGGCAGCTCATATTGCAGTGTCCTCACGTCCGTCCTTATGGGGACATTAAATTGTGTGTACTGTTCTCTGTACCTTTCAAAGGCTGGCGCATTTGCTTCAAATCCTCGAGAGAGTTTGACACGGTGAGAGCCAACCTGAGGGGCAGACACAGCAAAAGACGCACATAAAAACACATGCGCGCACGGACCGACTTGGGCCAAAGAATCCTGGTAGCCAAGATCTGCGTTTGCACAAAGACCGAGAGCGGCAAAGGGTATAGGACACAAGGAGTTGCTTTTGCTTCATTGTTCGTTGATGTGAAAATGAATGAATAAATATCTGTAAATAATTTGCTGGGATTGAATGATTGACTCCATAAAGACGCTGCTGCTAAATTCTCAGGCGCTGCTAAATTGTCGTTTCTTCTATGTCACATGGTAGCTGTTTCTGAAATAGGCCGCAACTTAAAGGTATTCACACTTGATCCTTACATAAGCTTAAGCAGCTGTCAGCGCAGGAATGTGGCAAGATTCGGCTTGTCGTCAATGACAAACATTGTTTTTTTATGTGTTTTTTTTTTTTTTTTTTTTTCCCCTCACGGGTTTGGTCACTGCTTCCTGTTGCCATTGCTTGGCGCGCTGCATATTTGATAACTTCCTGCAAGCGGAGAGGCATCGCTTGCACCCTACCCTCATCGTGCTCTCACTTCCTCTACCCGCAGTGCCACTCCAATGAACAATTTTGAATACCAGTAAAGTTATCTCAATTTGATCACTGACTACCAGGCCGGTCCAAAACGGTTCTTTAACATAAATAGGCACTGTATGAGCTAAGCAGCTCTCAAAACAGCTCTGATGATAGCGTAATAACAGGGTGGTCGTGGCTCAGGCAGTAGAGCGGGTCGTCCAGTGACCGAAGGGTTGGCTCTTTGAATCCCGCTCTTTCAGAGTCACGTGTCGTTGTGTCCTTGGTCGGTCGGCGGGGCAATAGGGCAGCCTGGCCTCTGTCAGTCTGCTGCAGGGCAGCTGTGGCTACACAACAGAGTTTACCACCACTGCTGTGTAAGCGCCTATGCTAAATGAGTTGTCATTTTGAGCGCTTTGAGTACTTGGGGATAGTAGAAAAGCGCTGTATAAGTGCAAAGGCCATTTAGCATCTAATGATACAGCTTGAAAAGAGAGACGTTTTCAAACAGTTGGTCCATTTTTATTCCAATAACTTCCTTAATAAACAAGGAAATCTGTGACTTTGAGTGTTTGTGTGGCTTCAAAAAGCTGGTTTGGCCCAATGAATGATTTGAAACTCATCAGCCAATGCGGAAAAGCTTTGAGGCAGATTATTTGCTTGTTGAGGTTCCTCAATGCACCAATGGGATAAGAATTCCAATACTTGACTTGAAAAATATTAAATCTGTCTGTCAAAATGTTCACGTTTAATTGGCTAATTTCCAACAGCACAGTGGTTGGGACACAATGCGCTCCGACACTTCTACAAAATGGAGGATGAGAAGCTGAGAAGGACCTCTCGCTCGTGGTGGCCAACTCCAATTAAGAGTCTGCTTTGTGTGTCTTTGCTCTGCAGAGTTTTGGGAGGAAGCGCTACAGCAGGGTCTCAAAAGCAGCAGGAGCAACATTCTGAAAGCGTCTGAAAACAAACCCCTGTTCTTCTCTCCTTAACAATTAGCAACAATTAGCAACAGGTGAGGAACTAACAAATGAAAGGGAAGTGCTTTGAGGTGGTGGTTGTGCTTAGGGTGGGGGGGCTTGTTTTCAGACCAGGCTCTCACCTGACCAAAGATGTCGGGGAGCTGAGGAAAACAGAGAAATGCCCTTTACCGACGTAGCGAGTCTCCCCTCCCAAAATGCCATCTGTGCAATGTCAAATCAAGAGCAAAAAGCGAGCAAATACACCAATACATATTTTTTTTAGGGCTGATCCTGATTATTAGTAGTAAAGGAGGCCGAAAAACAAGATTCATTTTCAGTCAGAGGGAAAATTTTGGCCTCAAAAAATAAATAAATCAAAGTCCAACTCTTGTCTTTAAACATGTTTTTATTGATCAACTATTCCAATTTGCATGTTGTTTTTTTGTTTGTTTTTCAATTTTAGAGATTATACGAAAAAACAATCTGTGTGCTCCCAGTGTCATCGGCATGTCTAAATGAAAACTTAAACAAGGAAATGACTCTGTAGTTTTCTTGCGTACCGTAAAGCTATCCAAAATTTCAAATGTTGAGGGCCTGAAAAATCAGGGCATCAGCATATTTTAGTGGACTGACACTACACAGATTCTCTAAGACTGAGTCAGCCCCAAGCCAACATGACTGCAACAAATAAGACACAAACATAAAAATTGGCGGATACCAAGTGAAGGTTGTCATCGCGTCGATTGGATTGCCGATTGTCGTTGAGGTGCAAGAAAACCCCCTTAAGGGACTTTTTCTGAACACAGCACGGACACGAAAACGTGTCAAACGGCAATGCGTGGCCGCCGTCGCCGGCTTCAAACTCAACACCTCCGACACTCCAAAGCGAAAACAACTCTTTTGCCAGCCAAGAGTAACATCGGGCTCATTAGCGTCCGCACTGGCTATCTGGCCGGATTTTCTCATTGCCTTACCTGGATCCCCGGCTGCTCCCAGAACAGCGGAATGGAACCACGGATCTGGATGAACGATGACACTCTGTCATCCAGGAAGATGGCCTGTTTCACAAAAGGACAAAGTCAATTCACAACAGGTTCACAATTGCATCAAAACGGAACATGTTCTCTCATGTATGTTTAAAAAAAAAAAAGATTTTTTGGGGGCGCCAACAACGTAGTCCAAAAAAAAGGCATCTGCTTTTAAATGTTGAGAGTAAATATTTGTGATGTACAGATAGCAGAAACTCAATAGGAGCTGTGAACTATGTGCCACACCATCAAGTAGCGGAGAGGAAAAGGAGAACATGCAAACAGGCCTTTCTCGTCTCTAAAGTGAATGAGAAGCAACGCTAGAGTCAATAGATAACCAGCGTGCAAACAAGATATTTACTCAGAGCATGTTTACAGTCGAATGCTGGGCAGGACAGAAACTTGAGCGCTTCAAATCGCCCCGGAGCATATTCATTTTCTCACGCCACTCCACTCATCTTCTTGTCCTGATTAGGCATGGGCCCATATCACATTCTGACGCTATGATAGCCTTCAGCAAAAACATTGCTGCGCCACGGTATCACAGTATCCAAATGATCATTTTTAAATACTTTTGCTGAATGGCCATGTTTCCACATTAAAAAAAACAATTTACATACTGTATATATATTTTTTAAATAAAACATAATACAGCATTTGGGACAATTGCAAACATTTATCCACAATCCTTTGTCATGCTAAATGTAAATAAAATGAAAATAAACTTGAAGTGAGCAAAACCTGCACCTCAACATTAAACGTATACGCTGCGTGAATTCTTTCCGATTGCACACACATCAAATTGAAAGTGAAATGCATTCACTGTGTATGGCATGTATAGCAGTTGCTCGTTAAGGCTGACGACCCGGGATCGAACCAAAACTTAGCGGCTATGGCAGAATTGGACGGTTTTAAAAAAATCACGCTACTGTATAAACTGTATATGTGCGTGTAATACGTGCTATGTTCTATGCTCTGCTATGCTCCAAAGTGACATATAAATAAAGTTGGCGCTTACCTGCTCGGTCTCCACAAAGTTGGCCACCTGCCCGTCGTCGTTGGTGCCACGCACGTTGAAGCGCGTGCCGGCTCTCTCCGAGCTGAGGCGAGAGAAAATGCACGCCTTGGCCTGCTTGTGTCCAGCGTAGATGGTACGGATCTCCACGCCGCCGCACATCAGCCGCAGTAGCCAGTCGTCGCAGTTGACGCCGTAATGCTTCAGATGCAGGTGCAGGGACTGGTTCCTACCAGCAAATGGTAGGATGAAAATCCACGGGTAAAGGAAGACCCCCCCGGAAAAAAAGTGAATCCACCACGAAACCGGCGAGTGGACAGGCTGACTGTTGGAGCTCCTACCAGAAGAAACGCTTGTCTGTGGTGTCCTCCAAGATGCGTCGGCGGGCGTTGAGGCTCAGGTCCATGCTCGTGCCCGAGGCGGACCAAGCAAAGTAGAAGTGTCCAGAGTTGAGGACCTTGCGCACCTCGCCGATGCGCTCCTCGTCACCGGGATCATTCTTTAGCGACACAAAGTCCGTCTGCGTTACCCGGAACACCTCCGACTCCTGCACTTTGCCCACCGAGCTGCAGCCCGTCACCAGCACCAGGCTGTGGAGCATGGAGTCGCCTGCGGTACGGAAAGGGCCGGAAAAGGCTTTATCCGACTTTCACTTGATCTCATCGGAATGTACGTACTGCCTCTTTGCTTCAAATCAATTATTACCATAAAATCTTGGTTAAAATTCATTAGCCCGACTGTGGTATTTTACACAATAAGTTAGCATTAAGCTAGCACACTTTTGTTTGACAAAACACTCGGGTTTGGTTGTGTTTCATTATGCACCAGGGGGATCTGGTACGTTCCCCCAATGATAAATGGAGGGTTACCGTATCAACAATGAGATTTTTTTTTCCCTTATCATGATTCCAGCCTTCAAGGTCATGCAGGGGACAAGAGGAAGCAGAGTACAAGCCAGAGTCTAAGGCCCGATTTATACGTGATGGAGGGCTGCTAGATATGTTCTAAAAAGAAAATCTTCGAATTGGTATGGCAAACTTTTTTTTTTTCAAGAAAAATGTCAAAGAATTTGAACTTACAGAGAAAACAAAAGCAAACTGTGAAGCATATGTTTGGAAAAATCATGACAAATACTGAATAAATATAAAACTAAGAAATAAAAAAGTAGTGTCCAAAATTAATGAATAAAAAAAAAAAGCTGAATCTGATTCACTGTCCCGTCTCAAAACATTGGATCAATTAATCAACCAAATAATAATGAGCTGAAGACCAAATAATACCATAATAAAGGACAATGTAAAAGAATTAACTGGCCAATATTACTAGTATTAATATTGCACGTATGGTAGTGCTTATAAGGGGTGTGGTCTAGTGAGCGACATCAAGAACAGTAGTTGCCAAGCATATCACTGAAATTTTGGACCCCCCAAAAAAACTAAATAAATAAAGCAAACCATTGATGAATTTGTAAGTCAAAGCACCAGCAACACATGGAGCTCACCCAGATTGAGACGGAGGACGCCCAAGATCCCGTAGGCGTCCACCATCTTGGAATACGTGTTCTTAATGGCCTCCTTCTCGGCCGCCGCTGAAGAGAAAGACGAAAGGCAAAACGTGAGACGGGCAAACGGCGGAGAGTTGACGAATGGGGGATTCCTTACAAAGGACGGCGACGGCTCCAGATTCAAACATGAGGCATTCTTCCCGGGCACGCGTCTCCACCATGACGCTGTAGGGGGGCGGGTCCAGCTTGTGGTAGACGCGATATCCTTTGCTGAAGGCCATTGTTGATGCCAGGTGCCACGACTAGCCCGTGGGGAAAAGGGATCACTAGGAAACTAGGAGGCAGAAATTTTGCTTTATGGGTGACTGAATGAGTCCTGTTATTTGAATCATAGCTGCACTTCATACTGGACTACATTTAGATGTCACCTGGTGTGGCAAGTGCAGTACTCATTTTTTGTGTCAGTGAAACATTTTGCCTCTGGCCCAAATTCATATGGGAGGGGCTCCGCGATCCATATCGTAAGGCCGTCTCCCAAATTCGAACCAGAAAACTGAGGCAGACGGGCTCACCACTAGTCCAAAATGATGCCACTGATGCTCCGGTTCTATGCTCCGATTGATTTCCTCAACGCGGATGGAGGAGGATTTCGAAATCACAATTGGGCACACCCATCATCTTGTATGTCAACATACAGGAAAATCGTGAATTCAATCGCCCAAATATGACATGAAATCATCCTTTCCGAACAATGTTCCGGTGCCATTCGCGACAGTGTCCACATTACAAGACATTGAGGGGGGGGGCACAAGAGGCCGGTGGTCACGACTTTTATTTACAACGAAAGGAAATTAACACAGACCGGACTGGCCTTATCACGATGCCAATGTTGTTGTTATTTTTTTTTCTTCATTACATTCCGTTTTTTTTTTTTTCAGAATGGCGAATCGGCTTAGCCGCGTTAGCTTTAGCGGGCTAGCCCTAATCGCTGATTCGCTAGCTTCGCGTCGTAATGTGTACGGCTGCGTCAAACCGGTATTTACCTAGACAGACGTTCGCTCTGCTTGCGGAGTGGACAGTCGGGGGAAAATGCCTAAGGTAGTCGCGCCGACATCAGCTCTATCGGCGTTAATAGAAAGAATAGACAAATAAATCACAGAAGTAAAAGCAAAAAATACATTTCTTGTTCGCCTTACCGAGTCTCACCGGCGGGTTGCGACTCCGCTGTCACAACAAGAAATCCTCCCCGCTGCATTTGCAAGATGGTACATTCCAACGAGTGGCTACGGTCACATCTATCGTGGCGAGACTACGCTAAGGCGACCTATTAAATAAATCCATAAAATATATTGCTGAAATATTTCTGCAACTCTATACAAACAAAATAAACAATTTTTTCAATATGCTAAATAGAGGCGAGTAAGAATGTACTCGTCCAAGTTGTTTTTAATAACAGACAGTCTACACTAGCCAATCAAGCAGTGGACATTTGAGGAGACTGTCCAATTGTATTTCTGTGGGAGGTTCACTCCATAAATTGACAAATGTGAGGCGCCAACCAAATGTAACCCACTCATAAAAAGCACATCAAAAATGTATGTATATTTTAACTTCAGTAAATTTCGTTATAAATATATATTTTATATATATGTGATCTCAATTTCAATTTGCCAAAGACAGATATCACGTGCCAATAGGAGCGGCCTTTAGGATAGAACAGTCTGTCCAATCCGACGTGGAAGTGGGCGGGATTTGAACAAGAGGCCAGTCGATTGTTTACTCTAGCCAATGGCAGCGGATTTTTGGAAGGAGGCTGTCCAATCCCAATTTTTAATTTATTTTAGCCGTAAAACGTATTTATAAACGACATGTGGTCAGTAGCTACTATTTAAGGGTGGGCTGCACACACGCCTCAAACACGAAACTCAAATTGAGATTGTTGGTATAGACTTAAATACACAGAACAAACTGTATGAAAATACGCTGTTTTTTTTGGATTGACAGTTCATATTACCAATGGCAGCGGACAACGCTGTCCAATCAGATCAGAGATAGGCGGGGCTTATACGTTTCACAACACGGACCGGTTCTGAAAATTGATAAGACATGACCAGCTTCATACAGTGGTCGGATCGACGACAAAGATGATCGCAACTACCCCTTAAACAGGTAAGAATCAACTATACACCATTCAAGGCGTGTTCAAATTTGATTCTTTCCTGATTGTGTTTAGACGCGGACATGGACCTCTCACTAGACTCAAGCAACATTCAGCTTGTCTAGCCAAGTTAGCAGCTAATAAATAATAATACAAGTGATGCATGCATCAAACATCTTTGTATCATATATGACAAGAAAAGATCCGAGTGGAAGATGCTGAAAATTGCTAAGACATTTTGCACGTTTTTAAATTGAAAAAAAAAAAAAAAAAAGACCTGAGGTATGTGCTTCCGAGGCACAAATATTTACTTCGTTTTTATGTATTTAGTCTACATGAAAATAATAGGGGAGCTGTAGGTGGTGCGGCGTTATCTGTTTTTTTTTTTTTTTAAAAGAACATTTTTCTCAACAGGAAACAATTTGACATTATCTGTAAAGAAAAAACAGTATTTTTCTTATTTGTGTGGAAATGATTGCAAGATAGTGCTGAATGAGGGAAATCTATCATGCAAAAATGTATTAAAATGTATAAGGCCATATGCTGTGGCTCAGCTACAGTTGCACACAATTATGTCCAATGTAAAATTGCGAGTGAGCCACAATTTCTTTCTTTCTTTTTTCCTTTCTTTCTTAGGAATTGGCTCAGGATGAAAGGTCTTTACTTGGTTGAGCCTGTGGTGGCGCTGTACGCCTTCTCCACGTATCTGACATACCCGCTGGTGCTGCAGTACGTGTACCGGCGCCTGTGGCAGCAGCTGACCAACAGCACCTACCCCGTGTCTGACAACAAGTCTTCGTGCGCCGCCCCCAACACGAGCGAGCACGACAACAGGACCTTCTACTTGCAGGCGAGTGGCCGGCAACACAAATGAACAGAAAATGCAATCTTACTTGCTGGCATATATTCTTTATCCTCTACAATGAGCTGCGAATATGTGAGCTTACTGGGCATTAGGGTTATAAAATTGGGAAAATTCTGCATTACAATGCCTCCCGGTGGCCAAGATGCACACACCAAAGGGAGCAACAGTATGTCCTGAGGTGTAGTTAAAAAAAAAATAAAAAATCCCTAAAATATTTCATTCTGTCCATATATTAATGTCATTTCTGTCTGTTTTTGAAAGAGTCAACCCCCAATTTTTCTGGCCAATAATATACTCTATACTGCCCCACTAGATACATTTTTTTTCACATTGGGCCTCTGGAATATGAATTAAGCAGCAAAATTCATCCTTTTTTTTTTTCCATCTCAGAGGCGGCCGTTTTGTCTCTTGCTGTCTGTCGATTGAAGATGGCATCGCAGTTGCACAGAACTCAATAGCCAATCACAGCTTGGTTGGCCCCTTTAAATGCACAATATTTTACACTGCCATTTTCTTGCTAATACACAACACAAAAAGTGAACAATTACGCATCAAGTAGATATTTTCGGTCTTGGGTCTTGCAAACGTAACCTTGAATTGGCACAATGCTAAAGTTAGTCACTTGACTTAGGTGCGTGGAGCTTCATTTCCACTTGAATACTTTTGACTTCTGCTTTTTCCATTACATCTGTCACGCATGAAATTTGAAAGTACAGTTTGTGCGAGTCAGTATCTGAACTTAACTTAACCGTTGACACCTATAGCTGTCAAAGATAATTCCATTTTTCCATAGCTATATAAGTCAAAAGTCCATTTAACCTTATTGAATGCCAGCAAATTCAACTCCGTATATGTATTCATGTTTTGTTTCATTTTTTTGACAGGATGAGAACATGTTTGATGCTGAATTAGTTCATTTTTTAGTAAAAACAAAAAATGTCAGTTGCATTAAATCCCCAAATCGTCATTTTCATCCAATTACAGCCAATTCAATCCAATGGACAGCAACAGATAGGAAGGTTTCCTTTTTTTTTTTTTCTTTATAATTTTCTTGCTTTCAATTTTGTCAA
This sequence comes from Hippichthys cyanospilos, assembly GCF_059441005.1. Lineage (NCBI taxonomy): Eukaryota > Metazoa > Chordata > Actinopteri > Syngnathiformes > Syngnathidae > Hippichthys > Hippichthys cyanospilos. Next base: position 1,875,434 of record NC_142386.1, on the reverse strand, counting down.
AATGAGTAACCTTTGCAAAAACGTCATGTGTGTGGTGTCTCCAGAAGGTGCAGGAGCAGGCGTCCCTTTTCTCGCTTTACTCTCAGATTTTTTCCTTGGTGCCATCCTTGCTGGTCACTCTTGTGCTGGTGGCGTACAGCGACCGGGCGGGGCGTAAGGCGGCCATCGTCCTGCCGCTGGTGGGCACGCTGCTCTACACGCTGTCCCTTCTCCTGGTGTCCTACTTCGAGCTGAGTATTTACCTGCTGTTGGGTGCCTCGCTCCTGTCGGCGCTCTTCGGGGGGCTGGGCACCTTCCTGGGCGGCTGCTTCTCGTATGTGGCCGACCTGAGCGGCGGCACGGGCGGCGGCGGGATGACGCTGCGCATGGCGGGGCTGGATATGATGATCGGGCTGCTGTCGGGCGTGGCCGCCTTGTCAACGGGCTACTTCCTGAGGGCGGCTGGCTTCAACGGGCCCTTCCTGACCTCGGCCGCGTGCCAGTCCCTCGTCCTGCTCTACGCCGTCTTCATCCTGGAGGAGACGGTGCCGCGCTCGTGCGCGGACGGGCGGACGGCCGTCACACAGACGTTCTCGGCGATCTACCGGATGTTCGCCCAGGCGGGCTCCAAGCGCCGAAGGCTGCTGCTCCTCCTGCTGTCCGTCTTCAGCGGCTTCACCTTCGCCTCGGTGGGCGGCCTCTCCTTGATCACGCTCTACGAGCTGAACGAGCCGCTGTGCTGGAGCGAGATCCTCATCGGCTACGGCGCCGCCCTGTCCTCCGGCGTTTTCCTGTTCAGCTTCGCCGGCGTGGCCGCCTTGACGTACTGTGGCGCCCCGCAGCTGCTGACGCTGCTCATAGGCATCCTGTCTTTGGCCACCGGCATGACCACGGTGGCCTTCTCCAAAACCACTTTGATGATGTTTCTAGGTGAGACGCGAGCGTGTACGCGAGAGTTAAAGGGCCGGGCAAGGAGGAGGGAAAGCCTTGATGTCATTTTTATCTCAAGAGTTCAAGTCAAAATTCTGTGAGAAAAGCGAGAATGCTGCCAACCTTGTAAGATTTCTCACTTTGAAGTCAAAAGCGACTTTATTCGCAGCGTATTTTTCCATGTCGGACTTGAAAGTAAGCAATTAAAGCAGTCAGAGATTTGATTATTCTCGGGATTCTGTCATTTTCGTCAAGATTCTGGCTTAAAGTCGGCATTCTGAGTAGTCTTCTGCTAGCTTAGCTAGCTTACATCTGGCTTTGAGACGGTCCACTGCAGGGGTTGCCTCCCCCGTTGTCGGCTATGAGTGCACTCCTGTCACTAGACGAACACCCGGTCATGGCATCTTGTGTTTTTGCTGTGTCGTCAGCGAGGGTTCCTATGTTCCTGTCCATCATGCCTTTCCCCGTGCTGCGATCCATGATGTCAAAGATAATCCCCAAATCCGAGCAGGGTGAGCGTCCGTGGGGCTCCGTCGCCCCCTCGCCTTCAAACTTTCTCATGCTTTTCTTTGTTTTGTTTTGTTTTTTCTACATAGGCGCCTTGTTTGCCTTGCTGTCCTTCTTGGAGGTGCTGATGTCCAATGTGTCAGCGGCGGTCTTCAATATCTTGTACGCCGCCACGGTGGCTTGGTACCCCGGTTTTGTCTTCTTGCTCGGCGCTGGACTCTGTACCATCCCCATCGTGCTTCTGTGGTGAGTGAGTGAGTGAGCTAGAGAGAACTACTAACCGCCAGATACCGTCGCACGCATAACGTCCGTTTGAGACGACATCCGGTGATGGAAAATTCCCAACTCGACTGTATAGATACCATTCCACGTCAGTTCCTTTTACAGAAACGTTCCGAAAGGGGTTCTTATATAATACCCCAGAAAAAGCCATCATTGCCAATTCATCGGCATAAACCAACCCGATGACCATCACTTGTAACATCCATTACAACTAACAATGGAAATAGAGTTGTCTCCAGGGCGTACTCGGAAATATATATATATATATATATATATATATATATATATATATATATATATATATGCCTGCTATAAATGTACTTAATGGCATAGCCGCTTGATGTCACAAGAAAATCTGAAGTGGTAAGTGGAGAAGTAACCAAGACAAAACCAGTGGAAAAAACAAGAATGTCAAGAGGAGTTGAGAAGGAGCAAGAAGCCATCCAAAAGCAGTCAAGAGCGACTCCAGAAGCAGGCAAAATCAGCCGAGAACATCGAGAGAAGCCGGATCTTGCTGGACTTTAACCTGGCACTGTACATTGATACCTTTCATGCTCAAGTGCTTGCTGAAAAAAAGGTGCTTAGCAAGCTGATTTGCTGCAAATGTGCACAAGTGTTTGTTGCTCCACTCAGCTTTACAAAACACGTGTGTGAGCGTGTACTCTGTCTGTCTACTTTGTTACGGTTTGTGTGCACGAAAGTAATACTCAAGTAGAACATGTCGTGTGTATTCTGCCAAGTCTGTGGATCATTTATGGTCAAAAGAACAAAAAAGGATAGGACTCCAAACCGGGACTAAATTATTAACCCCAGCCCATAATTGTAACCAAGGCTTAAAATCCTCAGCTGGCATTAGAACTTCAATTTTGGGACGGACCGATTATCGGTATAGATACTTGGTATTTGGACAAAATTTGCGTCGAAAAAATAATGAAAAAATTGCAAAAATAATTTTACAGCTGCTAATGAATCGGTTTAAAAATGTGTTCAATTCTGATTAAGTTTCAGAAGAAAGAATATTTACATTCTGACGTCAAATGACGATCGGTTCCAAACATTGATTTTCGTCTCCTTGATGACTACTAATTGAGAGCCCAACACAGCGCTCATGGACTAAAATATGTAGACGCTCCGATTTATTTGTTTATTTATTTATTTTTTAATTTTTTTTTGGGGGGGGGGGGGGTCCTAATATTTTGGTCGCAACTTGACGCCACGGAACGCTTCATCTTTGCAGTGCGGTGCGCGCTACAGGACTGGACGTGAGTGGCGGGGACGAGACAGCGGCGGCCAACCAGGGCGAGGGCGAGCGCCCTCAAGCGGACGAAGATGCGTCGCGAGACTGCAGCGACGACGAGCCGCTGCTAAGCTGATATACAACCAAAAGCATCGCTTGGAGTTCTGGTGGCGTTTATCCACATTTTGGGGGGAGGGGGGGGGGGATCAAGCACTTTGTCTTCCTTGGATTATTTTCTCACAATGACAGCAAACCCTAAGCATTGAGGATACTACGTGAAGGCCAATGAAAGGAAGTGTCATACCAAACGGGCGCTTCCCTCAGGGAAACCAACACAGAAAATTTTATTGAAGGACAAATAACTATGTTCACTGTTTTATGTGAGTGTGTTTGACACCAATTTCTTTTGAAATACAAGTCAGACGTGCGAGCAGAAGGGGAACCACTAGAGAGCGCTCTTTTCACATAATGGTCGATACCCGGCTTTGGAATCCTTGCTAAGTAGGAACCAATTTCAAATTCAAACACAAAACCTTACCCCTGTTTAGCAATTTTCATTTGAAGCTCTATTTTTGTTCTCTAATCCTGGTTTTAAACTCTACTTTTGACACCCTAAACTTACTATGCAATTGTCCTCATTGAAAATTCTAATTCAACACCCTACCGCTGAGAAAAACCCTGAATAAAGCGCTGCCCCTGAAACTATTCTAAAACCAGTCAAAATCCTGTCAGGAAGGAGCCCCGAACCTTACATGATCCACAGCCGACCAAAAGCCAGTTGAGAGCTACAACAAAGGCCAGTCAAAACCCAGTCAAGAACAACATTGAGAGTCCATCTAGAACCAGTTAAGAAGCAGTCAAGTCCTAGCCAGTTAGAAACTAAACTATAAAGCCAAAGCCGGCGCATCTGTCCAACAGACATAGAATCACGCCGGGCTTTTTACTTAGCTTTTGGACGCTCTTAAGTGTTTCAAAAGTGTCCGCGTACACGTCCAGATGGAAAAGCAGAAGCCCGCTTCCTTTGGCACCCAGCGTGGACTTCCTCGCACCTGGAAAAGTCATCCTGGTGCCAGGATCTTTCCTGGAGTTCCACTGCGACTCACACACACACACACACACACGCTGGAACACGTCAAACACAAAAAGGATCAACCCTCGACATGTAGACTGGTTTTCGAGAAGCATTTTTCCCCCCATTGAAAGTACTAATACTTTGTTATCGTACTTAAGAAATTTTGTTTAGCTTCATGCTAACAAACAATGCAAAACAGCAGGCAAGCAAGTAGCATTTATGTGGCGACAACTCACAACTTTACACGCAGGTATACATTCTTTATCCTCTGTGAAGAATGACTAGTATTGCTGCGGTTTGCTATTTGTTTGGGTGCATTATACTGCCTTCAAGTGGCCGAATTGCGCATATCACAATGAGGGCAAAAGCAACAATAGCCCCCCCCAAAAAATCAATTGGATTCTTTCCACTTTAATCATGGAGTTAGCTTTTATTTTGCAAATAATAAACAACAGGGTGTTATACTTCCCATTTAGAAAACGAGTAAAATATTTTGTCAGAACTGAAGTAGAATCAATTGTGCATAATAATTTGAAAACCACATTGTATTGTCTATGTTTTGAGACACACTTAAACATACAATGCAACACATTAATTTAAATCATTTTAAAACTTGCATATATTTCAATGTAAAAAGGTGTTTGTTTGTTTTGTTTTATGACGGGGTATCTAGTGTGTATTTCAGACTTCATATTTTTTATTATTTTTACTTTTGCTTGCTCTTGCAAAGAAGGAAAGACCACCAAAATAAGCAGCCTTTACTTTGTCTCGATTCTTGCTTTTTTTCTTGCACACTCTTCCATTTCAAGCAAACATACACTGATGTACATGCACGCACGCACACACACACACACACACACACACACACACACACACACAATGTAAGAAAGATGCACTGTGACCTCTGAGTAAGCGCATATGGTTGAAGACGCTTTGATGTGGTCTGTCGTCTGTATTTTAAGAAGAAAAGGGCTGCAGCTGCGCGTGACTTGCGCACAGCCACACACGCGTGCCCCGAGATTATTATAGTTAAAAAAAATAGCTCAATAAGTAAAACTAAAATTTTCCTTCACAAAATACAACGAGAGCGCATTAAACAAACACAGATCTGAATGTAACTCCCATTTTACGAAAGACACAAAGGTAAAAATAACCCCATTTTGGGCAACGTTTGGATTTGGTTCAAGTTGGCCCAACCTTCTAGGTTAATTTGTTCTGAACAAACCATGTTGTTCTAATCTAAACAACCTCGGAGTTAAACAGCATCTTCTGCGATCAGCAACACTTCAACTGCACATTTTTTCTGTGTGTTTTGAATATATGCTCCTTCAATGTAAAATTATCGGGATATGCAGACACACACGTCTGCTTCCAACGCAGCACACTTGATGGAAAAATGTTCACACAGCTTCTTGTGGCCCACTGAAGCATAATTGGAGAAATATGTCAGTCCCACGCACACACGCGAGTGGGGGTTCAGAGTTCAAACGAAGGCACGCGCATGAGGGGAAAAAAGACAAAACATGCGGTTCGGTTCATGAGTCTAATTATGTGACACTGTCTTCCATCTCCATCAGAATGTCAAATGCATGTCAACGGCTGCATGAAGGACTGGATGATGTCATCACAAATGACTGGCAACGGTGAATGGGGGATCAACGAACGTAACTCAAACCTAAACCTACCTTGAAAGCTTGTTTTCTAATCTTAACTTTTGTTTGGTATAGCCCAACCCAATCTTGAAACCCCCATTTTGGAATTCTAAAATGCGTTTGACACAAAGCCAGGTTTGAGATCCTATTTTGAACCACTAGCCTAGTTTTAAAAAAGGGACTCATCACAGATCAGAATCCCTACTTTCCAGGTGTTTAAAATGAGCACGCGCAATTTCAGTCCCTCCTCTATTTCTAAACATCAAAAAGCGTTTCTAAAGCAGTATTACCAGTATTGACCACAGGAGGGCAGACGTTGCACAACAGTGCCTCCAAGCTCAAGGCTAGAATAGCGAAGAAGAGCTTATCACGAGGTCACGATCTCATTTCAAAAGTCCCTGAAAGTTCTTTTTTTGCCCACAATGGTTACAGGTTATCAAATGCACTTGAGGTTATATCCTCATTAATATGGATATATTCAAGGCTAAACAGTGTTTCAAGCGAATATAGCCGTCCCGTTTCATTGAACAAGCGGTTATGCATCCAGGAAGTAAGTTGATTGGACCTTTCACACTTTATGCATACGAGTTAGCCAGCCTACTTATTTTGGGTATTTGAAGGAAATGCTGGAAAATATAACGCTGAAACTTCACATGTCATTAAGGCGAATTTCATATTTGGTCAAAAGTCAATGATTTTGCAATTGACGCGTTCCGACTTTTTTCTTGACGCTATTTTTGTGTGATCACGTGACGTCAGATAATTGCCCAGTAAGTAGATCATTATTAAGCGTTTAATTTATGTGCAATAACATTGTTTTTAATCTGTTGCTTCATTTTAACTGAGTAAATTTGATTTTTTTTCTTTCCTAGATTGTATTCTGTTGGAATTTGGAAACAAGGGGACGTTGCCTGCTTCTTTTCAGGTCTTTAAAAGTTCCTTGAATATGAACTCATTGACATTTAAACTTTTGTTTCTTTTCCAATATCCTTTAGTGTAATCGGCCTTGCGGATAAAAACCACACATCCTTCATTTTTACACCTCACTAGAACACTAGTCCTTGGTCTAATATTGTGCATTTTTTGCAGTTTTCTCTCCTTGCACCTGATTCAAATGATTAGCAAGTTCTGCAGAAGCTTGAAATCGTTTGAATCAGGCGTGTTTGAGGGAGAAGGTTAAAAAAACATGCAGGTTAGTGGGCCTCAAGGACCTGAGTTTGACACCTGTAAAGTGTTTAACATGGCTTCTTTTTCACAATACAGTACTTGACATTTGGGGGGTCTCCTGAACTTTGACCATTTTGGAGATACAGGAATTCCTCCCAACACCAATACTGTACAAGTTCAATTTTAAAATCTGTGAGAAAGCATGCACAAAATGTTTTCTTAAACGTTTCATCCAGTCCGTCAATGTATTTGAATGTGAATTTTTTTTTTCTTACGTCCGGTTAGGAAGTGTGCGCTTCTTCTATGGCAAATAACTGGTGGCTCCGGCACGTCTCGTCACCTTATCATGGACTTAACCTCATTTAACATGTTTACTACGCCCGCTGCATGCTCTCTGCATCACATGCCTGGAGGGGCGTGCTCAGGTCATCGCTCCCAAGCACTCCCAAGTTTGTGGCGTCCTATGTATTTTTAGGTAAGCTATGAAGCATCAAAACTGACATATCTGACCACAGTTTTTTGTTGTTGTTGTTAGATTGCAAAATTTAGAACCACTACCGCCACCTCTGAACTTGTTTGTTGTTGCACATTACTGCCTCCTAGAGGACCAGAGTTGAAAATAACAAGATAGTCATCATTTTAGTGGACTTCTTTTACCATTAAATGAGTAAAAAGAATGTTAAATGAGTAGAAAGATTGTCAATCAATCTCCTCAATTGAGAAATACAAGCCCATTAGTGCCCCCTACAGGACCGGATCTTATGCATGCTCTCCAAAGCTAATCCGATGGCGTTCAGGGGCTTTGGCGTCACCTGTAGGCCTGGCATGCACCGGACAACACATCCGTGTGCAGGGAACATCTTCCAAAACATTTTTGGGAAGTTATTTAACAAGGGAATGTGGAGTACTTTGCCTCGTGTGTGCTTGCCTCAAGAATTCCCCTGCAAGAAAAACAAAAGCAAGAGCCCGACGGTCGATCCCGATCCGGGAGCAACTGCAAACATTGGGCAGCTTCTGCCTTGGCCGCCGTCGCAGACGGCTGCGACGTTTACGAGGCCCACTTGGAGATTCGACATCGTGCGGCTGGATGACGGACAGTGGAGGAAAATCGAAGTGTTTGAAGCCGCATCAAAATGTGATTGATGCGCACTTCCTGCCAAGGCCTTCTTCAAAGTTACACGCTGCGCCTGTAAAACATCGGACGCCAACCAAATAACCTCATTTGCTTTTCGGAAGACCTCTTTAAAACTCTTCCACACCGTTTTTTTTTTTTTTTTCCAGATCGATAGGAGTATGAAAACCCTTCAGTCGATACTAGATAGATACTGACCCCAAGTACCAATACCACCTATACTTTTGAAACACAACCCCCCCCCCAAAAAAAAAAGAATGTGGCGCGCCACGTTAAACGGGAAGCAGATGATAACGCGCAACGTGACCAAGCGCTTATCTCCCCCCCCACTCGTACCGCACTTGACCTTCCCGCCTCAAGACCTGAACACCCTCAACACATAGCCTTATCAATGTGCACTTATTGCACGGAAAAGAGGACAAATAACAAGTTGGAACCGAGAGTCAGGAAATCCAGCTTCAAATTATCGAGTCCCAAGCAAAAGATGTGATTCACAATATGTTGACTTCTTGTCCAGCAAATTCATGCAAAAATAGGATATCTACCGGTATACACTGCAAAAAGTCAAGATCGATTTTAAGAAATCAAAAAAGGCTTATAAGAAGAAATGTATTCTTTTTTTTTGTCGAAGGAAAATATAATATCTTGAGAAAAGAATGCCTATTTCAAGATATGAAATGTAGCATTTGCTTTGTTCAAAACAGTTATATTTTTGCTCTAACAAGAGGAAAATATTTTTGAATTATCGACATGTTAAGCGGCAATTTTTTCTAATTTAGGAAATGATATCTTCAATGTGGTATATAGTGCTGCTTTGTGTGCATTTAGCTCGTTATCATTTCTGTTTCCGTTTGTGCCAGGTATTTCCCCTTGGTATATGTTAGCATATGCAAAGGTCTTGCATTGATGTCAGTCGTCATTTGCTTCATAATGCTTCACTAAATCATTTGAGGGCTGGATTAAACCCGCTTGTATGTTTGACACCTTCGGTGTTGATTGTGCGTGTGAATGTGTGTTTAGGACTGCGCTTGGATGTCATTATGGAGCTCTATAAGTAAAGTAGCAGGCTCACACACACTCAAATGGGCCTGTCATTAATCTGTCATTGGTTCTAAATCTGGACTGGTAGTAACATGCGTCCGTGTGTGTGTGTCTCATTAATGTCACAGTCACATCTGGCTTCTTAATACGAGGACGTGAGCCGAGGTGCCACTTTCCCACGGTGCCTTGCTACGAAGCAGGAAGCAGGTGGGAGGGAAGCACTGGACACACGCACACAAACACACGTAATGAGGAAGCTCCCGTGGCACGAGGTGGCCATCGGATGGGCCCATACAGGAAGTTCTCCACTGGGCTTACTTCCTGTTTGCTTGGGCTGGCACTTGCCACCCTTTGAACCCACGACGCAATACGGTATTTTTAAACTTTTTTTTTTAATCTGTCCGTCTTCCCGTGATGACAAAACAAAATCTTGAGGAGAGACTTCTCTATTGTTCCTAAAGAATTGATAGCTATCATCTTGGCTTGATTGATTTTGAATAATGGGTGTGTAGCGAGCCCAATTTTAAAACTCCCGTCAGGTAGAGTAACTACAAACATTTTTGCAAGTACGTTTTAATTTTTAAATACATATAAACATGCTTGTGGGCTGCGTTTTTTTCCCATAATGCCATGAGCTAGACTTGTGCATGTACATCCATATTATTACCTTACTTAGCATTTAGGCAACATTATATCAATATGTTCAAAAGTCATTAAAACATTACTTATTTGTAATATTTCTGCTTTTATTACTGTTTTCGGCGCATGCTTGTCGTGTGGCATTTTTCTGAGCCACGTACTTCTAGATGAATAGACTAACAATGCTGCTTATCAAGCGGGAATATGCAAGAAAACAGGAAGATGCAAAGGTTGTCCATCTGAGCAGGAGACAGAGGAATTCCTCAGCGCTTTCCAGGTCAAAAAGCCATCCAGTGTTCTCACGTAAAAGTCGTCAAGATCATCGATGCGCTTCCTTCTGCGCACATGTTGTTGTTGCTGATTTTGAGAGGCAAGATCCCCCCCCCCAAAAAAACACAATGAATTCTTGCATTCACATAAGTATGTAAGAGACGGTCAAGAGTTACAATTGGACAAGCAATGGACAGGTCCACACAAAGACTGGACTGCTCATCAGTCAGTGGTAGCTTGCAAACATTCTTGAATGAAAAGCCAGCGAGCCATTTTTCTCCTTGGGAAGGGAAGCTTTGATTGAGCGACCGTTTCTTCCTGTCTTGGCTGTGTCCCATCACGGCGCACAGGAAAAGGGTGTCAGTGCGCCAGTGTGTCATATACAAGTAAACATAAATGCTAACATGAATGAAGAATGATTGCGGTGAAATTCCTTTTTTTTTACTTTAATTCCATTGTTTGACACATCTAGTCACTTATGTTTAAATAACAGAAATAGGCTTCCGTCTTCTGTTCTAGTGACTTAAAACGATGAACCAGCAGTTTGAAGTTTGAATTCATTAATTTATTTGCCCCTATGTGACCTGTAGCTTATATTTTAATGGCAGTATGAAGGACTTAGATCTGTTTTTTTTTTTTTCCACTTGGCCTTGGCCACCTGAGTATGCGGTCCCAATCTTTTGTCGTACGACTTCAGTACCATACTTTGAGCCGCTGTCTATTTTTACGTCATGAAATTACAGTAAGCATATTGAGATGCAAATATGGCCGTGCTGTACTCTCCTGACCAAATCCTGCGCAGTACAGCCAACTGCAAAAGTTGGTAGCACTAATGTTATGGCTGCAAAAATTAGTGTGTGAACCCACAAAAAGACTTAGGAAGCCAAACTGCACAGAAATGTTGGTGTTGAACTTTTTTTTTACTGGAGGGATGTGCAACAACTACAGTATCTTTAAATAATTTAAGCATGAGAGCCATTAAAAAGGCCCAAAACTCCAAATCTGACCATGACCGAATCTGAATATCTCGCCTCCTTTCCCTCGACTCGTATGCGACGCAAGGGTCATCACATTCTTGAGGACTTCTTTTACTGTCTGTCGCTCTTTGAAAAATGCAGCAGTCAGCGTTGTGCGTGTGACCAGATCGTCAACAGCGCCGCCAAGATTCTTCACACCAGTGGTGGATCTTCCCAAAGATTCCAACGTTTTTTGTTGTTGTTTTTTCATCTTCCACAGCTCGCAAATTCCTGCTCTAATCGGTTTTCCGACTGACTGAGTCGCAGATGAGAAAAGACCAACCCAGGAAGCAAGAGACTCACCAAAGTCGGCGCTACATCGATACACGGTGCGCGTGCATGGTGACTTTTTATAATGGGACATATTTGTATGCCGCCAAACGTGTCGGTCGCGCCTTCGCCATCTGCTGCTGCTTAGCGTCGTGTATAATAATTGTGCGGCCGTGGCAAGTGTCCACGCAGACGCATGCCACGCATTTGCACACGCACACACACCCCAAGGACACACGCCACAAGGGAGCAAAGATTTATTTGTTTGCTTGTTTGTTTATCGTCCATCATCATCGCTGTGGAATTTCCCAAAAAATTCTTACAGAAAAAGGGAGTTTGTTTGACTTCAATTCGATTGCAAAAAACGAGAAGTATTTCAAGTCAATCCTCTTTTATCCACATAGAAAGGCCAAGTAGCAGTACTGGGTCGATACCCGACCTTATTTTAAGGCATCGGTCCTTGCGTAGGTGGTCGTATTGTTATGAGTCCTCTCGCGGTCATTTTACCGTACGTACCGTATGTCCAGATGGGCATGATGTCTTGTTATCAACCTCTAATGTGGAAAATTGAAAGTATTTACCCCCCTAAGTTGCTTTTATTTTTGGTCTGCTGCCACTGTGCAACACATTTGTGACATGCGACTCTTCTATTTACAGCTGCTGCAGCTGCGTGCGCCGTTCACACTTAACAAAAAGGCTTACTGCGGCGCCGCTGTCCCGTGAGGAAGAGCGCGGAAGCCAGGCGGGCGGGAAAGCCAAGCCGAGATTCAAAGAACGTCAAGGGAAGTCTCCTTGTGGAGTTGACTTATTAGCGCTTGCGTTTTATGGCCCGTCTTCTAACCTCACCGCCGTGCTCTCCCCAAACCCAATGACAAAAAAAAAAAAACATTCTTTGCAGTTTAATGTCAGCCATATGTCCAGCAGTGCCAGTAGTAACTGCGCCCAAAATTTAATTTCAAGCCAATATGGTAGACTTCATGCGAATTTTTGCTTCTTGACACCTTTTGGTGGGCCTACTAATTTTCAACTTGGCAAGTGAAACTATGCTTAGGAGCTGGCTTTAAAAATGTTTTTAACTAAAGGCCCCCTGAAAAACTGCCAGAATGGCGGAATTATTTTGCCATGGATTATTTCATTAGTCATGTTGTAATATCAAACTAGCAAAAAAAAAAAAATCAAATGGAAAAAAGACTGCATATTCTTACATATTGAAGTAATGCTCCATTTGGCGTTTTAAAACTATACTGCTAAGTAAAAAAAATTAAAGCGCACTAATAAATGTAACTAGAAATGACAAATATACAAGAAGAAAAATACACAAATATGTTCAATTGGGGGAAAAAAAGACAAAAAGGTAATCTAGGCCAAGCTGTTAATTTTGAGCATCCTTTTGTCTGGCTCGTTCACTTCCAGGGAGGGGAGCGGGGGGGGGGGGCATAGACCCTCCTTTCCTTCCTTCCTTGTTTGTCGCTTCCCCCTACTTTTGTGCCCGCGTTCCGCTCGACAAGCAGCCTAGCTCGACGCCGCACCGGCTGCCCACATGCAAAAAGTGGGAGAAAGGGGGAGGGGAGGGCAGAGGGGAGGGGAGCGGGCCTTCTGCTGCTGCTGCTGCTGCTGGAGCTGGAAGAGGAGGAGGACTAGTAGGCGTGGGCTCCTCCTTCTCCTCCTTTAGCAGTCAGACAGCCAGCCAGCAAGTCCGCCAGTCGCTCTGCGAGCCTCACTCGGCTCCACCGTGGATGCTGGGGCAATTCAAACAAAGAAATTCAAATCGAGGCAAGAAGCAAACGCGCACGCCCTCACCTGGCACGGGCGCGCGCACCCTCAAGGACGCCTCCTGTGGAATTAGCCTCTTTTTTGCGGATTGTGTGAATGCCTCCGCTTTTTGCATCGCAATCAGTTTGACGTCGGGGACGCCCAGCCTGAGGCACGCATGCACATCTCTCCAATCAATGTAAGTCAACGCATTTACACTTGTGTTATATACATAAATATTTAGCACACCTTGCATGTGCCAAACGCTAGCATATTTTTTATTTTTTTTGGGGGGGTCCTGTGATAGATCCAGTCAGTTACGAGTTCAAAAATCAATTGATACTGCCTTGTCAGATATATTAGTGGACCTTCATCTTCTCCAGTTTTTTGCTTTGCATAGCCGAACTCTCAACCTTTTTTCAGTAGACCCCTTGTGAAATTTTTTCAGCCAAGTACCCCCTAACCCGCGCAAAGCATTTTTGGATGTACAAAAAAAACGCTATGCTTTGCAACTCCGTGTGTTGTGGTACCTCAAGGCGTATTTTACTAAACAACTTTCGAAGATGGATCATAGAGCATCATCTGTTTTATTGTACTCTGCTCTGTCGGAAAATTGTGTCACTGACAGTAATCATATCAAATTTAACAGGCATACAAGTTTTGCAAAAGCGTCATTAGCACACACGGTTTAGCTAAAAGTTGCATCATGCTCCAATTCATTTGCTCTTAATTTGAAAAGAACCCCCAGTCAAAAGTAAGCAGTTTTCCTGCAATATCTTATATTGACTGAATACTTTTGTCCTTACAGCATTGTCTTTACTTGTTCGAAATTAATTAAAACCTTATCAATCCTTATTCCATGGATGTGTGCCTTTTAACCCGGTCAGTGATATTATCAGCTGCTTAGTTGGCATGTGAGCGTCGGCGTGTAAGCCGTGGTCTGCAGCAACTGCTTGCTAGCATTCTCTTTTGGACTGAAGCCGGCTTGTAGCTGCATCATGTGCTTACGTCCCAAGTGTTGTCCTGCAATTGATTTGTGCGCCACCACACACCTTGACAACATTAGCCGCATTTAATAATGTCCTCCACCGATTTTCAAGAGACCCAGCGACACTGCGCTCAAGTGTTGGTTGGGTGCTTATCGGCAAAGTCAACAAGCCAGCAAAGTGTGCGTGAGTGAGTGGACAAAAACAATACGGAGAGGGTGTCCTCTATTTAATTCCTTGATTGATTTTATATCTGACTCAATGGTTTTTTCTGCATGCCATCTTCAAAAATATTTTCCTGAAAGCCTGCCTATTCATTTGTGTCCTCTCCTACTCGCCTGAACTCGCCTACTAAGTCTTAGCTGGACATGTCATCCGTTTGGCCGGGATACAATTCACTTTGCTGTTCTGCTGAGACAAAAACGACACAGCGGTGGACAGAAATGAATAGGCTAGCGAAAAAAATCTTAATTTCCTAATCGCACTTGTCAGCATGATTAACACTCACATTGTCTCAACATCTTTGTGTGCAGATTCATTTATTTATTTTTCCTGGGCCTGGGAAGTCCAAGTAGGACAAACGTCAGAAAAATGTCTCTGCAAACATGTGCGTGGACGAACCCATCGATGTTATCAAAGGCCAACACTGAGTATTTTCCACGGGAGCCTTTGCCGATTCTAGTCCGAGCTACGGAAGGATAATCAATGAGAATTGCCCTGGGCAGCGCATTTCATTAGCGCCACCCCTGGGGGATGCGCCGTTGCCATGGCTCTTCCCGCTCGTCACCGTGGTCGCCAGCGGACTAAACGGAAGCGGCTTTGTCATGCCGCCGTCTTACTTTGCCGGGGGAATGCTGCAGAAATGTGTCTCAGTTCAGCAGCTTTGCTGTTAGAACCTTCAAAGAACTATCTAATTTGTGTCCACTGGTGCGTCCATTGTGTCTCAGCAAGACAGCAAAGTGAACTGCATCCCACCCAAGCGCATAAGACCTCTTTGAAAAGGCCAGGATGTCCTCTCCTAACCACAAGAGGACTTGAATGGGTCACAAGATAGAGACCCAAAACAATTGTCCACAGCAGTGGACACAAATTTATAGGCTGGATCTCGGGAGGATATATTAGTTGCATGTAAATACATAAAAACGTCTAATCAGAAATACAGCTGAAGAATTAGAACCCCCCCCCCCCCCCCCAAAATGTAACATGATTGCACTGTGTAGCCGGAAGGGAGGAAAAAAAAACAAACCAAGCATGATCTGTCTCAGCTCATATGTCTCCTCATGCCTTTTTCATGAAGCTTCAACTTGCAATGGTGGTCCGTCCAATAGCGTTTGTCTATTTCCACGCTTAGGAAAAGACAGGCCGATTGTAGAGCGTGCAGTAATGCCACCTGTGGGATTTTCAAAGACACACGAAATGACGGGCAGGATGCCACCATTGCTCAATCGGAGGTTTGGTCACCAAGTCCTGATGCCAGGTATCAATCGATTCAATGTATCGAGTACTCGCGAAAGCTACCGATAGTCTACAGGTACTTTGGGTGGGTGCATGCGAAACATTACACAGCATCCCTTTAAGTTGCGACTCAACTTAGACTCGTCCGTGTAAGACTGGATCCCTTCTCTTGGGACTCACATTACGAGTCTCTGGTGGGTGGAGTAAAAATATTGACTAAAGTTTAAGTAAGGTTTTATAATGTGTGATGACATCGTCTTTGCGCGACCACGTGGGCTTAACTGTGCCTCGGTGACTCCTTTTTCTTTTTCTAGGCAGGCACGGTCAGTAAGTTTCCGTCCGGGCGATAGGAAAGGCTTTTCACTCCCAGCACGTTGCCAAATCCTGACGGGCTCCTACGGTCGTCCTTGTCGTCCGGCCGCTTTAATGATTTGTGCAGATGTGGCCTCGCTCTCTTAGGCCAAACCAAACAAGTGGAAAAACTGAAATGAAAAAGCCTCAGCCTGCGCTTGGGCTTGTTGCGACCAGGGACAGAAGAACCCTATCACCCACATTTTTTGTCACCCAGCCTTTTCGTTGCAGTCATAGAGGTGTTGAAACACCCTCAGATTTGATTGCGATCGTCCAGACAAGCCCACTGCGTCCATTTAGCCATCTTTTTTCCGCTGAATAGTGATGCACACCCGCATTTTTCCCATTGCTATTGCGCAGCTTTTATGGAGCGCCGCCTCCTCGATGATGTCATCAACAAATATAATCTGACCCTCCGTGCCTCCAAAGTGTCCCGGCACCTTTTCGATATTTAGACTGAAGCACGGCTGCCCGCTTCCCCCCGACGTCCCGTCTTAACTTCTCCCGTTTGCGCTCGCCCTATTTTGGAGGCAAACGTGTCTGAAACAAGAATTGCGATGGTGTCCGTGGCCTCCAGATGTGGAGGGCAGTCAGCGTAACGGAGGGGCTGTCGTCCGCCCCCCCCCTGCATTGCTCTCGTGTCCTCGGGGGAGCCATAGACAAATTATTAATGGAGCGTCCTCAGGGGCCTTCTAAAACCAGCGCATGTGGTCACGGTCAGAGGCTAGTCTGACGCTGCTCTTGCCTAGTAAATCACTCTTTCTATTTGCTCGCAATATATCTCAGGGAGTGCGTCAAAGAATAACAAGCAAAAGTACAAGTGTCCTGTTAATGGATATTCATTTTTTTTGACTGTCCATATGGTTGAAAGTGACTACTTTCCAAAGGAAAAAGGCCATTGTTCAAGTGAGTCACGTTTTTGGCTCTACATCAAATGATGGCGGCAAGGAGAGAGCTACACCATATAACACCCAAGAGGTTCATTTTTTTTTCACAGTTAAAAAAAAAAAAAATCCATTTACTTTGACTTGTCTTTGTTGACAATTGTTGGCAATAGTACAAAGTCAAGAAGTTCATAATTTTTAAGGCAAACCACAGCTAAGAACATTCCATATATGTTGCCATATTGTTGTTCTACTAGTTTTGAAATTAATAACATCATCTCGATGATGTTTTAATTGCAAAACGTTGGCAGAAAAAAGCTGAAGGATGGGTGGGTTTAGATGCTAAACCTAAATGAGTCCTTAGCCTGTTAGCCTTAGCTTGAAGCACCGCAGATGTGCGGGACATTCCTGGCGCTCAGTGTCCAAATTTTATTTGCGCCACGGGGGTCGTCGCTTAAACGAACGCTGGTCGTCCCGCGCATTTGGTCGACAACCGGTGGGTTGCTGTCATGGCGGGAGGTTTTGATTGGACAGATTTCTCGCCGATTGGCAGTGACCTGTGACGGCACGTAGCGTGACGGCATGCGTCCGTCAAGCCTTTCTGTTTATGTAGCGTGTGGATGGAAGCGACGTGTGGCCCGTCATCTTGCTTTGATCGCCAGACGTGTATTCCAGCTCTGGAAATAGGGCTAGGGTTAGCAAGCAGAGGGATCCTATAGACATACTAAGTCAGTTTTAGAGATGTTGCCAGCCAATCACAGAGGAGCTTTGGACTGGTCGGCACCTAGTCGCAGGTCAAACACACACAATGAACTGGACACCAGTCAGTTGAGTCATGGTCCAATGTGAGCGACTTCCCGTACCCCCGTGGGTGATTACAATTTGTATGTATGAAGACAAACAATGGACTGATTGATAGCCAATCACAGGGCACCTGCAGATAAGCATTTTATAAAACGGCTTCTTAAAATTTTTGCTTTGTCTCTTTGTGTCAAGGTTTAGCTGAGCCATGTCTTTGAGAAACGAAGGGTTGCGACAGCGACCCAGCGGCTCGTTCTTCCGCTTTCATCTTTGGCGACGACTCATCTTCTTACCCGCCGTTTTGGTCCTGCTCCGGTCGCCCGCCACTCTCTCGGGGGCGCTGGAGCTGCAGCTGGACGAGGAGCAGCCGGCAGGAACCATCGTCGGGGATATCAGCGCCGGGTTGCCGCCCGGCGAGTCCGCGAGCCTCTACTTCATCTCGGACCACGAGGGGACCGGCGTGGGCAACGACCTGAACATCGACGAGACCACCGGGATAATCACCACGGCGCGACGTCTGGATCGCGAGCGGAGAGACCACTACAGCTTCATCGCCGTCACAATGACAGGAGTCACAATCCAGGTTTCCATCACAGTCAACGACATCAACGACCACGCGCCGGAGTTCCCCAAAAGCAAAACTCTACTCAAGATCCCCGAACACACGGCTGCGGGTACCCGGTTTTCCCTGGATCCGGCCAGCGACGCTGACAAGGATCAGTTCACTACGCAAGGGTACTCCATCCGCGAGGGAAACGTGGGTCAGGTGTTCCGTTTGGAGACCAAGAGGGCAGCCAATAAGGCACTCTATCTGGACCTGGTCGTGAGCGGACTCCTGGACCGGGAGAAACGCTCCACCTACACCCTAGTCCTAGAGGCCTTTGACGGGGGCTCGCCCAGAAGGGTGGGCTCCATGACTCTAGAGGTGGCTGTGATGGACGTCAATGACCACGCTCCGGTCTTCAACCAGAGCAGATATCACACCATCATTTCAGAAAGTCTCCCCCAAGGAAGCCCCATTCTACAGGTCAGTTGATGTGTGTCCCAACTGTGAAAATTGGTCTGGCTTAAGTCTCCTGGCTCTGGTGTTTCATTCGTGCAAGTTTCAGTAGGAAACAGTTTATTTTGTGTGCGTGTTTTTGTTGCAGGTCTTGGCCACGGACCAGGACGAGGGGGACAATGGTTTGGTCCTCTATGAGATCAACCGGCGGCAAAGCGATCCTGAGCGCTACTTTGTCATGGACCTCAAGTCTGGTGTCATCACCCTGAACAGACCGCTGGACTATGAGCTCAAAAGAGTGCACGAGCTGGTGGTCCAGGCCAGGGACAACGCCAGCCACCCGGAGGTAAAACACTGGTCGCAGTCCTGGGACTGGTTGAAGGGCACTTGTAGACTGACTGTCAATAGACAAACAATAGACTAGCGGCCAGGGAGCGGACTCCTGGACCAGGGGAAAACGCTTGAACTAAACCCCGATCCTATAGGCCTTTGCAACTTTGGACAAACAGTCCAAGTTTGAATCCTGTTCTTTTGACGGTTAGCCAGACCCCATCCAAGAGGTTTTTCCTTAGCATAGGTCAATAAACACTTTTCATCTGCCTTGCCCAGGTGACCAACGCTTTTGTGACCATTCACGTGCGAGACTACAACGACAACCAGCCCACCATGACCATCATCTTCCTGAGCGAGGATGGCTCCCCGAGGATCTCGGAGGGCGCTCAGCCGGGCCAGTACGTGGCCCGCATCTCCGTTACAGACCCGGACTACGGCGAGTACGCCAACGTCAACGTATCGTTGGAGGGCGGCGACGGAAAGTTCGCTCTCACCACCAAGGACAGCATCATCTACCTGATCTACGTGGACCAGGCGCTGGACCGAGAGGAGCGGGACTCCTACGACCTCCGGGTAACGGCCACCGACTCGGGTACGCCCCCCCTCAGGGCCGAGTCCTCCTTCACCATCCAGGTGATGGACGTCAACGACAACCCGCCTCTGTTTGACCAACGAGCCTACAGACAGGCCATCCCCGAGGCGGTCTACCCGGGATCTTTTGTCCTCCAAGTCACCGCCCGAGACAAGGATCATGGTCCCAATGGAGAAATCCGCTACAGTCTCCTGAAGGGCAAGAACTCCCACGCGGACTGGTTCTCAGTGGATGCGGTGACGGGGATCATCACGACGGCCACCATGCTGGATTTTGAGTCGGAGCCCTCGCCCAGCGTGACGGTGGTGGCGACGGACGGCGGGCGGCCGCCGCTCTCGTCCACGGCTCGGGTGGACGTGGTGCTGCAGGACACCAATGACAATGCGCCCGTTTTCTCCCGGACCTTCTACAACGCCACCATTGAGGAGAACACCCCTCCTGGGACCTGCTTCCTCCAGGTAAGACTTTCGCTAGGGGGCTCTCGTTGCTTTCTTGTTCTGCTTGCATTTACATAGAACTCCCTCCAATTCCTTCAGTTATCATTTTCTCAATGTTAAAACACTGGCTTTTTTCTAGAAAGACAAATACCCCATACGTGTTCAAATCCATCAATGTTTTCCCAACCCGGGTGCCGAGCGGGTGCGTGTGACCCAACAGCTGCACTTTGGATGGGTTCAGACGCAAAGCCCGATCGGGTTTCGCCGCACGGTTGCCGACAGCTGGAAAGCTGGCAAAATGACAGTCAGGTTGACTTTCGCTATCAACAGCAACACCGATGCCACTGACACAATTGATACAATATGCCCATATTTGATACAATGCCGGAATCACATTATTTTTCTCTCCCAAGAAATATTCGTAGTACTAATCTTTTTCTGTCTGTATAATAATATTGATGATAATAATAATAATCATAATAGTAATACGTTATATATCAATATAATATTGAGAGCCAAAAAACACAAATTTTCATCACAGCCTAATGAGGAAAATGGCTGTGTAAGTCTGATCCCTTCTTTCTTGGCGGATGCTTTTACATTTGCCAATGAGTTAGCGTCAGGCAGGTGGGCGGAGCCCATCGTATCACGTTCCGTCATTGCGTAGAGAAGATAGATGGCGTGTTTGTGTTGCGCCGCGTACGCTTTACTGTGTGCGCGTACGTTTATTTTTGTCCAGCGGGGTCAGCGACAGTGCAGCCAGGCTTTATTTGTTTTCCCAAATGATTGAGTCATGTGACATCCTCCTTCCCGCCTCCTAAAATGACGTGCGACTTAATTGTCACAAGCCAGAGAGCCAAAGCACACAATAAGTGTCCCGACTGTGAGGTCACAGATATGGCGGCAACCCCAAAAGTCCTTTTTGCAACTTTTGCACTGGCCTCGTAAAGTTGCGCATACGTCAGCCAAATGAGGTCAAAACTCATGGAATATTCGGAATGAGAGGACGCAAGCTGGCCTTCGTTTTCCCTTTGTTGCTGTAAAAAGAATGGAAGAATGACGGGACACTTCATTAGGTACAGCCCCCAATCAGGACTATTTAACACTCAAAATTCTCCACCCAAAAACGCAATAACAAATCATTTTAAAGAAATTGAAATTGAAATTGAAAACAAATCATTGAAACATCAAACCCGGTTTAAAACCCGAATTTGCAATCTTCACTCAAAACCTTAATATTTCGCACCAGTCTTGTACTGGATTACATCAGAGGGGTGTGCCGAGTCACATGTCCATTGGGGTCTGTTTTAGTGGTTGCAAATGTTATCTAGGAAAAAAAAGTGTCTGTGTGAGTTATTGATGGCGTTACACACGCACACACCAAAGAAATTTCTCAATCCCGATTCCCCAAAGAAACAGACGTGTCAGCGAATGTGCCGTGAAGGAATAGATGCCGGTCGCCATGGCGATGATGGATGAGAAAAGAGGGGTGAAGGAGGAGGGGAGGGGCCAATTTATCACCAACTCCCACTCCAACGCGTGCGTGTGTGTGTGTCTGCGCAGGGTCGTAGGGGGTTTGAACATTTGTCACCCTGTGGCTTATGTGAAGGACGCCTGCAATGATGTCATATGGATAGTGCGCGTGTGTGTGTTTGTGCATACATGCACAAGGGTTGGGGTGCAACATCTTTCGATAGGTCGGAGTCATCCTTCAGCTGTAACCATGGCAACAGGCCTCTGAGGACTCCAGGCGAGGAAAAAGGGAGAGACTGTCCTGGTGGGAGGGGGTTGTTGGCCCGGTGTGTATTTTATGATAAGACTTGATGGACAGCGTAATTGCCCTCTCCCTCCTCTAATCCCCAATAATTTGACATGAACTCACCATTAATTGAGGCACTGGAAATATATTAGGTGAGCAAAATCGCACAATGGTCCTTGAGTCACGTGCCATATCGTTAACCACTTCACTGACCGTAAATGGGTTACTTATATGTAATGCTGTGACATAAATATTGTTTATAGTACGTTTTTTGGCAGATAGTAAGACAGACCGACCTTTATTGTCCCCGTATATATATTTATATAAAGTGATTTGATATAGCTAGCACTCAGTGTTCGGATGGCAGCGACTTTAAATGGAGCCTTTTGTTTCCCACAGTATCCAATTAAACACTGCTAGAATGGGGCACACACACACACACACACACACACACACACACACACACACACCAGCTGCTATATCAAAAAGTGAAAGGGGGGAGGACCGGGGGTGTGTCGAGGCATGAGTTCTTTTCCACCCCCACTTAAACATCCTTGGAAAAATGTTTGTCACGCACGCACACAAAGAATGAGGTAAAAGTCAGCACAATCTTTTGTCTGTCGGACAAACCTAAGGCAACCTAGCATCTCCTCTCCCCTATGTCATCTGCTAACAATCACTGGTGATCCACATAATTTCACCCCCTTGCTACGTCTTTTACCTTAGTGGAGGAACGTGGCTCAGGGATCAAATACTCCAGGAGACTCCTTTTTTTTACTGCACAAGTACTTTTGCTATCAAGCAGATGCGAATCTAGTTGTAATTGTGTTCGAACCGTCAAGTTGAAAGGTCAAGGAGTCATTTAGCTTCATTAACATAAAATAATCCGCTTATTGTCACTGATTGCATTCAAGAGTCTTACGGTCCAATGGGCGACCACGCAGCAGGTGCACGCTCGGTCTCCGTAGCAACTTGAAATAAAATTAAATGCTGCGTATTAAATAGGACGCATTAGTCCATGTGTTACTGTTGGCGGTGCAACAGGAAGCGGGGCAGTGGCAAATAATCGGCGCTGATCGCAGGAGCGTGACAAAGAAAATCTCCATCTGGTGTACGCATTGGATTTCGTTTAGGTCAGGGAGCACCTGGACGCTGAGTCATTAGCCACTTTATTAGGAGGGAGGAGCCAAGGATTACATTAGAAGGCCAATAGTCTGACTGGTTTTGGCTTGTAATAGAGGAGTAAGGGGCGGTTCGCTTTTGGGTCAAGGCGGTCGGGGCCGGCGACCAGGCGGTAAAATTGCGATCTCGGCATCACCGAGTGCAAGGTAACATCAAATCTCGCGACTAGCTTGAGCGAAGGAATTGAATTGCTGGCAAGCAAATAGAACTGGTTTTCTATTTCCGTCCCGACATCTGGACTCGTCTAGTCACGTCTGCTCATATCTGCTTGGATCAGATTGCGTCTGGTTCTCTCTGGTCACGTCTGGTCAAGATCCGTTTTCAGAAACCAGCAAATCCTCCAGGCTCAAAAAAAAAAGGATGTTAATCGCCCGATACATGCTTGGATGGTGTTGACTTCGTAGTCGCTCTTGTATACGAGCCTATAAAAATGGGCGTGCGTAGCATGCGAAACACAAGCTGCTGTTAGCTTGGCACAGATGGCAGCACCCGCTTGTGGAAAGCGGCTGTAAATGTGTCGCTAAGCGCTAACCCTAGCAGCTTCTTTATCTGCCCTCCGACTGTTTGTCATGTTTGTTTTAACTTTGCGCCGCAATCGGGGCCTCAGACGTCCACTTCCCCTCTCCGGGTATCGTTTCCGGCAGAACGTCCGCTTTCTCCGTCTTGACAATAGAGGCTTCCTGCGCAATGCTACGCTCCCCGTCTTGGCTTCTAATAACGTCTGACAGCACAATGTTGGAGCCCTCAGACTGGAAGTCCAGCAAACACTTGAGGATGGGCTCCAGTTCGCAGGCCTGGGAAAATTCTCACCCTCACCATCAGATGCAAAAGAAAAAGAAAAAAAGCTGAACATTCTAGTATCAAGCATTGTTTGAGGCACACTGCTATTTCAGGTCAGATTGTTCATTTGGACTGCGCCCAACCAAGCTCCCCTCCCAACTTGATCCCAACATCCCTTCACATGATCACACCAAAGAGTCACGATACGATGATTTCATGACTCGCTTAAAGGGGAAGACACCTCAAGTCTTTTACTTTCAGTAATATGTTCCATCCGCGTTCACGAGTTTAAACACGGTATTCTGATTAATATTGCATTTGTGGAATATGAATTAACCAGCAAACTCCAACTATCTTCCTCCTTCTTGTAGGGGTGGCCATTTTGTCACTCGCCTGTCGGCTGAAAGTGACTTCACAGTTGCTCAGGGCCCAGGTTAGATCCAATTACGGCGCTCCTGTTTTCTCTTGTTAGGTAATGTGACATTTGCCAGCTAAACTATGATTGGTTGTTACCTCAGTGTTGTGCAACTGTGATGTCATTTTGGTGGACAGCAAGTGGCAAAATGGCCATCCCTGAGATGGATTGAAAACGAGTGGATTTTGTTGCTTAATTAAGGGTTTTTACAGTTTTAATTTTGATACCACAGGTCAGTTTGACCTACAACAGAACATGAGGATTGGAGGAGGTTGAAGAAATCATGAAGTTTTAACTTGCCGGTCCATTATCTTGGCTTTTTTTTTTGGTTATGAATATGACATTGGCCAGGCTTGAAGGACCTGAAATAGGCTAGGGGAGGAAACGAGCATGCATAAAAAGAAAATGTGGGTTCAAAGGGGGAAAACCCGAAAAGTTGAGCGCCACAAGGCGGCCATTGTGGGTCCACAGTGGGCCGCTCCACATGTTTTCACGAGACCTTCTGGGAGCCATGCGCTTGACACGTTTATGGCGACCTGTCCAAACCGCTGCTGCTGCCTCTGCATTCACGCTCACGCGCAGTGGTTAGCAACATGCTAGCACAATTTAGTGCCCCCCCCCCATCTACCGGTTTTACAAGCTAGCTTGAAGTAAGACAAGTAAGACAAATTTAGCAGTTAGCAATCTTAGCAATTTTACTCTTGCTCATTTTTTATTCTTTATTGTTATGAGTTGAAATTGTTAGTCTTGTTTGTGCATTGTCAAGTGAACAAAAGGCGCTGAACAGGAACCGTCAAATACTTTTGGCCTGGCATAAGCTTCATTGTGTTCCATCAACCTGGCTTCACTCAAAGGCAGCTTTGATCAGACTGGTAATCCGCTGTCCGACTCCCAGGCAGCTTTGGGCTGACCCCGTGTCCCCAACCCCACAGTCCCCCCACCACGTGATGCGGGAGGTCTCGTCACGTCACGTCCCGCCGGCTGCTGTGTAAACGACGCCGGAGGTCGGCTTGGACCTGTAATCCTCCCCCAGAGTCCAGTCTGAACCTGGCAACCTCCGCTTTTGGTCTTAACACTTTGCAACATCAGGGCTGCGAAGTAACCAAGTACAAATACGTTGTCAGTACCCATAAGTACATTTTTCTGGTCAAATTTGAATCTTCTCATCAGTTTTCTCCGAAGGTTTGTGTTCTCCAACGTAGACACACCGATGCGTTCAATTGTTCTCGGCTGATTGTGTTTCCGTTTCAGTGATAGATGGCGAAGAAGCTTTTGGATGTGCTATAGCCCATTCAAAGATGAAGACACTTTTACGTCTTGGTACTCTTAGTTCGTGGAACTAGATGTTTTTTACAGCTATTGTGAACCAAGGTTGACACTCCGAAGTATTCAACTAAATGTCCACTTTGTCCTTTGTTTTTTTGTTGTTGGTTTCTCTTGGAAATGCGTCAGCTTTGAACCAAAACGGCCGACATCCTGCTCCTTCAATAGGCCGAGCTGATCGGTTGCCAAAGAACAATTCAACTCGCTCCTATCTAGAACGCGTCTCCAGTGACTTATCTATGGGAGCATGTCTATTGTTTTCTTTTATTGCCATCAGTCAGGAGAAGAAGAGCGGTAGAAAATGAGCCCATTTTGTTTGAGGGGCCAAGAGAAAGGAGCACAATAAGCCATGACATCACCGCCGCGGAGCGCGATAAGCCGGCGTGGATCCGATCTATCCATCAGACCACCGCCTCCTCCGCATGCGTGAGCCGTGACGGACAGCTGATCTTGAATATTTATAACCATTCATTTAAAATCCGTCTGGTGCCAGAAAAAGATCAACACGTGTGATATTAGTGTGAGATGTGTGCGGAATTTAACCGCTAACAGGAATGCTAATGAAGAGCTTTGGGCTCAGGTATCAAAAGAGGAAAGACTGTCACGATCAGTCAACCAGAATCAACGCGTAAAAAGTGTTTTGCGCCATCATCAGGAAAGTTTTCATCCAGAGCTTCTTAATATCTTCTTAATATTAGCGGCTATTGGATGAAAAGCAATGGAATGAAACAAAAAAAAGATAAAATAAAGGCTTTTATTGTTTCAAATTTGCCGTTGCTGTAACATTAACTTTAAAACATGAGAAAGGCTGCCATGCACATTGAATTGTGAAATGCTATAAAGTGTTGCACCAGACAACAGTTGAATTTTTCCTTCATCTTTTTGTCTTCTGGTGAGTGTGCGAATTCTTTTGTCCGTCTTCCATTTTGGATGCGGAGTGCGTGTAGTGTATATTCAGTTTTAGCATCGTGGCATTTCATCCAATAAAAACATGGCCAGGAAGCGGTAGGGAGAGAGCGAGGAATCTGTTTTTTTGGTTCCTACGCTGGGCTGGAATGCCACAGGATTTTATTCCCTGGTGTGTCGGTGCGCCAGGCTCCAAATGAAGAGTTTGTGTCGTTATTGTTGGCAATTAAGAGGGCCAGCATTCAAAAGAAGGATTACTCGATTACTTGTTTTTTACTTTGGTTAGTCTTAAAAAGTTACCACAGTTTTGATCATTGTGATAACAAGAAAACAACATAAAAATTGGGTTACAAGTGTTTTATTTCGGACATTTGAAAATGTTAGCTGGCTACGGTTAACACAGCATTAAAGTCACTGGGTTGCGTTAGGCTCATGTGGCTTCACGTTTACATTTTTGTTAAGGGTAAGGGCAAAAAAAAAAATATATATATATACACTTTCCCCTCCGGGAACAAGTGACCACAAAGAAAAACACGGATGAAAAGCGGTTGCCGCCGCTCACGTCGCCTGCTGCGGTCCGTGTGCATCACCAGATCGGTTCAGTCAAAACGTTAGCGTTTGGAAAAAAGACGCAAGTCAATGCAAACTCGACCGCAAAGTGTCTAAATTCAATATTGAACATGAAGCCGGGCTCTATAATCTTCCCGATGAGCTCCAATTTTATTTTTCCACGTCTAACCATTTGCAGTCAGTGCGTCAAGTGAGATGCAGCCATGTGGGAGGTTTTCTAACTAATAACGCATACGTTGTTTACTTTTGTTAAAGAAGTGAACTCAGCATTTTGGCCACAATTTGCGTTTTGATTTAAGTCGACAGATGATTGCACGTTGCTCATGCGACAAAATGAAGATAAATCCAACACAGAAGCAGATGACATTTTTGGTTGGCTGCCTGTGAATCTGTTGTTTTAGTTTAGTTTCATTTCTCAAGGAGACATGAACTTATTTCAACGCTTATCTTCAACCAAGCCTATTTTTCAGCATTCAAATCTTGACAGAAATACATTTTTGTACACTAAAATTCAGTACAGGGCGTTGTGACTGCCTGTGTTTTCTTCTGTGTGGGTGACAGCCCTATTGGATGTATTCAAGCTCGCCCACCCCCGAGCTCCACTGTTCACTAACCGTGTGATCACATCGGCTACATTGGAACCGGTGCGCCTTTTTGTAGCATTCGGCCAATCCATACAATTGATTCGCCGAGGCCGCGCGCATACCAGACAATTCACGCGACGGGCCCCTCATTCAATTTTCATTCTTTTTTTTTTTTTTTTTTTTTCACTAACTAGCATGCCACAAAAGGCCGCTTCTCGGCCGACCTGCGTTTGACATGCGGGCTGGAGGTTCACGCCCGGGTCGGCGGCGGGGTTAAAGGGGCACCATATAATCCAGTTAGGCTACCAGATCTACTTTAGCCTTTTTGTCAGGACCAAGGAGCAAATTAGCCAGCATATTTTAGCATTATGTCAAAAACAAAGGCTTTATTTGTGATTGTCATATGAATAAGTTTTGCTTTGATATTGTGTTTGATTTTATTGAAAGGGGGGGGTTAGCATCAGCGCGTTAGCTCTTTTCGTCAGAATTTCCTCTGTTCTTCCCCGGCTGCGTTTGGTGTCGCAAATGGGAAACGCCGTGGGTCTTCGTTTTTTCTGAAATCTGTTGCTATATTGAGTTGTCATTATGAATATGCTTGGATTTTGAAATTCATGAAGTTCAAAGGCAAGATTATCGGATTATTTTAAAACATTTTATCACACTCAATAGTACTGTCATCGCTTAACGCATTAAAATTCAAGCTTAAGAGAAAAAGTCTCGGAGATGGCTGCACTTTTACTTTTGTTCATCGGAATACGTCTATATTAAAGGTGAACTCATCCCTTCAAAAGTCATACTTACTTGTTGTTTTACAGTCACAAAAGAATATACTTAGAAGCACTTCTTGTTCTGCTTGAGGTTTATGCACCAAACTCGTTTTTTCAGAAAGCCGTGTTTTTGGTGAGATGAGTATTTGTTCTGGTGATCATCGCTAAAGAACAGAAAAAGCTAAAAGCTAATCGGCGTGTTGCCAATACTTTGACAAAAAATTGTTTTTTGTGGATCTTGAATGAAAATGCACTTAAATGACTGAAAACAACATTCCCTGTTCTGCGCTCTCAAAAGTGAAGAATTGAGAATATGACTTCAGATTTCATGATGGCTTCTGGTTGACAAAACAAAGCAAAACTATTTCCTTTATTCTCTTCCATCAAGCCAGGCTTGTTGTTCCTCTTTTCCCTCATTATGTTCATCAGCAGGCAATTTTTTTCCTGGCCAAATATAGAAGCAAATCTCTTTGCCGCATCCTATTTCCATCCCCCCCGTTTCACCTCTCATCCCTCTTGAAATTCCAATAATAATTTCCAGCTGTGAACGCCACATGAAAGCGGCGGCTGTAATGGGGTGCTGAAAGGACGGGCCGGGGGAGATGCTCCCCAGGAAAACTAAAAACGGGGGCGGCAAACTAAAAACGGGGGCGGCCTCACTTCCAAGGTCTCGTCTTGTTATGGACCCTGCCTTTTGTCTCTTTGCCCTCGCCTCACTGTCTGGATCTTCGTTGTTCTGAACTCGTTAGTGCCGGAGGAACAAATTAATTGGGGGGACAAGGAATGTGTTTGGGGGAAAGCAGTAAAAACAGCACAACTGTGTTTTTCCTCACGAGTCATGGTGTCTGTCTTTTTATGCCTCGCCCAATAGGAATCAACGCAGCTTTGGATGGCCAAAACTGTTCAAATCACAAATAAAGGGATAGTAAAATTGATTATAAACATATCATTGAATTTAAATACTAAAAATAAAGATACATGGAAATAAAAACACCAAATGTGAATATGCCACAAAATTTTAAATTAATTTAAAAAAAAATCCACTATTCGCCCAGCCACATACGTACAATATGTAAACCTCGTGATTAATGCAATCACTCCTCAATAGTTATTCACAATAGCAGCCACCTTGCACAGCGTAATATAGTATTATAATTTGAAATATATAAAATATAAAGTCCTCCATGAGTCATTTGTGTTAATCATAACCCTATACATAAAAAAAAATCCACAAAATTAAAAAAAAATACTTTATGGCACAATCATATATTTATCTCATTTAATCCCAAAGTCACATTTTTCTGTTTTTTTTGAGTCAAGATGTTTCAAATATTATATATTTGAAATAATTAAAAAAAAAAAAAAGTAACCTACAAAACAACGCACCAAAAGCATGGGCAAAACGCGAGCGTAATATACGAGCACTACTATTGCTGCTACTGTTATTATTGTTCTCATTCACATTCCACCTGTTGTTATGTTGGTCCTGTATTTATTGCGCTGAGCATTTAAACACATAAAATGTGGCGTGCAAATAAATCACTGCTTACTTAAAAGGTTAAGCCTGGATCATGTCGGCTAAATTTATGTTAGCGCCTTCACGTGGCGCGCAGATGTTTTGTCCACACGCTCCACGCTGAGCGTCTGTCCCCCCGCGCCAATAAAGTCATCTGAAAGTTAGCGTACAGCTGCAAAGACCTGCTGCGCTGCCGGGACCTGGCTACAAATGTCCCGTCAGGAGATTCCAGCTCCATATTTGGACAAATTTCGCTAGTGTTCAAAGAGATGCTCGCACTACTCTCGCGTGCCCTCTGAAATCATCAGAACAGCTCGGAATAATCCACAAAGTCTACTAGTATTTTATGTCTCAAAATTTGAGGGGTGTCAGTACTCACAACCGGTATCGATTGGGGGAAAAAGTTGTATCGAACGTTCTTAAAAAGGGACCTTCATAATTCATAATTGTTTCCTGCTCTGGTTTTTCCTCAGGTGTCTGCCACGGACGGCGACGGCGGATCGTTCGGCGCCGTGTCCTACGCGCTGGCTTTGGGCCCAAGCGGCGCACCGTCCACTCACTTCACCGTCAACAAAGGGAGCGGGCAGCTGTGCACCGCCGCGGAAGTGGACCGTGACGACGGGCCTGACGCGTTTCAACTGACGGTTACTGCGACAGATGGGGTAATTCCAAATGTTGCTTTTGGTTCCCTCTAATGAGCGCATGTGCAGGAAACCATGACTGTGGATGATATGATAAAAAAAAAGACTTGTACCCCAAGTGTTTGCCCTGCTATGGTTTGAATGGGATAAGTTTGACGTTGACGTTGAATGTTCTTTACTTTAATCAGCGTATGTTGGTATGAGTTTGCATTCAAACGAATGCATGCCTTGCTAACAACATCCTCTTTCTGTTCTGTCATTCAAATCAGTGTCCCAACACAGGAGAGCCATTTTTGAAACCTAAAAATTGGGAGGGGAACAAAGTACTTATCTTACTGTTCGCTGTTTAGTAATTTCCTCCCAAAAGTCTCTAAAAGTAAGGCTCATTACCCATGAGAGACAGTAGAAGAGATTATTGAAAGACTTGACCTTTTAAAACTTTGGTAAGTCGTCAAATGAGTTATGGGTCCATGACATTGATCGACTTAAGTGTCATTCACAAATTCTCCTAATCTCTTAATACAAGCGGTGAAAGGTAAGCCATTGATGGGAATCTGTCTCAAGTCTGTCCGCGCTTGAGCGTGCAGCCCACTTTTCCCTGGGTTTGATCACCGCTCGGAACAAATCCCCAGATAAGAAAACTTTCGTCTTGAAAAAGTAGGATTCGAAAAGACCTTTGTTCAGAAATTTGCTTGAACCAAGCCCAAGGCTCCCAACTTTATTTTCCCGATGTTCACATGAGGCTCGGAATATCAACGCGGTCTCGCTGGCTCATCAGAAAACCTTTTCCGCTTTTCCCCTTGCAGGGCGGCCTGAGCTCGACGGTCCGCGTGACCGTGTCTGTGGCCGACCTCAATGACAACAGGCCAGCCTTCTACCCACTCCTGTACACGGTCAGCCTGAGCGCACACAGCGCCCCGGGAACCTCGGTGGTCAGGGTGACAGCCCGAGACCCGGACGCCGGGGAGAATGGGCGGGTGACGTACGCGCTTGCGCCCGGCGGCCCTTCCGACTTCTTCACCCTCAACAAGGACACGGGTACCATCCATTTCAACAATTTCATTCCCTATTAGCAAAGCGATTGCCGTTCTCTAAAGTTTCTAGTAAATCTAGACGGCCAATAACGCTTTTAGGTCAAGCTCACAGTGGGAAATTTGCCACCTTGCACAATAGAATTTTACTATACAATGTCAAACAAATCCAACTGGAGAAACTGCATTTTAAGATGAGAAAATGTGATATTCAATTTTCCGAATGATCTCCTCCCGTGCCCGTCCCTGCTCAGGTGTGCTATCCCTTTCGCGCTCGCTCCACGGCAAAGCCAACTCGGTCATCTCCATGGTGATACGGGCCCGGGACGGCGGCGGCCTGACTGCTCCGGAGGACGCCAGGGTCAACGTGAGCGTGGTGGGGGGCTCCGCCTCCTCTCCCGTCTTTGAGCAAGCGCAGTACTTCTTCACCGTGTCCGAGGATGTTCTTCGGGGCACCGCAGTGGGTGTGGTCCGCGCGGCCACCAAGGCAGGTCAGGGAACGCCATCTCATCTGTAAATTCCGCTTTCTCGCAGACATTTTTAATGCTCGGGTTTTCGCTTCAGCGCTTTCCAAAGATATGGCCTACTCCATTGCCTCCGGAGATCCCAACGGATACTTCACGGTGGACAGCGCGACGGGAACCATCCGCACCGCCCTCCCATTAGATCACGAAACCTGTCCAAGGCTGGACCTTGAAATCCAGGCGCGCTCGGGATCCCCGCCCGCTTTTGGGACCAGTCAAGTGCGCGTTTCCATCTCGGACGTGAACGACAACGCACCCGCCTTCCTGCCCTCCTCATCAGAATCCCTCCTCCTGCCCGAGGTCACCAAGACAGGAACGGTCATCTACCGAGTTCAAGCCACGGACAAGGACTCCGGTCATAACGGCCAGATAAGCTTTGACTTGGCGTCGGCCGGTGTTGCGGGCGGCAGCGGGCAGAGGACCTTTGGCGTGGATCGAAGCAGCGGGGAGGTGCGTCTGATCGGGGGTCTGTCCTACGAGAGCATCCCCCGCCATGACCTGCAGGTGGTGGCCAAAGACGGCGGAGCGCCTCAGCTGAGCTCCACCTTCACTCTCGTGGTTCACATCCAAGCGCAGGATGCGCAGGGCCCCAGCTTCGACACGCTGACCTACCGGGTCGAGCTTCGGGAGAACGCGCCTCTCAACACGCGCTTCCTTCAGGTTCGAGCTCTCAACCGAGAGGTGTCCGCAAACGGCGTCGGCGCCTCCTCTTCGTCCGACGTCTCCTACCGCCTCAGGCCCGACGGCGACGCCGCCGGCTTCGGCGTGGTGCCCGACAGCGGTTGGCTGTTTGTGCGAAGCTCTCTAGACCGTGAAGTCAAGGACATGTACCTGTTGACGGTCGTGGCTACCTCCGGCCGGGGCGGGACCCAAAGAACTGGCAGCGCCACAGTCAGGGTGACGGTGACGGATGAAAACGACAACTCCCCTAGGCTCGGCCAGGACATGGTGTTCCTAGCGGTGCGAGAAAACCTGCCGTCCGGGACGGGTTTCGGAAGGGTTTCCGCCACGGACCGAGATGCCGGCCCGAACGCCCGACTTAGCTACAGGCTGCTTCACTCCGACAGACGCTTTCAGATCAACTCGCAGACAGGTGAAGACACTTGGACGCCGAAGCTCTTTGGCTTGCCGGTCTTAGTTCTTCACCTCCCGCGTTTTATTTGTGTATTATTCCATTCCAGGGGAAATTAGCACTCGGCAGGCCCTGGACCGAGAGCGGCAATCCGGCTTCCAGTTGGTGGTGGTCGTGCAGGATGGCGGCACGCCCCCCCGCAGCGCCACCGGCACCGCTCACGTCAGCGTGCTGGATGAAAACGACAACGCTCCCAGTTTCACCCACGCCCAACCTGACAAGGAGCTCATCTTTCAGGTTGCTGTTGCACGTCAGACGGAAAACCTTGCATCGAGTGTTCAAATTCACATTTTCATTTGTAATGTTTTGTAACACATGCACATCTAGGAAGTTAAAACTCGCTTTTAAGGGGTGTTTCCGAAGCGAGCAAAGCTAGACCTTGCAGTTGTCGTTACTGCATCCACCACTAGGGCTACCGCAAGTGACATCATAGGATAATAGAGAGATGGCACAATTTCTCATGCGCCGTATGGCGAGCGACCTTTTTGAATTTGAGGAGATTGTTACTAACGGGAGCCTCGCCAGCAGAGCTGTGAAGTCCTAATTCACATGCTTTTGTGGATGCAGTGCAATCCCATCACTTTGTAATGTCAGTCATCCTTTGTAAAGGGCTCCAAGAGGGCTGAAGATAAACTTTTCAGTCTTCGCTCCGCGGCTGTTAATCAGCCTAGAAATTTAAAAGGGGGGCCCTGGAAGAAATACGTTTGATCATGTTTGTGTGTTGCAGGTGAACGAGGGGCTTCCCTCCGGCGTGCTCATAGGCGCGGTGTCCGCCAAAGACCCGGATGAGGGCGAAAACGGCACCATCTACTTCTCTTTAGCAGGCAAGACTGACTGCACGTTTCTATTTCCATCCTACATGTGACAGGCACATCAGATGACTCAAGTCAGACTCCAATCACCACATTTAAAGTCGCTTGTCTAAAATTGATTAAATGAATCCGACTTTATAACTACCTGACTTGACGAGTCAGAAGTTCATTTTTTTGTGTGTTTTTGTAATTTTCTATTCCCTCTATGATTTTTTTTTAATCTCAGTTATTGGCTGAGTGGACTAATAGTCGGTATTGGTGTTGACCATGAAAATAATGTATCAGTCTATCTGCACACAAAATGCCTTTCTGAATTGAACGTATTATTACTATGATGACTTCATTTTCTCAGGTTTCTTGTCTGATGCTGTGATTTCTTTCCAAGGCTCCAGAGTGGAGCGCTTCTCCCTGAACGCCGTCACTGGAGAGCTTCGAACAGCCGCCCCGCTGAGGTGGGCGGAACGCGCCGAGTACGCCCTGACCGTGACCGCCGCCGACCGCGGAACGCCGAGCCTCAGCTCCGCCTGCCAGCTGCGGATACAAGTAATAGTGCAACCTCGCCAAACTTTCATCTATTGCTGTCGCGCCGCAGTCTCTTTATTGTGGCTTCCTCACTGTCCAACGGAATAGAAAAAGGGAGAGGTCTTAGCATTGCTGTTTGCTGGATTTTTTTTAATGGCTTGTACTGCATATATATATATATATATATATATATATATATATATATATAAAAAGCAGACTTGGTCTTATGTCATAAATATGTGATCCCTACACTTCACTCAATCCTTTGTGATAAAAGTTCAATTGAGTAAAAAACACAGCCACTAAATGCTTTGATTTAGTTTTTACTTGCGGTAAGGTCATCATACGGAAATTGATTGCATCTGACGTCTTCGTGGCTCGAGGATCATTTTCTCCATTCGACAAAAAAAACAGCCTTGCGCTCAAGGTCGCTTCCACGGAGGTTCCGGTTACAGTCTTTTCTGACCGCATGGCCTCGACAGTCCCTGGAGACCTTTCTTAATGGACCAGACGCGCACTTTCTTACTTGGCAGGCAAATCAACTCCGATGCGGTGATTGGAGCGGGAAGGTCTTGCGTGATAGAGGCTGACCTGACCTGACCTGGCTTTTCCCTGTCCCTGTGCAGGTGGTGAGCTCGGTCAAGTGGTCCCCCAAACCCACGGTGCTGTCCATGACGCTGAACGTGGCGGAAGGAGCCTCTCCGGGCTCCGTGGTGGGCTCGCTACACCCCGGCGAAGGAGCCGTCCCGAACGGGCAGATCACCTACCTGCTGGTGGGCGGGACGGACCGCGACGGGACGTTCATGGTGGACCGCTCCAAGGGCGACGTGTACCTGGTGCGGGAGCTGGACTACGAGAAGGCTTCGCAGTACACGCTGCACGTGGAGGTGTCCGACTTCTCCCAGACCTCTCCTGGCAGCCGTCTTGTCCAACTGAGCATCCGGGTGCAGGATGGCAACGACCATTCGCCGCGCTTCACTGAAGATCCCGTGACCGTCGTCGTTCCCGAGAACCTCCGGCCGGGATCCTCCATATACGCCTTCCAGGCTGTGGATGAGGTGCCAAAACACAGATTCTCCTTCTAAAGTCACTTTCAGGCTGCTTTTCTCATGCTTGCCAACTAGCGCTGGGCCCTTGGTAAAGTTCCTGTCGGGTGCAAATGAATATGTCTTCGAAATTTCACACTCCGCAGAGAAAAGTGGTTCACGCGCCAGATTTTAATCATTAACCCATACGATCGAAGACATGTTTTTACATTTTTAGAGTTTGGATATTTAATCCCAGGTATTTATTGCTATTGGGTCATTTTCTTTCAAGTGTTTTGCTCTAAGAGGTCTAAAAAGACTTAAAAACTAAAGTAATCAATTACTCGCGACCTATGCCCCGGCCAACTGTAACGTCACTCCAGTTGCCAGCAAATATCAAAATGGCTTCACCCTGAGATGGATATAATAAAGGAGTGGATTTTGCCACTTCCTTTTTGGTCCAAAAGCAAAATATGAATGGAAGGTGTCCCCATGCAGGATGGCAGCGGTCCCAACAGCGAGCTGCGCTACTCCATAGAGCAACGTTGGCCGGACAAAGCCGGCCTGCTTCAGCTGGACCCGCTCAGCGGTGTCCTCACCCTGGGAGAGACACTGGACCGCGAGAGCACGCCGTCCCTCCACCTGGTGGTCCGGGCCACCGACCAAGCGGCGGACCCCGCGCAGAGGCGCTGGACTTCGGTCACGGCGCGACTGTTCGTCAGCGACCAAAACGACAACGCCCCGGTCTTCGTCTCGCCGGCGGCCGTCAGCGTGATGGAGGATCAGCCCGTCGGGTATCGTATCTCCTAACCGTAACCCCAAGAGGGACTGAAACTGAAGCGCTATGTTTCCTGATTCCCGGGTAGCTTTGTGATTCTGTACGTGATGGCTCGAGATGAGGACCAAGGGGAAAACGGACGAGTGCGGTACAGAATCCAGACGGGAAACGGCGGCGGTCGCTTCAGTCTGAACCCAAACACCGGTGAGTAGACCTCCTGTCACCAAGTGTGGAGAAGCCCTCCTGATGAAAGCACTTTTCCAAAGCCAGAGCCTTATGAACTCCAGGGCTAGGAATAAAGTTTCACCTTGCCTGAGCTTGAGCTCAGCGAGTCACTGGATGGAACTTCCAGATGGAGCCAAACTCTACTAGCTGTGAGTTATTTGAACCTTCTTGGAAGGTGTTCAGCTTTAACAGTAGATAAGTACGCCACTTCCCCACGACATGACGACGGTCACCTTGCGCAATGGAAATCAACGTGACTAGGCGTGTCTTCACCCAATATTGATGTCTGACATCAATCCAATATCAGCCCCCAAAAAAGCGGAGTTGGATTTATCGGTTTTATCCAAAATCTCCCAATATTAGCACTCATTTGCAAGCAGTCCTTTCCAGATGCCGCTCCTGCTTTTCTATCCAACAGATGACTCATATCTTCTTATCCCTACTGTTGCTGACTATTTTTGAATAGGATTACTTCAAGGGTGTCCAAAGTTTTCATTTGAGGGCCACAGAGAAAAAAAAATGTGGGACACAAGGGCCACTTTAAAGTTCTTCACTTTCATTTATGAAACATGTTAAAATCAAGCAATTAAAATATATGATTTTCAAGATCATTTCCTCAAAAGCAACATCTCAGCTTTTTGTTCAAGGTTAGAAGGTGAATATTTAAGGCTTTGGACACCACTGGATTTATTGATGAAGTCCCATCTAATAGTTCATGCCAAAAATTGTATCGGGTGACTATCGGTATTGGCATGTGAGATGAAATGATTGAAACTGAAATAGTCCACGTTTCTCCCGGCAGGCTCTCTATCAATCCTGAAAGGCCTGGACCGCGAGGAGCAAGACGTCTTCAATTTGACGGTGGTGGCAGAGGATGGAGGGACGCCTTCGCTGTCCGCCTCCCAGGATCTCTGCGTGCGAGTGATGGATGTCAACGACGAGGCTCCGGTGTTCCAAAAACCCGAGTTTGAGGCCCGCGTTCCGGAGAATCAAGGGCCCGGCACCACGGTGCTGACGGTGGTGGCCACGGATCGAGATCAAGGTTTTCTTCTCGGAATGTGAAGATCAAAGTGTCATGAAGGTTTTTTTTCATTGCCTTGCGTTTTGACGCAGGCTCCAATGGGCAAGTGATGTTTGGGGGCGTGACCCAGGAAGGCTTCGTCATCAATCCGTCAACCGGCGTCATCACCACCACCAAGGAGCTGGACAGGGAGCTTCGGGATCACTACGTTCTCACGGGTACCTGTCTTTCCCAAAACATTGCAATGACGAGTCTGCCTCCAAAAGGCCAGTCGAGCTAACCATTCAAATGGTTATTTTGATTTCCTCCTGAAAAACTATCTCAAGTCGAGTCAAGTTAGACTTGGTCCAGTCCGTTGGCCGAGTCACGTGCTAAGGAGTCAGCGCTTCAAAGACTTTCGACTTTTGTCAAACACCAACCGCAATTTGAAGTCCGAAAAACCTGGCCTATTCGAAAACATCAAAAACAATTTGCGGTCCTTCCATGACGACGTCTCAAAGCGATTTAGCAAAAAGGTTGTTGAAAATGGAGCGCGAGGAGCAATCCAACTCAGTCGGCCTTTGCGTGCAGTGTACGCCCAGGACGGAGGTCTGCCCCCCAACTTTGCCAAGACGACGGTGCGGGTGGAGGTCCAAGACGTCAACGACAACGCCCCGGTCTTCGCCCGGCCGTGGTACGGCCTTGAAGTGCCCGAGAACGGGGATCCCGCCGAGCTGTGCTCCCTCGGGGCCAGCGACCCGGACTGGGGAGCCGGAGGCCAGCTGGAGTACAAGATTACCGGTGAGAGGCGCCCCTCCTTGCCGAGCTTTTCATTCGTTTGCCCCCGCGAGCCTTGCTTTTTGCCCGGGCTTTTTAAACAAACATAGTACTATAGCTCTTTGGCGCTGAGGCGGTCCCCCACGTTTGCTCCCTCCAGCTGGAGACCCGGACGGGGATTTCCACCTCCACGCCGGCACGGGAGCCCTGTCCACCCGGCGGGGCCTCGACAGGGAGAGCAAGGCCCAGTACACCCTGGAGGTGACGGCCACGGACGGAGGCAGCCCGCCTCTCAGCGCTGCCGTCACCGTGGAGGTGCGGGTGCTGGACGTCAATGACAACGCCCCCCTTTTTGCCACAAGCGCCTACAGTGCGGATGTTTCCGAGGATTCCGCTGAGGGAACGCAAGTCCTGACGGTAGACGCAGCTTATTTTCTCTTCTTTCCTCCTTTGTCGTATGTTGAGAGGAATACATGGGTTGTTCAGGGAATTTTTTTATTGGCATATTGGCATTCCCAATTTCTCAACATTTTAATTAGAAAAAAAATCTTGACACCGGTAAAATCATGATTTTTTTTTACAGTGCAACTTTTTCTTAACTGTCTTTTGACATTACTTATGTTTTCACACATTCTGAATTGGAAAAAATAGACGTTTCATGAATTTATTTTTGTTTTTATCTCGCTGTTTGGAAGCCTTTTCTAACCCTGACATTTAAGCTATTACCTAGTGTTATGTGGAGCCTTCTATTTCAATTAGAACAAATCCAAAAGACAGAATGACATAAGTTGTCGGAATTTCTCTGTTGCCCAATGAAAAATTCACACAAAAAAACATCCTTTCCAGATTTTGTCTTTTAATGATAATTATCACTTGTCAGAAAAATAATGAGGGTTATGAGGGCAAATTCAAACAAAGGTCAAATTTTTTGAAATTTTAGAAACGTTTTTTTTTTTTTTTTTGGACGAAAAAATGTTGAAACTGTACAAGTGACTGTTGAAAAGCACTTTATAAAAACTTTTTTTTAATACTATAATGATACATTTCTTGAAAAAGTCAAAGTTTCGCATTTGACCCTGTTCCGGATATGGCGGATGGTTTGCAGGTGTCTGCGACGGATGCCGATGCCGACGCTAACGGCAAAGTCGCGTACTTCCTGGGCCACGAGGCTCAGGGCGCCTTTGCTGTGGACGAGCACACGGGCCGCATCAGCACAACGGGCCCTCTGGACCGCGAAAAGCAAGCGTCGTACAGCTTCCCGGTGTTCGCCACTGACCATTCCCCTGCGTCGCCCAGGAACTCCTCCGCCCAGGTAAAATAAGGATGAGCCAGCACCTCATTTAAAAAAAAACTGCTGCGTGTATGCAAAGTAATAAAAAGAAAAATCACTTAGTAAACAACCACCTCGGCTTGCAGGTTACCATCACCGTCACGGACGTCAACGACAACGCACCCATCTTCATCCAGGACCCGCTGGTCATCGAGGTCTCCGGCAAGAGGCCCCAGCGGGTTCTGGCCACCATGAAAGCTGAGGACAAGGACTTCGGGGCCAACGGCTCCGTGTTTTATCGCTTCGCCGCCCCCGTGAAAGGCTTCGGCATCAATTCTCTGACTGGAGAGATCCAGGCCACAGAGCCGCTGCACACTCTCTCTCAGACCCAGAGGACCCTCATCGTGGAGGCCATGGACCAGGGCGCTCCGGCTCAGTCCGCGCAGGGGGTGGTGGTGGTCTACGTGAAGGAGGTGGAGTATAACGGCATCCG
Organism: Hippichthys cyanospilos; assembly: GCF_059441005.1. NCBI lineage: Eukaryota > Metazoa > Chordata > Actinopteri > Syngnathiformes > Syngnathidae > Hippichthys > Hippichthys cyanospilos. The sequence goes on along the minus strand of NC_142386.1, from coordinate 1,835,617 downwards.
CTTCTCGAGGAACGCCAGAGATGTCAGCATACAGGAGAATGCGGCGAAAGGTCGTTTTACCGAAGGCTAGTATAATCGTCAGATTATTCATATTGTCGTCTGTCTTCTCACGTAAACTAGGTACACCTGTGGCTCAGGCTCAGGCCCAGTATCCAGATGGAAATCGTAAGGGGATCAGCTACAGCATCTTCAGTGGGAACAGACAGCAGGCCTTCAGGATCAGCTCGTCCACAGGTGAACACCGGTAGCCATACTTTCCGAATGAAAGAAAAAGGGGCAGGGCCAAAAGTCAAAAAGAGTCGTTTCTGAGATTTTTCACTCAGGTCTTAATCATACTTAACCAGTAGAAGCTTTTCAGTGAAGCTTGGTGACTCAGTGTCCTCCTCAGCCCCTCTTTGTTCTGGAGCACCACATGGTCAATTCTTGGCCTTTGACTTTTTCCTCTTACCTTATAATGTTCTGCAAAAAGAATTCTCCAAAACACGGTCATTTATCCCTGCGTTCTCAGGTGAAATCTGGGTGCAAAGCTCGAAGGGTCTGGACTTTGAGGATACACCCAGGCTACGTCTGGTCGTGAAAGCCGAGACGGTGTCCTCCACCTCTTTCACCGGCATCAACTTGATGCTGCAGGACGTCAACGACAACCTGCCTCGCTTCCAGCTGCAAAATTACGTAGCTTACATGAGGGAGGCCCGGGGATATGAAACGCCCATCATACAGGTACAGCACGGCGCAACGACTCGCCGTAGGGTCTTCTGCTCTTCGTCACCGTGGCGTCGACGTTACCAGGTGCTGGCCCAAGACGTGGACCAGGGCCACAACGGTCAGGTGACCTACTCCATTCAGTCGTCGGCCATGAGCGGATTATTTAAGATCGATCCCATGACGGGGAGCGTCACTACCACGGCTATCATGGACCGTGAGATATTTACCCAGACTAAGTAAGAACAAAAGAGAAGGCCGGCTAGCGTATTTAAACACAGAAGTATGCATTTTTGTCTAATAACATCTTTACCCAGGTTGGTGATCACGGCAACCGATAGGGGAAGTCCGAGACTGGCAGGTTCAGCCACTCTGACCGTGATCATCGTGGACCAGAATGACAACAGTCCCACCATCCCCTTGCCGCAAGAAATCCGCATCTCCGAGAGTACTTATGAACTATACTATATCACGTATACGGTGGTACCTTGACCTGAAGTTTTTTTGTGTAACGAGCCATCGATCGATCAATGTACTGTTTTGTTTTGTTTTTTTTTCAAGCCGGTATTCATCTTATGAGCGTGTCTTTGTTTGAATAAAGTAACTTGTCAAGGGACCACTGTACAGTTCTGTACAGTATGTGCAAGGCCAAAATCAACTGACATGCCTATGTACCCATCAGACACACTAATAGGCACCGAGATCACCCTGGTGACGGGTAACGACGTGGACTCGGCCCCCGCCCTGGCCTACTCGTTGCACCTGGACCCGAGCGCCGCCGGCAAGTTTGGGATCCACCGTTACACCGGAAGTGTTTCACTCATCGCCGCGCTGGACTTTGAGGAGAAAACGTGGTACACGCTGACCGTCAGAGCCACCGACAGTCAGCACCGCACCGAAGCCAACGTCACTATCCTGGTGGAAGACGTCAATGACAACGTACCGGCCTTCACCCAGGACCTCTATCAGGTAGTGCCCGAGAGATTCCAAGAACGAATGATGGCAAACCCATTAGTGCTGGATAGAAATTAATTGAATAGTTATAACAGTCCTAAAACCAGGATAGTTGGATCTCTGGGAAGTCTAGGTGCCCCTGAACTTCACCGGCTGTGATTCCTCCCCAGGCGACCCTACCCGAGCACTCACCAGCTGGCAGCGTGGTCGTCACGGTAACAGCGACCGACAGGGACTCTGGGGAGAACGGGAGGATCACCTATAGTGTGATGTCGTCCACTCAGGAGGGTTTCTACATTGATCCGAAAAATGGTAGGCGAGCATGTCCTTCGTGTCCAAATAGATGCTTCTCTGGTTCTCTGACCCTTTAGTTTTTTGGCTTCCAGGAACTTTGTTCATCAACCACCAGGCAGAGCTTGATCCCGAACGGCCTTCTGTCAATGTGGTGATCGAAGCTCACGATGGTGGCTCACCCTCACATTCTGCCCTCGCCACCGTCCAAGTCCAAATCGTTGATGTCAATGACAACGCCCCCGTGTTCCACCAATCAGAGTACAGGTCAGTTTGGGAAGACGCCGGTCTTGGTCTGTTCTGACCGATTGAATGTTGAGGAGTGAGACGAAGGCAAACTGGGCTTGGGTGGCCTCTACTTGCAGAAGTGGAGCGCGAGCGAGAAAACAAATAGTGTGCCTGGAATGACATGATGATGTCGCTTGAAAGCGGGGCCGCCATAATCCGTGCAACAGATCCCCTTTTGAATTTGTTTCCCACCTGACTGGCCTTTCCGTATTTTGCCCCTTTGATTTGAACGTCCAGGGCAACGGTTTCGGAGGACACCGTCCCAGGAGTGACCGTCTTGACGTTCGAGGCCTTTGACGGCGACCAGTCACGGGAAAACTGTGGCTTCGACTTTGCCATCGCCGACGGCAATGAGGGCAACGCCTTCCAGATGGAGAGCAGCGTGCGCTTCACGGAGGGTCGCGGCTTCCAAACTGTGGGGACGCTGCTCTTGGCCGAGGCTGTGGATTTCGAAGCCAAGCCGCAGTACAACCTGACCGTGGTGGTGTCGGACCGCGGCGTCCCCCAGAGGAGCTCCAACGTTGCCGCCGTGATTACCATCGGCGACGTGAACGACAACCCGCCGGTTTTCAGCAGACCGGAATACCTGGTGGCGTTGAGCGAAGGGGCTGCCGCTGGGACGGAGATCATACGACTGACTGCGACAGGTACCTGAATCTCGTCCCGGTTGGCCTCCCGGTCTCACCTTGTTTAAGCTCACGGAAAACCTTTGTGGGCTTTTCTCCCCAGATCCAGACTCAACGCCCAACGCGGAGATCCAGTACGCTATCAGCTCCGGGGACGAATCGAACCTGTTCACTGTGGACCAGTGGACCGGAGCCTTGCGGCTTCAGCAGGCACTGGACCGCGAGCGCCGGTCCACTCACACCGTCGTCGTCCGAGCCACGGACGGCCGAGGGCATTTGGCTCTGGTTCCCGTGGTCGTCGAGGTAAAGGACGTCAACGACAATCATCCTTTCTTCCCGGTGGACGTCCTGATGGCAAGCATCAGAGAGAACCAACCGGCAAATTCCGCGGTGACAGTTCTCCACGCTATTGATCACGACACGGGAGTCTTCGGCCAGCTGAGCTACTTCATTGTGGAGCGCTCGCCTGCGGGAAAAGACTTCTCCGTGGATTCCGCCACCGGCGAGATCAGGAGCAGGAACTCCTTTGACTTTGAGAAAATCAATTCCTTCAATTTTGTGGCCCTGGCAGTGGATGCCGGAAACCGCTCGGCCAGCGTGACGGTGCAGGTGTTTGTCACGGGCGAGGATGAGTACGACCCGCTTTTTACCTCCCCCCATTTCTCCTTTGAGGTCCCAGAAGACGCCAGGAAAGGTCAGAGCATTGGGCAAGTCCAGGCCCATGACCAGGACGGAGGCGTAGACGGGATCGTCCTCTACTCTTTCCCCGCCAGCTCTCCCTACTTTGAAGTCAACAAAACCACCGGGGTGATTTCCCTTAAGCTGGACAGCTCGGGGAGCGGTCGCCGCAGCGACAGCGGGTCGGCTCAAAGCAAAAGGGAAAGCAGGCTGATGACCCTGGACGTGAGAGCTCAGGGTCCCCTGGATGCATCTCGCCACGCCACGGCGCACGTCTCCATTGACGTCAGCAACACGGGCTTTGGCCTGGCCCCCGACGTCAACATCTTGCTGATCGTCGTCATCGCCGTGTCGCTCGGCGTCATCCTTCTGCTGGTGATCGTGGCGGCGGCGGTCTTTCTGGTCAAGTCGCGCAGGAGGACGAAGGCCCGGAAGGCGGCGAACAGCGACGCGGCCTCGGGAAGCGCTCTGAAGAACCTGGACAATTGCGGCTCGGGGCAAGGAGGGGATGGAATTTACCACCAGACCTTGCCAGGTTACGGAGGAGGAGACCAAGGGGCTGGCGGCGGGGGGCCGTATACAAGAGGGGGCTCTCTGGATCCGTCTCACTCCAGCGGGAGAGGGTCCGCCGAGGCAGCGGAGGATGATGAAATTAGGATGATCAACGAGTATCCCCGCGTGGCCTCCATCAGCTCATCCATGCAGGAGCACATCTCGGCCAGGGGGCCGGATTCCGGGATCCAGCAGGATTCCGACCAGCTCTCGGACGTCTCCTGCGAACCGGCGGCTTTAGAAGGGAGCGCTTGGTTCAAGGGCAAAAAACTGGGCGGCGGTCTCAGCGGAACTTTGCTCTCTGGGCAGCTCCCGCTCTATCGGGACGAGGGAGGCGGCTACCTGGGAGTCGGTCGGGGTCTCAATATTTCCCTCGCCAAGGATTACGCCTTCCCCGAGGATGGCAAACCCAGCGTGGATGGGTCTCTCACAGCTATAGTGGCCAGCGACGAGGAGCTCCGCGGAAGCTACAACTGGGACTATCTGCTCAACTGGTGCCCTCAGTTCCAGCCGCTGGCCAACGTCTTCACGGAAATCGCGAGACTGAAAGACGAGACGGCCCAGCAGAACGCCAACCCGCGGCAGCCTTTCCAAGCCAAGGCCAAATCGGATCCCAAGCCCAGAATCGACCCGCCGCCGCTCATCACGTCGGTCGCACACCCCGGGGCCATGTCGGTGCCGCCCAAAGTCCCCGCCGTGGGACGGACGTTCCCCCACTTAGCGTCCCTCCGCCGGTCCCCCATCAGCCACGAAGGTTCCATTTCGTCGGCCGCCATGTCACCCAGCTTTTCGCCCTCGCTCTCCCCATTGGCCGCGCGCTCTCCCGCCGTCTCCCCTTTCGGAGTCAACCAGGGACCCTCGGCGTCCTTGATCAGCACCCGGGAGCCTTCGCTGGACCGGAGTCCTGATCACGAGATGAGACTATGAGGGCCACGCTCAAGGTCTTTTTCTAGACCTGTCGCATACTTCTTGCGGTCTTGACTCTGTCCGGCGCTCGGCGTGGTGACGGGGCCACATCCCGTGATGTCTTCCACTGGGGTTCTCAAACGTCAGCGCGCGACTCATAACGCCCACACTATTTTAACCCCAAACGAGACAACTTAATTAATTTATTGGCCCCGGACCCCAGTTTGAGGACTATTGATATCTTGGACCACCCACTGTGGTTTTGATGGCGACTTGCGGCGTTCTACTTGGTTTCCTCGCTGGCTGGCCAGAGAGCACCTTATGTCCGTCCGTCTGTCGGTGTCAGTGTCAGTCAACAAAAAAAGGAACCCCAACACCAACGGATTGTTTTGATGTGCCACACAAATGGAGGTCAACGCCTTTGGGTTGATTTTTATGTCTTTTTTTTTCTTTTTTTTTTACATTGGAGATTGTGTCAGTGCATTTGCGTACATGTCTATTAGGATGTATGAAGACTCGGCTACGTGTGTCAATGATTGGTTGGCGTGCCCGATATGCGAATGTTTTTGTTAGTGTTATTTATATGACCAAAGGAGGGGCTTCTCTACTTTGCCGTTAATTTAGTCCGGTTTCAGCGGAATCACCTCTGTGTCTTCACGCCATGAAAGTGCTTCCCGCAATGATGACTGAGGGCGCACAGCGTCAAATATGCAAATCTCACCGCACTTGGCCCAACGCTACGACGCGGGCTAGGGGCGAAGATTGGGAATTAGCTGCAGGTTTAGCAAACTCATCAAGCACAACCATCTCAGAAGCAAAGAGCTCCACCGTACAGTACGCCCGTATTGAAAATTTGATTTTTTTTTTCTTTAAACTAAAATCTTGCCACCTAATGTAGCTAAGAAATCTGTGATGGACTTAGGAAAAAAAGGCCAACAAAGAAATGTTTGTAACACTGACCCTTTCCATTTCGTCCAAAGATTAGCTTAGCTTCTTTAGCACAAGTATTTATTGTCCTCCCCATTCTTCTAAGCGCTTAAGGCAGAGGTTATAGTTGGGGCATATCAGGTTCCCAAGCTTTTACAAGTCTTCCCAAAAAATGTCAGCCTTTTCTATTTGTAACAGCGCTTTTTTGTAGCAAATCTTACTAAACTGTCAGGACAGGCTCAGCATCCATTTGTCTGTCTGCATACTCAAAGCCTTTAAGTGCGCAGACACGGAAAAGTTGCAAACTTCCAGGGTGGATGATCAACGCATTGGAATGAAGCCATGCTTTCCACTCCACGCAGTCCTAAAAACAAAAATTCGGGCCCGGACCATCCGAGAAGTCACTTGAGCGCTTTTTGATGTTAGAAAATTCCCAAGTGTTGTGTTAGCATCGCTCCATGCCATTAAATGCCCGTTTCCAAGCGCCGTGTCATGGCCTGCTCATTCGTGGATGGCTCAGTTCAACTTTGATTTGTTTGACCCAGGAACACATGATTTCCACTTCCTACAGGGAGGAAAAAATGTTTCTGTCAATCAAAAGTCAACATTGTGACCCAAATTTGGTGACTAATGAGTTTCCCTTGACGGGGACATTTTCTCTGATGTTTTGTTTTCCATAAACGTGATTTAGTGTCTGACGTGAAGAAAACGCTTGAGACTCTTGCTCGTTCCGACATGGAAATTTATCAGCCTGAACTCCGAGAATGTGCAGGAGTCACAGTCCGCGTTTTCTTTTTTTTTTTTTCTTTTTTTACCGCTTGGCTCACAGCACAAGTATATTCCATTAAGGCAACACTGAAATGTTATCCGCTTGTTACACCGAAATGAAAATTGGACAGTCAAGACACTTTTTTTTTTCAAAGCGGGTTAAAGCCTGAAAGAGGACGAGAACTTTGGCCGCAAACGTCTGATTGCTTGTGCCTTTCCCCGCGTGGCATTTGGAGACTTTTCCTGTGGCGCGACAGACAACAAAAGCCACAATACCGGCCCAATCATGAGTTGTAAATAAAGACCTAGACAATAATTGGGTCAAAAATGACTTTTGTTCAAGAAGACCTCCGAAAGCGGGTTGTCCCAATTTTTCGGGTCAACTGAACTTGCATGCCGAGATGTTCCCGGAGGAACTTTGCAAATTGTTTATTTATGATGAGCCGGCTCGATGTAGCAGCCAAAGTCAGGAGCTAGCAAGTCAGACTATTCTCATTTTTTTCTTAAGAGTTCTCATTCCACGGTCCTAATTTTGACTTGAAACATGAAAATGAGATTTCTGACGTCTCTGGATTCTCACTTGAGTTTGAGAACACTGACAATTCTCTAATCACTTACAGTACATGCGGGTGAGCACTGGACTTATTTGTTGCGCTTTTATGGAGCGCGGCCTGGCCATCCGGACGGCCTCGCGTGAGCGCGCATCTGCTTCACGTTTGACAAAAAAGCACACTTGATGCTCTTCGCTTGGACGAAAACCTCCAAATTTAACCGTTGTCTTCTGTTTTCCTTTACGACCGCGCAATAAATATAAAAAAAAAAGCTAGCTAGAAAGCGAATGTTCTCACGCAATCGGTAAATTCTGGGTCAATTAGACTTTTTGGCTGTAGTTTTGAGATCTAGCACGGATTGTTTTCACAGGGGTGAGAAAAAGTGTGCACTGTGAGCCAGAGAAGGTTAGTCGTTAAGATGAGTTGGACGGGAGAACCTTCCGCAGCAATAAGAAATGTCACCTCAGCACCTCATGGCTTATTCATGGCCCTTCAGTGGCGATCCCGTGGGAGGTCACGTGACCTTTCTAGCTGCTGCACCGCCACCTGCGACTGCTTGGACGCGAACGGACGCTCGAGGTCTTTGCCGGGTCGCGAGGTGGAAGAAAAACACTTTGATCAGGTCCGAAAACGTCGCGTCCCCAGCAGCATCATTTTGACCGCTGATAGCTCGTGACAGTTTGATGCCCCAGAGGAGGGGCCGAACGGCGAGCGACTCCCGCAAGTGAGCGTGGCGAGACGATAAAAAGAAGGCAAGCGCCGCCTGTGCGCCCATGCAGCTAAGAGAGCGGGTCAAGAGCCAAGAAGGACGGGCGTGAAGAAAGAAGCAATAAAAGGCTTGAGGGAGGGCTCTTTATTGACTTTAGGACTCCAGCATCTCAAGTGAAAGCAGATGGCTCTTCCGTCTGGAATAGTTTCCACTTGAAGTCGCCGACCGCCTGTTTTTCTGGACGGCGTCCAGCTTGCCGCAACCGGCATGGACAGGTCCGTGCCGTGGCAACAAAACAGACCGGTACTAGCTTGGCAACTTATGGTGGAAGACCTCCGGTATGGGTTCGGATTTGCTCAGAGGGTTAGAGCTTCCTGTTTCAAGGTTAGGTGAGCAGGCCGGACCGTCCCACTTTACGTATGTCGGGTCCCAACATACCAGTTTCTTTTTTTTTTTTTATTTCAAGTCCAGTCAACGAGCCAATTGTTGCATTTAGCACGAGTTCGAGTCCTAACCCCAGATCGACTCGCAATTACGTTTCGTTAGAAATAATTCCCCTCTCATTTGCAAATTTCACTTTTATTTCAATCGTAGTGTCCCGGTTTGGAATTGTGAAAATGTGCTCCGGGTTCAATTTTAGGGGTTGGCCTTTGAAAATCATTTTGGAAACAATCCAGCACACAAGCACAGAATGTTCATTGACTCTCATCTTAACCCTCCTAAAGGACAGCGCTAGCTTCTTTCCACATTTACCAACAAAGCAATGGCGCAACCAATAATCACATTAGCGTCATCGCGTACCAGATCAAAGCGCTATGCTAATGTGGCTAAGTCAAAACAGAAGTTGCCCATTTTTTGCTTGTTTGTTTTTAGTCAGGAGGCAACGAGTTGTGTTTACGAAGTCAAGTCGTCGTTCGGCAGGTACGATCGTCGGCATGGGGTGCGCAAACCGACGACTTTGGCTCCCGTTTGGGATGGCGTTACTGGCACTTAAACGGCAAGAATTGAATATTCACTCCAGTCCCGTCCACGCAATCCCCAAAGGGAAGTATTGGGTTTCTCATGCGCAGCTGCTAAGTGCTTGACTGGATTGTCGCGCGCCCGCCTTGTTGTTTTTGCGGCTTTTGGTGGAGAAATTTGGGCTGGAAGGAAGATTAGCCAAAATGACGTGACGAAAGATGCGGTGGGGCCATGAGTAACCGTCTGCTGCAGTGGCGTCTCCGGAATTTTTTCATCGGGGCGGACAAAGCGTATGGCACCAAAAAACGAAAAGTCATCATTTCAGGTTCTCATCAACAAATACCTACTACTCTACAGTCGTATTTTTGATAATAATCTTACGAGCACAGACTAATCAGAACATTTTGCTGATTCTTCAATGCTAACACCTGTTGAAAATTATTGCATTTATTCACACTAGATTACTCAAAGGTGTAAAAAGTAAGAAAAAAACGACATAAAAAGATGTAAAATCTTACTTTAAATTCAGGCTAAAGGTTAGCTTGGACACGTATGTTTGACTTTAGGCTCAAGATTCATTTAGAGAGCCGTACAGACAACATTCTTGTAAGTCAAAAACCCCAGTCAGTGGATTTACAGCTTTTGGACGCTGTAATAGATTTTTCTGGCATGTCTCCTGCTTCTTGCGTGTGTGCGCGCGTCAAACTCGAGCAGAAAACGAAAGCTAACGTTTCCCTTTCGTCCCAAGGTATGAGACGCTCTCCTCATCCATCTTACTCCAATTTACGCTCCGGTTGGGCCAGGAATTCAGGTTATCCGAGCAATGCCTGACCACGACCCGTATACTTTAGCGGTCGTCAAGAGGTCGGAGGGGGCCCGATTCCAAAGGGTTAGGAAGCCCTCCAAAATGTTCCTTCCACTCGTCTCGGGGGCCTCACTTGTTCCGTTCAAGACAGCCTTTTGAAATTCTGTCTGTGACATGGAACCCCAGAGCTGGTTTGGAACGCTACTTTAGAACCTCTTGAAATCCTAACTCCAGCTCCAAACCCAGATTTTTGTCTCAAAATTTCAACCCGACTACATGTTAGATAAAATACGTACTCAAGTCACTGACTCAGCTGCTGTTTTAACCATGTTTAGTAATGTATAGTAAAATTTTTCTTTTACACAAAAAAATGACCATGACAAAAAAAAACACGATGTATAGTAAGGCTTTTTTAATGAAAAAGAACGCCATGGTAAGGCTTTTATTTGTGAAAAAAATGACCATTAGTAAGGCTTTTTATCAAGTAAAAAAAAAACAAAAAACTTTTTTTGGGGCAAAAAAAGACTACGTATAGTAAGGCTTTTTTTTTTTTTTTTTTTCAAAAAATACGACGATGTACAGGCTTTTTTTTTTTAATAAGAAGACAAAAAAAGACCATGATTTGTAAGTGTTTCAGGACACACACAAAAAAATGTATACAGTCGAAAAAATAACCATACAACAGGCATTTTCGTGTGTGAAACAATCAAAACAATTTTGGCTTGTTAAGAATTAAAAACTATAGTCGTTTTTTTTCAGAATCAAAAGCCTAACTACATATGGCCATACTTTTGCCCCCAAAAGCCATTCTATACATTTTTTAAAAATGTTATTTACAGAAAAATGTATAGGCTTTTCTTTTATTACCATGTATAGTAAGGCGGGGTTATTTTCTTCAAAAAACGACCATGTATAGTATGAGTTTTTTAATATCAGAAAAGACCTTTTATAGTACGTTTTTTCTCGTGAAAACACAACCATGTATTGTAAGATTTTTTTTTTTAGGGAAAAAAAAAACAATTTAGTCAGGCTTGTTGTTTTTGTGAAAAAAAAAAAACATATATAGAGAGGCTTTTTTGGCGCAAATTAGGCTTTTGATTCTGAAAAAAAAGAGACTATTTTATAATTTTTTAACAGGCCAAAATTGTTCAACTCTCCCTAGATTCCTATCCTCTGACATATTCTACATGAATCACTCCTCTGCCAAAATGACCTCACCGATTCAAGCTAATTCAACCGCATCATGTTCAAATCATTCAAGCAAATGTCACATTTTCCAAAGGCCAAAATTAAAACTATTTAGTGAACAAACACATCCACATGGACTGTTCAAAGATAACTATGGTTTCCGTCTTCCTGCAACTTACCGTTTTGAACACTAGATGGCACCAAGTGCACGACGCGGGCGAGACAAAGTCAGTGGGAAAAGATGTCAGTAGAAATTCCAGCAAGTCGAACTGTCGTGTCACATGACCTGAGGAGAACCAGTCTGGCCACTTGACTTCCTGTGTGACCCATCAGTGTAATGCTTGCTATTTGCCCGGACCGACACAACACCGCATATGTGGTCGGACTGGAAGAACAGCACGGCGTGCGGTAGACACTCCCTTCTTCTTGTGTTCTAGCTCAGACGAAGGAAATAAAAACATTGGATCCTCTCTCCTTCAAACCCCGCAGCTTCACGCGTGTTTACTTTTAAACACGAGACGTCATCTAAGCTCACACACCCAATTACGTTGCATCACATGATTATGGCAAACCAGAACATCTGACGCTTCGGTGACATCGCAAACAAAAGCGGATTCATGCAAAGAATACTTGGATAAATATTAGAAGCGAGCCAAAAATAGACCCAGGAAAGAATCAGGATCCCAATTCAGAATCTATATAAAATGCCCCCAAATGTATCGATAAAAAAAAAAAAAACGCTTCCGGTCAGTTTCTTCTTCACTAAGCCGGAAGTGCTTTACAGCTGTAGCGGGTTCGTAGCAACTAGCTGTACTCGCATGGAAAACTGTTTATCGCAATCACGTCACATAACTACCAATATCAACACACCAGTTTTTAAAAATATCGCGAATGATGCCAGGAAATTGTCAATTACGCTGCCATTGTATGATACGGCACAGGTGTCCGGAGTTAGCTTTAGCCGCTAACCAATTGGTGCATTCAGAGAAGTCGGACATTTCATACTTTGACAAAAAATACTAAAACGTTAATAACAGCAAATATTTTAACAAGATAGGTTCACTAGTTTCAATAAAAGTGTGCCTATTTCATACTTTACTGGAAAACTTATGTTTACAAAACAAATCAAATAACAATGCCTCACATTTCTTACAATTCAAACGTAAAATGGCAAAAAATGACACTCAAGTCTCAATTTTTCATTCTGTCTTGCAAGGCAGACTGGAGTAAATCGTGAGAATTCTTTGCACATCTATTGATTGAAGCAGAAACTAAATTCTGGACTAAAAATATCCACAATATGAGATTCACACCACTAATACACATGCATAGTTTATTCAGTCTGGGGGAAAAAAGGGCAATTATGAGACAATGCCTCTCCCCACCCCCACCTTTCTGACAATAAAGCTAATCACATCCAAACAAATGTGCTCCTAGAAACACTTTCAAGTGCTCAAATGCTTCCATTTCGGAGCAGTAAAATTCCCCCGTCGTTCCTACACCCTTAAGAAAAACACACACTCGCTCGCAAAACAAGCAGAGTGCTTCTGGTTCCCCTATAGCCGGATTACACTCGGGCCTCTCAAGCCGAGTTCATCGTTAGTTGAATTGTTAAGAAGGGCTCCGAACATCTAAGAAGCAGAGGCTAGGGTCGGAGGATTGGGGATTCTGGGAAAGGACGAGGAAAAAAAAAAAAAACAGCACCACAAATCCCCCGCTGAACCCGAGCAACTGTACACCACATATGAAACAATCTATTAGAAATGAGAAAAAAAGATACATAGATTCACAAATCAGTGCTGAGGAGAAGTTAAGCGTCTGATAAGCCTTTATCTGTTGGCCGTCAGCACAGTGGAAATAAAATGTGACGGCCAAGTGGGGAGCGGAACACTTTCTTCCAGAGTGAGAATTCGCAGATTCCTTTTTTGATCCTCCCACATGACTGTTTGGTGATGGAGCGCATTTTGCCAAACGTTTAACAGGGATGACTGCCTCACATCTTGCTCCGCTAAAAAGATTTCACTGGTGATGAAGCGCTGGAAGTGAAAATGCAAGAAAATGTGTCTCGCCTGACTCTTTTGACACCTTCCGATGTGAGATTTGTGTTTATTCAGCCGGAAGAACTTACGTGAGGGCTCACTTAGAGACACTGGGGAAAGAAAAGTTGACCAAGTCGGGGCAGTCCACTTTTAACTATCCGTCGATTGAAGGAGTTCGGTTGAAAAAACACAATGCAAAGACCATCTTGGCAGAGAACTCTAAGTGCACCACCTAGTGGCTGAATGGCTGAAGCTATCTGTGTGTTAAAAATGACATTGATTTGGTATATTGCGGGCTTGCTTTATTATATAATAAAAATATGAATCATTAAAGTACCAAAATAATGGTTTACTTTAGGTAACCACCAGAGTAATCCATTACTTTAGGTAATTCAGAGCTAAAATAATCATTTTAGGAAATTAAATATTAAAGTAAGTGATTTTTTTAATGGATTAACTAATAAAGTAATACATTAGTTTAGGTAATAGATTATTAAAGTATTATTACTTGAGGAACTAAAGTTCTGAATTAACTTAGTACTCGAGGGACTAAATTAATAGGATAATTGATTACTTTAGTCCTTGAGATAGTAATCGTTGCTTTAGTACTTCATTTAGTACCAGCCTTTTTTAGACCCCCCGCTAGCTAAAAATTTGATAGAAATGAAAAATATGAATAAGTAAATACGAATTTTATTTATATAGAAAAAAAAGTAATTGGGATGAAATATGTGGAGTCAAAATAAAAATCTAAAAATATGTTTTGGTGATCGAATGAGTTGTATGGTAATCGCTAGTGCGCTAATGCTAATCGCGATTGCTAACCGGTTAGCATGGACACAATTCGTAGGCACCGAGAAGATATGAAATCACCTCGTTACATTCACCCCATTTTAGTCCCCTTCTAAAACCCAAAAAGAAAAAAAAAACACTCTGAAACTATGTATCACATAAAAGGCAAGGATGAAACATGTTTTTTTTCTTCCCTAGCTGTGACCTTCACACACAGTTACAATGTGATAGGAGATAATAATTGCATTCAGCTGATTAAAGTAACCTTTGTCGTCATGACGGAGACTCCTCCCAAGCAAAGTATTAAACGTGCCCCAAATATGACGAGACAATCAAACGCAGCTTTAATCCGACAGGTTTTTGCCCTCGTTTGCCATCCGCACGCTTTCCTTGGCGGGCGTGACAGGTTTTTGCTTTCCTTGGCGGGCGTGACCTTGGGCCACCCGTGTAAACTGGGCCTCATTAGTTCCTACTTTCAGCTCAAACGGAGCAAACAAATGAGCTTTAATTACTGCGGCGTGGCTTTTTTTTTCCCGGTTCCCCTCGCAAGTCGCCAGCCCGCTCACGTGCTCAGATCCTGAGCTCGTGTGCGCAAAGTTGACATTTGGTGCGGGACTTCTGACCTTCTCGAGCAGCTCCTGACACACAAGCCACTTAGAGGAGTGAATTCATCCTGCAACAAATAGCTGCAACTGAGCCAGATTTTTTCTACCGTCTCTTTTGGTTACATCATATCATATTTTTTTTCATTGGATATATATGTATATAGTTATGAAAAAAATAGGATGATGTGATATATGATGTAACCGCCAGATAGATAGGTAGTGTCCAAAATCTCCAGACGGCAATAACGTATACAGATTTAAAACAGCCTCTCCAAAAATATAGTTATTCATAGCTTATGCGTAATTTGTTTAACCCTTGTGTCATTATGTTACAAATTATGGAAATTCCTTTGATTTTTAATGATATTGTAAAAGAATCAATGGGGGAAAACAACAATAGGGAGCTGAAATTTCCAGCAGATGATTAAAACATGTTAAAATTCAAAATGCGACGATTCTGACATTTCTATGTGATTGCAGCTGGACGTGTGAGATTTTGTGTACAAAAATAATAATTTTCCAAATTTTGGACCATATAAAACCATTGTAATGACTAATTTTGAAATGCATCTTTATAGGATTTATGACATTGATTTTCCTGCGATTTTCGCTACATTCCGTCGAGCGGCGGTCAAACTTTTGTCAACAGACAGACAATTCTTTGTTGACTTGTTTCACCTCCAGACAGTAGGTGGCGGTAGAGACCGGCTAATGGCTATGTCTTAAAAAATGCGTTGATGAAAAATGCAGTGATTTCCCAACGCTTTTGCACAGCGCGGCATAAATCTTATTTTGCGGCAAAGACGATAATAGGTCACGACTGGCCGCTGCCTTAACAGCTATTGTTAGAACATTAGTGTTCTTTGAGAAATTGCTATGGCGGCGTTCCATCTACGCATAATAGTAATGCCTTTAATATGCAGTATTTTTATATCATCAAATGACAGCGGTGTCATTTTCATGGCCATTATTTGCGGTGCGCCGTAACGGATAACACCTTCCCGTTATCTAATCTGTTGGTCGTAACCTTTGCGAATATTATTTCCAGGGCCCGCTCGCCGCCGCCGTCTGGGAAAGCTAATTGCAATCCAGATTGTGTTCCTGTGTGAGTTCAATCGCGCAAAAACCGCCAGCCAAGGACTTTCATCATACGCAGCAGCTAAATTAGGGATTCCTTCTTTAACTCCTTCAATCCCAATGATGGTTTTTTTACGTTTCTGATCCAGACTTTCAATTCCGGGTACTTATTTATATTTTTTACAATTTTCCTCAAGTGTTTGGCTGAAGTCGGGTGTAAAAGTGACTGGTTAAATGCATTAAGTATTAAGGTAATCGCTTACTATAGTACTTAGTTACTTTGATGATTACATAAAGGTAATTGTACTTTTACATGCTTTATTTCATCAAGTGCTACTTGATGACATCAATTACCTTAAGTACTAAAGAGATTACTTTAGGGTTACTCTTTTTAGGGTTAGTTATTACTTTATATACTAGCGCACCTGAGTACATTAGTGAATAAATACATAAATTAACTGATAGTTTGAGTTCCCTAAGCACTGAAGCAATTGATAAACTTTAGTAAGTATGTACAAAATTAATTGGTTGCTTTAGGTAATCGAGTACTCGGGTAATTGGCTATATTAGATCAACAAGTACTAAAGTTATTATTCCAGGGTTAGTAATTGACTACTTGAAGTCCTAAAGTTCTCACATTATCAATTAGTTTGGCACTCGAGTACATAAAGTAACTGATTACTTTAGTACTTCATTACCGAAACTAAGCACCAGGGACCAGTTACAATGGTTACTTAAGGACAAAATAAAATAACATTACTTTGTAAATAGACATATACAACTTTTTTCTCATGATTTGAGCCCTGCGGCTTATAGTCTGGTGGGGCTTATCTGCAGGTTTTGTTTTTGTTTTTTTTGGTGGCCACCAGGCAAAAATCAGCTGTTTTAAAAATATAGTAAAAATCTAAAAATTATGTATAAAACGATATTCCTCATGTGTTATTTTGATATATGACCGTAAATATGTGTGAGATTGCATATATGAATTATATGTTGACTAAACGAATCGATCGATTAAACAAAGGGAGACAGGACCAGACGCTATTGAAGTATTGATTTTGGACCGCTATCGGCTATTGCGGTCGTCCGTCGGAGAGCCGCGTTGTCATTCGGTAGCCGTAATGTTAAGCGAGCTGCAGGCAGGGGAGGTTTCAAGTGTGCCAAGGTCTACTCTACGTGTCCAGAATGGAGAAGAGACACTAATTGCTCGTCTGGAAATAGCCTAAGGTCGCGCGCGCGCGCGTGCCAGACCGCGTCGGAGGAGGATTGCCCCATCCTGTTAAATCAGCACCCTGACCTTTGCCCTCGCCGCGGCCACTCCGAGTGATTCTATCGCACATGGATGCGCAAAGCTAGTGCTAATACATTCTGTATGAACACGGGCACACACACCGCGCGCGTATCGCTGACATGGCTGCGGTAATAAAAGAAGATGACCCCAATCATCCCGGGGAGCAAAAAAGCGAAACCGGAGCCCGTTCCTTAGCCAAGGCTAGCTTTTACGGCTACGCTTGTGATGACACGGCATCGGAGGCCGCTCGCCTGTAATGGAGTGGCGCCCGAGCGCCGATTGCGAGCACAAATCACCACGTGCCAGACAACGCAGCCGGACTGCGCCGCCTAACCTCCGTCCGGCCGTACCGTCGAGCTTGCGACGTCTCGGCGATCGGCGAATGAATTCGTGAATCGGGAACGCCGCCCGTTTTCTGATTGGGTACTTGTATAAAATGCAAAACTGCATGTTCCGTTCCGTGATTATGAACGACTAACTTTTGACCATTTTCGACGACGGGCATTTTTCTTTTTTACTGTGCTTAACGCCACACTACACAAATCTCTCCCCAATAATTTTGGGATATGAGACAAATTTGTTCAAGTCAGTATGAGTCGTTAAAAAGTGATCGGTAGGAACAGTGTTTCGCATGGTGATTTGCCATGTTAATTTTTCGGAAGTAATTTTGGACCTCTCCGCACAAGCTAAGCACAGTTTATTGTCATCTATGGCTAGACAAAATTTGGACCGCATTGGAGGGATGATCGACTCATTTGAATCGGCACCAGTCATTGAAAAGCTTTGTTGAAAAGTGATCAGTGGGAACGGCAAGCGGGTTTCTCACGAATTGAAAATTTACCGGCTCCGGCGTGCATAAAGCACCCAAAATGCTGAGCGTTTCCGAGCCGGGCGCCTGAACACTGGACTCGGCGCTATTTCCTCTTCCGCCTCGGCCATTTTGCCCTCACGCGACGCAAGCGTCTCCCGGGTCTCTTTCACGCACACCATGTTCCCGCCAGTGAGTGAAATGTCACATCCGCTGATGAGCATCACCTCAGTGATCCATGAAATTCACCGGACTAAGTCGCGCTCGCCCCCGACGTCAGAAATAACGGGACGCACTTGGGCCGACTATAATCTGGGCACGCCGCCCCTCGGGGCGCCGAGGGGAAGGTCATTCATCAAAAGTCACGTATTGGTCACGGCCGACGCGGGGGAAGTCGGGTCGATACCGCGGCCGGCTTTGACACGGCGGGCGGAGAGGTTTGCCCTTAACATCTAGCTCGGTATCGACCGCCGGAGGTGGTAGGGCGTTAACGGCTTCTCAAGGGGACGCCGAGCCGAACGGACGAGCGCCGTTGGCTCGCTCGGACCCGCCGGCCCCGGGAAGATCCGGGCGGGTTGTCGGAGGTAGCGTGCGCCGGCGCCGCGGGTGACGCGCGGTGATTTTCGTTTCCTCCTCATTTGACGCGGGGCGGTGACTGTGCACTTAAAGTTCAGACTGTCAGCTCGGCTTCGACGTTATTCGAAGGCAGCCACTCAATTAACTCACTTTGCATTAGCATCATGGATACTCCGACCGGAATTAAACGCTCGACAAACGCATTTTTAATACAAAAGGAACAGCTTCCGTGCTGCTGAATGTGTTTGTGCGTGGGATTATTTTTCCATTAAAAAAAATAAGCATAGCACTGCCAAGAGATGAAAACAAAACAAAAAAGTTTAAAATCTGTAATTAACCGATCTGATTTAATTTGACAACAAAAAGACTCTGACCTTATAGTAAGAATTCTGACTTTGAAGGGAGAATTCTGAGAATCAAGTCAGAATTCTCACTTTTAAGTCAAAATTCTGACCTTAAAATGAGAATTTAAATTTTCAAGTAAGAATTCTGCAAAATTATTCAAATGAGAACTCTCTCTTTAAAGTAAAAATTCAATAGTGAGAGTTCTGTCAAAATTCTGACCTTAAAGTGAGAATTTTGGCTTCAAAGTGGGAAATCTGCCAAATTAATAAAATGATCAATGAAATTCTGACAAAAAGTAAAAAATTCTGGCCTTAAAGTGAGAAAAAATCCTGGTTAAAATTCTGTCTTAAAAGTCAGAATTCTGCAAAATGAACAACATGAAAACGCTCGTGTGAGAATCCTGAGAATGAAGTCAGAATTTTGAGTTCAAAGTCACAATCCCGGCTGCCAAATCTCTTCTCACATATGAGAATTCTGACCTCATCCTCAGAAGTCTCCCGATGTCAGAATTCTCGTTGGACCATGCGTAGGTCAATCGCAGTCTATAGTTGATAACGCCCAATTAAAAAAGACTTTTGACATCTATAGTCATCAACGGCGGCGAATGAGTTAATATCCGATCAGCGGTCCAAAAATGGCGGCGTGACCCGGTGCGCCATAAAAACTTCACTCCTATAATCATGTGTGGAGCGCTAAGAGAGCGGAAGCAAAATGTTAATGCACTGCTGTGCCACTGGAGCCGACGAAGCTCAATCTTCATGCATATGCATAATTCCGCTATCCCTACCCAGAATTCCCCCTCGCGTCCCGGCTCCAAACCTGGGTGAGCTTTCTAAAAATGGCAGAAGGCTTAACGGCCGTGACAGGCATCGACGTCACGCCGGAGGAAAGCGACTTTGATGAGACCCGCGCTTTTAGAGGCCCCTTTTGTTAGTGCGAGAGCCAATCACACTTTACACGATAAATCATCCCGCTAGCAGGCGGCTTAAACTGTGTACCGCCGGATAAGGTTGCCAAGGAAACCTTCCTGGAGAACCAATGGGAGTAGCCCCCCCTCTCCTCCTGTTTTTTCTGCCGCGGTGTTCGCCTTGATCTGCGCAAACAATTAATACCTTACACTGGGCAAAATTGAGTGAGCCAACTGGGGGAGGTAAACACAAATCCCATGGTGCATTGCAAAACACATGAAGAGGCGTAGAAAAAAAAACTGTCAGTGATCAATGAGAGGAGAAGAACACAATCTGAGTCGGGACAATCAATCTTCTGCAGAAGATCTAAGACGACGTATATAAATAACTCACAAAATATTTAGAGGAAAAAATGACATTTTATTTACCTTTGAGTGACGTTGACTTGAGTTACTTACGGCCATAATCCCGAGTATGGCCTAGGGTACCTTTTACCATCTACCTCTAACATCACTAGCAATCTTAGGACCCATGGCTAACCAACTTACGTTTGAATTAAGCCTTAAGATCAAACCTTTAGCTTATCTTAGTTTTTTCTTCCCCTCTTTATGGCATTTTTCTTGCTTTACGACATCAACAACTGTCATGACCTGAGGGGTTGGCTGCGTTTTTCTTGTTTTGCCTCCCTCTTCAGGCGTTTTTAGGTCACTGCTGTCAAAGAAAACGACAAAAAAAATGGCCAAAATATTACACGGGTTAAATGAGATACCTAGTATTTTTTTTCGATTCGGCACTAAGGGAATAGGAGGCTGCGGGACACGTTCATTGAATGACAACAGCTTTTTGTTAGTGAATCTGAATTTGTACACATGCGCCGCTAACGTCTTTTTAATGGATGTTTGGAATGCACGGCCGTAAAAACAGCATTACGTCCCGACATATCCATTTGCGCGGCGAGCCATCAAAGTCCGCGAGTGGCTTCCACGCGCCACAGATCAATGCTCCGGGGTCCTATCTATTGCTGACATCCAATTATACCAATGGATGTCCGTTTCGCACTGCCGCTAAGTGCTTTCGTCTCTTTATTGACAACCAGTCAACGCGGCCAAGCTATCGGCTAATAATGCGCTATCCATCCAGATGACCGCCATTGTTCAAAATGCTACCAGAGCATCGCCGCTCACAAAAGTGACACCTAATACTCGTGTAAATATTTACGTCCGTTAACATGTTCGCTTCCAAAGACGGATTTTCCGTTTTGCGAGTCCGGGTATTTAATCCCAGATACTTAAGCCTATTTTTTGTTGTTGTTGTTGTTGTTGTGACAGGCTAAAGGCTAGAAGCTGGTACTAAATTAATTAGGTACTAAAGTGATCAATTACTTCAAGTACTTAAGTATCTAAAGTATTTAAAAAAAAAAAAAATATATATATATATATATATATATATATATATATATATATATTAGTATGGAGCAAGTTAATGAGGTGCCCCAAATGATTCAGGGTCTTAAAGAGAAGAGTGCTAACTTTGATTAGTGCTGTCTGGCAACTGAAAACAATTAGCCAGGGCATTAACTAACGGAGCAAATAGGCTGTTAATTGAAAAAAAAAAAAAAAAAAGTCAAACCGGCGCATATACAAAGATCCACATGGCCATTGTGGCAGGTGACAGACAGAGGATCAATAGTAGACAAATTGAGCGCTTGGCTTAACTGTGCCGGTTAACAAACAAAGCAGATTGTGTTTATGCCCTCGCTGAGTGGCGAGCCATCGAGAAACTCGGCCCCTCCATTGATCGATCCCCATGAACCCTTTGAGTGCCGTCGACGTGAAACGACGTCAAAGCGAAAACGACTGAAAGGTGCCATTGACGTTAGTTGACGTCTAGGTTTTTTTTGTTGGTTTTCTAATGACAATAATCCGTTTTTTTTTTGTGTCTGTAGGACTTTATTTATTCCAAAAATACAGCACAAAAATACACACAAAAAAGGATAATTCGGTTTCATACAGTGCAAAACTCAAACATCATACAATATTAGTACGCCGATTAAAGAAAAGAAAAAAAAAAACCCCAACAAACCGGTTAATATTCGGTGTTATGAAAGTTTTGAGCGTATATAGGACAGCAACATGACAATCCACTAAAACGTTGGTAGTTTGTCAGCAGGTGAAACTAGAATTCTACACGGCGCCGGCCGCATTCACACCGCGATATGCCCTCACAACACAAACGCACAGCATAGTGTCACGCATGGTTGGGAATAGCGTGACAAAATACAGCCACAACTTTTAGAGAAAGAAAAAATCAAATATACACCAAAACATATTTTGCAAAGTTATTGGAAAAAAAGAGCAACCTGTTTAAGACAGGAAATCATGTGCTGAACTTGAAATTGTACACTACAAACTCTTGGCTCAATAATAATCCAATATAGGTAAAAAAAAAAAAGACAAATTTGGGTAAAATTGATCCAATTTTTGGCTGTTTAATACAAAACCACCAAATTATTTTAGCTTTTTTTTTTTTTTTTTTTGCAAAACAACCCACAGATTGAGCACTAAAAACATATGGGTTCAAAAATATCCCAATTATGGGATTAAATTGGACCGACCCAACCATAAGATTGTTTTGTTGGGGTGGTTTTTGGGCAAAAAAAAAAAAAGTTAAATGGGTTAAATGACCTGTAATATGACCCAAATATTCCGTAGTGTTTTTTTTTTTTTTTTACCCATATGGGGCTATTTTCAAGCCAATACTTTTAAGAGTGTACGCTCTGAGCGGATTTTGCGAACGCTCCATTTGCCCTTATTGGACCGATAGCATTAGCGGCTATCGTTTTGCGGAACGCGGGAAATCACCACAGTGGTGTGGATGTGCTACAACGAGTACGAGAAGGCACGACGGGAGCCGGCAGAGGCTCCCAAAACAAGGAACGGAGTAAGGCCGTGGAGCACAAAGTCAACAATTATTAAGTAGGACGATTAACGGCTCCTTTTTGTTGCTGTTTAGAATCTGGCATTGACTACATCATGAAACGGGAGATGCGAACAAAGCCAACTGGCTGTAATCTTATCACACATTTTTCTATTGGTGGGAGCTGCATTTAAAAAAACTCAAAAGCTTCAATTTAGTCTGGAGAAGCCGTGACTGGCTCCATATTGAGCGTGGAGACAAGGTTCATCAAGAAACTGGCTTTTTTTTTTGCACACGAGGAGGATTATGTAGCTAGCACAGGCAGACAGATCATAAGCAATACTGCTCTGTTGTGTGTGTGTGTGTGTGTGTGTGTGTGTGTGTGTGGCGGGCTTCTAGTTTTTTGGCCGTCAAAGGCGTTGGCAGCTAATTGCTCAGTGAACCTTGTTGTCCAGCTGCCCCTTCTTCTCAAGGAGGTAAATGTGTGCGCCTGGGGGGGTGAAGACAGCGCTTATTGTTTTTTAAGCCTGCTGGAGACACGCTAATCCAGCCAATCACAAAGTGAGCCCCCCCCCCCCCAACCAATTGCTACCCATCTCATCCCAGACGGGGATGCTTCAAACTGTCGGGGGAAGAAAAAAAAAATAATTAAAAAAAAACATGTAAGTAAACTGGAGTAGTTATTTTTTTTAAAGCTCCAGTTAACTCGTTCACTCCCAGAGACGTATTTTCACGTTTTTTTAAAAGTTCAGTCATTCAATGCCAGGTCCTTATATATATATATATATTTTTTTTTTTTTTTTTTTTTTTTCAAGTGTTTTGCTGAAGGGTGGTCTAAAAATGGCTGGTACTAAACTAGGTAATTGATTACTTTCGCATTATCCTTGGGTAATTAAGTGATTACTTTTGAGCAGTTATTACTTTTGGTAATAATCAATTATTTTGACACCAAAATATCCAAAAACTGAACAAATTACCAAACAATATTGACAACTTGACTACTTAATGGTCTAAAGAAATTGATTATTTTAGTATTTAGTGCCAGACAGTTTTAGAACACCTGAAAACCAAAAAAATAAACAAACTAAGTTTTAAGTACCAAGCATTGAATTTACAGACTTTATGATTAAAAAAAACAAATCTGTCTTTAGGCTCCAACAAGTTAAGTTTAATTCAAGGTTAGCCAGAAACTAGCGTAGTCTTGCTCGCTCATAATCGTGTAGGCAGTCAGAGAAAACAAACGTTATACGTACAGTACACGAGCACTTCAACTCAAAATTCTTCATCCCCAAGCACATTATGTTTCTGTGGTGATACCAAATGTCCATTTTGTCCAAAAATGATCTGATATTGAGGTTTACATAGCTTGTGTCAGTTCTTGTGTCATTTGCCCACAGACACCATTTCTGCAAGTCAATTTGGGCAAAAGTATGGGACCGGACTCAAACACACACACACACACGCGCACACACACGCACACACACACACATGCATTCATACTGCTGTACAGCTAACCAGGCGTATCTTTAAATCAAGTCATAAACTACACTTGAAAAAAAAAAAAAAGGCAATTATATACAATAACTTTCTATCTTGACCCCTCCGCTACAAGTTTGTATTTCGGCGAGAAAGTCCAAGAAGAAAAATTCTTTCTAAACTGTGATAAAAAAAAAAAAAAAAAAGGTCTATGTGCTGGGGCGTGACTTGAGTAAAATGGAATTCTCCTCTCAGCACCACAGCAGTCAGGTCTTCATTAGCGGAGGAAGTTCTCATTTGTATGCAAGAGCGAGTCAGGCCAGCTCCAGCTTCATCTTCCGTGGCATTTTTTATTTTTTATCTATTTTTTTTGGGGGGTGGGGGGCCCCACTCCATTTCTTCCCTCCGCTTTGTTGTACAGTCCCTTTAACGCCAGAGGAGCCCGCGTTAAACGATGGAGCCGTCCCTGTTCTGGGCAGGGATCATGACGGGGATGGCCCCCATGCGGCTGAGGTTGGGCCCCGCCATCCTGGGAGCGGTGGGCGGGGGCAAAGGGGTGTGGCTGGGTGGTCGGTCTTCTTCCGACGAGGGGATCTTGTCGTATTGGGGCTTGAGGGCGTACTCGTGCAGGTTGGAAGGTGACATGGAGCCCAGGGAGGAACGCTGGCTGCCCACCGTGAAGCTGCGCGCCGTGGAAACGCGACTCTTGGGGGGCGGCACGTCCTCTCTGAAGGGAAATGGGAAGTCAAGAGCATGGCGCGACGGCTTGGCAAATAATGCGCCCCCCTAATTTTCTTTGTCTGGATGACACGTTCAGACGAAATACAGCGAAAAGCCACAGTACATACGTGGCAATTTCTGTGATTATTTGCTGAAAAACTCACCTATTTGCGGGGATTTTCCTGGCCTTATTATGACCCAACTTGGGCTGACTTTGAAAAGGTCATTAACGATTAGATATTATTAACTACGGCCAATGAGGTGGACATGGAGTGAGAAGGGGTGGCTATGGCTACCCTGGCCCACCATGTAGCTCCGCCCCTGGCTGTGGCACACGGCTGGCGTTAGGTACGTATTCTCCGCGCGTTTCTTTCATAATAAGGACGGCAAACGAAGATGGGTCATTTCAAGAGCGCTTGACTCATTTAAGACAAAGAACAAACCATTGATCAAACAATTAGTCGGCGAGCCGCTTCGGAAGGGGCCGGCGTCCGCGAGCTGACTGCGACGGCTTGCGGCGAGCGACCAAATATGCCCATGCCCTCTCCTCCCTCTGCGGCCACTTTACCAGCTAATAAGCAGCATTAATCCAGTTAAATGCTCGAGCAAACTCGGCCGGAGGGGCCGGGGCTCCAGTTGTCGGGCGCGCGTTTCCGCCGACGTGGGCCTGTGCGTTCTAGGCGGGACCGCTGGCCTAATCCTCTTTGTCCTAGCGCGCGAGCGGCGTCACATTGTGGCCTTAGACGGATTCGGTCGGCGGCGGAGTGATAGTAAAGCCCGCCGGTTGCGCGGAGCCAGGGGGCCGGATGGTGGAACGCTGCTGGGGGCGGGGCGGGGGCGCCACAGACATGACACAGGATCCACAGAGCAAACAAAGCTTTCAAACTGATTACCACAGCTGTTTATTTGAGCAGTGGTGGAGGGGGAAAAAAAAAAAAAAAAAACGCCGATGGAGAAAAATAAGATTTGCGTGGTGTGTGCAAATGTGTTTGTGTGCCCTTCTATGAGTTGATGTACAGTAACTGTGAAGCGGTAGCCTAATTAGGAGCTGCTGTGAAGAAGAAGAAGAAAAAAAAAAAGCAGCAATCTAACCAACTGTGCGCCTGCTTTCGATATTGTATAACTGGAGACAAAGCGCTGGTCACACATAGGATGACAAATGACGCTTGTCATATTGCTGTGCAATTTATGTCATTTCATTTCATTCTCGTATTTACTCATGATTCATTCATGTTCCCTTGTCATTTTCAAACAGCGGAAGCATTTGCATCTTTAATGTTAAACTAGATGGATTACATATCATTTCATTCAATCCAGGAGATTTATAGTTTGTATTTGAATTTTAGGATGGATCCCTTTGCCCGCATCAGCGCTATGTAAAATTATCTATAAATGATCTGGACTTAAAAATGTGGCTGGGTACCTTATCTCATTGCAGATTTCCTTCTCGTACTTCTTCCTGTGTCGGGCACGGCAACAGCAGAAAAGTATGATGGCAATGATGATGAGGATCAGCAGCACAGCAATTATGGCTCCGGCGATAATGCCGGGAGTATTGGGAGCTGAGGCAAAGGGGACAAAGAGTTCAAGGATTTGATTAAGAAAAAAATAATGGGGTGCATTTTTTTACTGTGGCTAGGGAAAAAAAAAAAAAAAAAAAGTTGACCACGTCGGGTAGTTGACTGATGAAAAATATCAACCACGAAGCTCCTCCTGAAGCATGCTCGCATCACTGTTTTTTACGCGGACATTTCTCGCAGACGTATGCGGTAATGGCGGCAAAAGCCAAAGACTCCCCCGAGAAACCGAGGCTGTCAGAAATTTGGGATCGTTTCCGATTGAAAAAGTAATATTCAATTTTTCAGACAAATATGTGACCTTAATCACAGAATTTTGATCCAACATTCTGCAAACGTTTGCGTATAGGTGGTTGGAAAGACAACGTTAAATAATGAATCGAAATTCACGCTGAGAATCTAAAAAAGGCAACAGGGCCGGTAACGGTGCTGACATGGCTCAGCTGTTGAGGCACAACCCTGAAATAAACGAATATTGGATCCTGCAAGAGGTGAGGTACTCTTCCAGCTGTGTATATTTTAGCATATTTAACTACGGCCGCCATTTTGAAATGATGAATCACAGTGATGTAAAATGTCGGCGGCGTTGCGCCAATCAGATTTGCATGTATTTATCTATTCGGGAAATGCGCGGTATAAATATGTCATCAGATATGCTGACTACAAACAACGAACGCATTTACGACGCTGGACAAGCACCTCGGTGATTATCATCCTTTTCGCAATGATGTAAGCCTATGATTTTTTTTTTTCAGTCAGGTACCCAACGCAATACGACATCACGCGACAGACAAAACGAGGCGTATACTCACGAGGTGTGACATTGAGATGGAGTACGCAGTCCTCGGACCCGACCCGGTTGGAGGCTGTGCAGTGGTATGTGCCAGATGCGCTGGCAGATGCGTTCCTCACCACGATGGTACCTCCCACAGGGTCTGCGGCAAGGGCAAACGCGGGTGTCACGGGGAGCTAAAAAGCCAAAGCGGTTTTCGGACTACATTCAAGCTTTACCTATCACGCCGGAAGCGGGCAAGACCTTTTCCCCACTGGTCTTCTCCCAGCTGTACTGCATGGGCTTGGTGCCTTCGTTGGACGTGCACCTCAGAACGATGTCTTTGCCCTCCTGCGTGAGGCCTTCGGCGTAGCACCTGGGCTTGGATGGCTTGACTATGGGAGGTGCGGGGGAAAAAAAAAAAAGAATGAATCAAACTTGTGCGTTGCGTATGCCTGAATAATTTATTCTTAAGTTGATTTGTTCCCTCAGTCAAAGCAGCAGTCATCAGCATAATGAGAATAGTAATCAGAGTAATTGATACAGCTGCTGTCATTACAGGAGATGTCACTCAGGATAATGGTGATGAAGAAAAGAAGTGGGTGACATTGGAAACGTGTGCCTACGCTCGGGTTTAGGATAGAGGCGCAGCTTTTCCATCTTAAAACAAAATTTGTGCAAACACCCCTCGGTCAGTCAGAGTGTTGGCAGGAGATGAGAGGGGGGGGGGGGGGGGAGGGGGGATTCAAAAACAAACACCGCGTCAAATTAAAAGCAGACCAACTCCAGTGAAACCCAGACAGACTGTCAGCCAGCCATTGGGGGCGGGGAGAGAGAAAGGGCCCACCAGGGCCTGTGCAGTATTCTCTGACAGGACCGACTTCACGGGGTGGTCGTGGGTTCAACCAGAGCGCCAAGCGCCGCTCTCCAGATGAGAACCAGGTGTCAGGCGGAAGGGCGGAGCCTCGCTGGCTGCCAGGATTAACGGAAGACCGACAGCGCTCCAGTGCTCGTAGTATTATTTGAAATCAGCACAGAGAGAAAGAAATAAAGCGAGCGCCGATGGACAGATGGTGGTGCGATGGGGGCCGAGGATGAGCTATTTCTTTCCGGCTGCTCTTGCGACGCTCGCGTTGTAGCGACGCAAGTGTAAGCTGCACACGCTAAATGTCAGGGAGTGATGACATTCACAACACATCTTTTAAAAGGTGAAAGTGGATGCGTCAAAGGGTTAGCACACACAGCGTTTCACATTAGGAATGCGTTAGCTACAAGATTTATTTACTTGAAAGATGAGGTTCAAGCAAAAGATGAGACAGGCTGGAGGGCCGCAGAGAGAGAAAGAGCATAGCTACGGTACGCAGCTAACCCAACACTGTCAAATGTATCGAAAAAAATCTGCTCATTTTTGTACTTTGATAAAATCACCAATAAAAACCCGCCCGCGTGTTTGACACCTCTGCTGTCGAGCGACAACGTAAACAATCTCGTTCACGCCCTCACCAGAATGCTACGCAGCCCTGACAGCCAGTCCGAGCAGAGTCAGTAAACAAACAAACAAAAAAGCTCCAAAGAATAGGAAGATGCGGGACGTGCATGCTCACCTTAATAAAAGGCAAGGAGAAAACAAATTAGCCGGCGCCCATGTGGTTCCTGCAGTTTGTCTCGCCAGCTAGAAACGGGGCGATTAGCTATTGCATCTCCATTAGCTTGTTTGTTAGCCATAAGTTGCGCTACATTTATGTGTTTTTTTTTTTTCTCCATACTTGTCATATACAGGATTGGCTGAAAATATTCGACCCTGGCTTCTCTGCTAGTTCAGGACCTGAGTGGTAAACCTTGTAGCACATTTAAGTGTGCGTAAGCCACGGCACATCTTGGAGCCACTTTTCAGCACATTTCAGGTTTTTTGGCACGTAGTTTACATCTCACTGTTTACATTGTTTGTCTCTGTGTGCCCTGCGATTGGCTAGCAACCAGTTCAGGGTGTCCAACCCCACTGCCCGAAGCCAGTTGAGATAGGCGCCAGCAAGCCTGCGACCCCGTGGGGATGAGCGGCTTTAGAAAATGGATGGTTAGATGGATGTTTATGTCCAGAAAAAAAAAAAATCCACCCCAAGATGGACACAAAATGACGTACGTACGTATTCGCTACCTTTGCTCAATACTTTGTTACTTTGGCAGCAATTCCATCCCTAATTATTTTGTAATGCAATGTCAAAAGCTTAGGACGTATCTTTTCCACTTTTACCCAATCCACCTACAGCACCTCTCAAGCTCAGTGGGGTTGGATAGAGAGCGTCGGGGCGCAGCCATTTACAGATCACTCCACACATGTTCAATTGGATTGGGTTTTGGCCGGGCCACTCAAGGACATTGCGAGTTGTCCCGGCGCAACACTCCTTTGATAACTTGGCCGCGTGCCTAAGGTCGTTGTCCCGCTAAAAGACGAACCGTCGTCCTAGCGCGGGGTCAAGAGCGCTCCGGAACCAGGTTTTCATCCAGGATGTCTCCGTGCATCTCTGCCTTTATCTTTCCCTCCATCCTGACTCGTCTCCAAGTTCCAGCTGTCGAAAAACATTCCCGGCAGCGGCATGTTGTGGGAGTGTTTTGCGTCACTGTCGGGCTGGGATTGGCCAGGGGATGAGCAGCGCCTGGTTTTACCAAACAACATTTCTGAGTACTCGAATTTTGTAACCCATAGTCCCAGAGTCCTTTCAAAAGTCCGGGCCCGCAATGACCGAGGAAAGCAAATTAAAGGCGTCGCCGACACTCATTTCTGAGCTGCGGTTAGGGGTCCAGCTCCAAGCTAAGGGGAACACAACGGACGCTACCACCCGTAAAGTAGATGAACACATCACGCGGTGCGCTGGCTTGTTGTCAGCAGGCACGCGTTCCTAAAAATAGCGCATCTGCGACAAGGCAAAGCAACACCTGGCCGGCAACGCTGTACAGTATATATTAGTACAGACGTGCGTTTGCGTTCTCGGAAGCGGCCGCGCAGTGACAGGACCGACCTGAAGGTAAAATGCAGAGCAGGCGGCAAGTTGCCCTGGCTTCTCCTTGTCAACGCATCTTTGCTAAGAACATCCCTGGCCCCGGGGTCAATAGCTAGCAACCTGTCAAAGATGTAGCCGCCAGCTATTTCCCCTCTGCCGCCCGCACACACTACGGCTTGAGATGTCAGCATATTAACCATGATCGGAGCTGGGTCACATATAGTCTGTTAGCCGATGGGAATTTCTGTCGCGCCGTCTGACTAAATCCAAGGGCGCCGGATCCGGCACTTGCGCCGCAAATACCGTAGTATCGAAACAGTTGGAAGTGCTTCTAAAAATGAAAAATGTTCTAAAGCG